>NC_135499.1:182055254-182383286 GCF_052857255.1 Amblyomma americanum
ACTTCTGTGGGACTGAGCTGCCGAGGCAGGTTTCTGTGCGGCCGAGAGTGAGAAAAAGAGGTGCTCTAAATTTGCTGCCGGCAAAATAGATTAGCCGTAGCGGTGGCTGATGTAAGTAGAGACTGTAAAAGGAAGTGATTTGCGATTGCCTGAAACACGACAACGTGTATAAACAAACAGCAGCAATATTCGTACTCACCGGCAGATACTCGTCTTGGCGAAGCAGAACCAGCTGGAATTGGTGGAGGCGGTGACAGCGGGTCTGGATATCCGATGTTCCATCGGCAAGGACAGCTTCAAGTCAGAGGTGGCCTCTGCTTTCGTGGGTAGCACCTTGACGCCGACCTTCTGATAGATCCTTGTGTCCGCCTTTGTGTTTCGCTGTTGGCTTAACTTTCCTTCCCGAGGCTGAGGAGACTTGTGGTCTTTTGAAACATCCGTTCTTGTGTTCTGAACATCATGCTTCTTCCGGGCAGGGCACTCTGGCCTTGTGCTCTTTGAAGCATCCTTAATCTCTGGACCCTGTGTTAGTGGAGCATTCTCGGTGACTGACTCTGCTTCCTGTCGAAGAAAGACTTGGCCTTTTACATCCTCACGATCACTAACCTGCAATGAAGTCTTCTCTGGCCCAGCCTCTGGAACACTCTGCGTCTGGGTTGGTACAGGTGGTGCTTGAGGCTTTGAGGATTTTTTAACCGCTGGCTCTGTTTTACTTGTGGTATTGCTCGCTTCCAAACCAATGACAACGTCTTGTTTGCAACCTCGTGATACGTCATGGTTTGAGGTGACTTGACCATCGTAGCGTTCACTTGGAGAATCTCGGCCGTACGAAACGGGTTTCGGACTCAGAGGAGGTGAAACTAGCTGTGGGCTTTGAGGAGTCTCTGATGTTTTATCTGGTGTATCGCTCTTGACACGGTCATCGCGCGCGTCCTTCGAGTATTCATCCTCAAAGGTTTCTTGGATGGATGACTTACATTCTTCTTTTTTATCACCGCTTCCTTCTCGGAGGACGCCTTCTTGTAGAGGGTGGTACTTTTTCTCCGTCACTTTGCTTTCAGCTTCGACAGCGACTTTTCCCGCATCGTTTCCTGCAAGTTTAGTGTCCTGTGAATTGTAGCTGGAAATCACCTCGTAGTCAGCATCAGCGTCGTAGCTGCTGCAGGGGCTGTCATTGCCGTTGACCTCGAGGGAAATGCCCTTTTCTTCGCTACAAGGCACGATGTTGATGTTGGTTCCGTGGCTACCGGAACTTGATCGCACATCACAATTGACGCTTACCTCACCTTTACTGTAGAAGGAACCATTAACTTGGTGATACTGCCTATCTGGCTCGGAATCCACGCTTACTGCGGAACTCACAGGGACTACCGCTGACTTTTGGTCAAGTTTTGGACTTTGGTTCTCACTGGTGTGCTCTATTCTAATATCTATGCGTGGCTGGGGCTTTACTTCCACCTTATGATTTCCTCTCACTCGAACTTGGGTGTTGAACCGCTGCTCCAGTTTTAGTTCGGCCTTTCCGGCCTTCCTCTCCTCCCTCGGCGGCAGCCTTCTCTCTGCGTATGTGTCACCTCCGGGCTCAAATTTGGAATCGGCCTTCAACACCGCTGCGGCTTCGCTTTTGCGAGTCTGAGCACCTTCCGTTGCACCGTTCGCGGTTGCGTGGCGCCGCTTCGTGTTGCTCTGTCCGTTGACGTACGTCGCCGGGCGGCTCTTGGTGGCCACTGCCTCCCAGGAGGAATCGAGGCGCGGGCGCGTCTTCTTCGCTTCGGGCCGAGCCTCGTGCGGGTTCTCCCAGGGCTCTTCCTCCCACGCTTGAGAAGACGCGCACTCGCTGCCCTCCTGGAAGGTGACCTTCTTGTATGTCCCGTGAGACGACCGGCCCCTGTGCGTGGCATTGAGGGATTTCCTTTCCGGCGCCTTCTTCTTCTTCAGAATGCCCCTGGGCTGACTGCTCAGCGTCGGACTCTTGGCGGCGGGCCGCACTGGCGAGCAGGACTGGGAGCGCCGCGTGCACGACGAGGAAGCTTCTGCGCGTGTCTTGGCGGCCGCCGGCGCCGACACCTTGCGCACGAGCGGCGGCGAGTAGGATATCTTAAGGTCCTTGAAGCGGCCTGCTTCCAGCCCCACGTCGCTGTCCTCGTCGTAGTCCGGGTCCGGTTCCTCGGGCCAGAGTTCGAGGCTGGCCGGAGGTCGCGACACGGCAGCATTCTTGGCGGGAGACTGCCGCGAAGGCGGGGATCCAGGTTTGATGGCGGCGCTGGAGCCGTTCTTCTTCCCGCCGTTCAGGAGCACGTTACAGTTGAGGTCGTCGTCGTCGCTGTCTGGCGCCGCCGGCGTGCGCAGGTACTTCTTGATGAGATCGTACGCCGTGACGTCACACTCGAGGATCGACCTACGCGATGAGACCGAGCTGAAGCGGTCTTTGCGGTTCAACTTTCGCAGCAGAGGGTCGGCTGCCGCGGCCAGGTAGACGTCGGCTGCCGCCCCTCCTCCGTGGACGACGCTGGCGGCAGACCGGCGCCTGGGAGCGTGTCCGCGCCCGAGCGAGGCCCTGCCCAGAGACGCGGCGCCCAGCGATGAGGCCCCCAGGACGTGGTAGTAGAGCGCGGCGTCATCGATCTCGGGCCGGCGGCCGCACGTGCAGCCGGGCCTGCGGCAGCAGCCCCGCACGGAGCCATAGCAGCGGGGGTCGCCGTACAGGCCGACGGGAACCGCTGACAGGGTGCCGTACTTGGGCTGCCGCATCTTGGACATGGCTCAGAGAAGAGGAGGCCGCGGACGCATGCCGGCGACGGGGGCCGTCAGCTGGCCGGGGGCAACCTGCGACAAAAGAGGGAGAACCAGGTTAGACAGGAACACGTGCAATCGGACACGGTCAATTCAAGTGTACACATTCCGATGCGATGCTCTCCATTTAGTTTCCACACGCGTCAGCTGACCCCGAATGATAGCTGCGTCTTCTATACGTATACGCTAATGCGTTCGGATATTATGCGTGTGGCGCAAACGCTCGCTGGCAAGCATGCAACAGTTGACCGCCATACGAAACATTCGCCGGAAGGAATGCAGCAATCTTTTCCTCTTCGCTTCCCACGTCTTCCATCGTCGTGTACGAAGCGAACAAGGTGTCATTGAACTTGAGTAAATATTTTTCTCCCACGGGGACTCTCAGCGGTCGGCGGAATCCCGCCGTGTCCGTTCCGCATGCACTGTGGAAGCACGCGAGGCGGAAAGGAGTCAGCACTCTTGCGGCGCCGGCCATTCCGCCCTCCAGGAGGCACGCTTCAGTGCTTTGTTCGGCACGAGGAAGCCTCGGCGCCATTTTCGGGTTAGCGCTGCTGTAGCCTCTTACGATTGCCAAACAGTGAAGGAGACAGAGAGCAAGCAAGCACCGGGGGATCATACCGCGCTGCATACTGGTAACCACCATCCGGGCTGTTAATGGCCACTGCGTTCACATTTGCATAGACAAAGAGCACGACTTGTGACGAAGCCAACCGTACCCTTGGCTGGGAACGCGAGGAGCGCAACCTCTCGTGCGTGATATCAAACATCTGCAGCTGCCGGACTCGGCTGTTTTGGCCGTTAATGAGACAGCCGTTTGTCTTGGCCCTCACACTATTGAAACACCCGCGGCTCAACGCGAGGCAAGTCGTAGGGCACCTTCTCGCGTGCTGTTCGCATTACAAGTCCACGCTGCGATTGCGTCTACGCAGCGTCACGGATGCGTGCGAGCGGACCCCTCGCACGTTTCGGGCCGTGCAGCACGCGAGGCTTGCTTTTATATCTCGACGAGCCTGCCGAGGCAAGTCCCGCGAGCCTGGACACTCGCCAGGCTCGTTAACAGCTGTACTATTTATCTTCCGCACTGGAGCCTTGCGGCCCTAAGGCACAGCCGTGTAATGCGTGCGGGAGAAGAAAGTAACTCCTGCTTATGCGGAAATCTCAGGCAATGAGCGAGCGGGGAAATACAAATAAAGGGAGAGCTAAGGGGAAAGGGCGAACAGAGAGAGCGCGCATCTCGCTTCTTTCTGCGTGAAGTCCGCAGCTGCATGTGTATACCCGCCGCCTAGCTAAAAACGATGACCGGATAACCTTCGAAAGTCCTCCTGCACGCGTTAGCGTCCAATGGGCGCACCGAGAGATGCAACGTGCAGACAGGCTCCTCGACCCAAAGATGCATACACCCCCTGTATAAAGCGTGGAGAGCATAACGCGCCTTCGAGGCTGCGGGCGCACCGTCGGCTTCTATCCTCGACCGCGATTGCAGAAGCGTGAGCGCGCGCTCTCCAGCTTTGCGCCGCCGTCGCCTGGAATCTTGCTTTATTTCGCGCTCCTATTTCCGGCGGTGATTATTATGACCCAATCAGGCACGCGCTCCGCGGCGTGCTCCCGCAATGGCGCGTCTCCGTAATGCGCGGGTTGTGCCTCTTCGCCCCGCACGGGCACCCGTCAGCCAGCTGCTGCGTGCCACCGCTGCTGCTGCTGATGGTCCGCTGCTCTCGCCCAGTCGTCAGTCAGCCAGTGGCGCGCCGCGCGTCTAGAAAAATTCCAGCCCAGTCCTTAATGCGAAAGCACCGCAGACTCGAGGAAACGACAAGCCATGTCTACACTCGCTCGCGCCCGAACAGAATACGACGAGGAGAAGGAGACGGGTGGCGTGGTGGGGAGGGAATAAAAAGCGTGGATGCATGTGCAGGACATTTGCGGCATTCCTGCTGGCGCAATCGCTGCTGCTGTTGCTGCTGCTGGTGTCATGCGATAAGAAAATAAGAGAGAGAAAAAGACAGGCCGGACGCGTGTGCAGTGTTGCGTCGTCCGCGTTAGCTCGTCGTTTTAACGGCCGGAATGCGCGCATTGTGACAAACGCACCCGTCAAAATTTGCGGGGAGCCCCGAGCGCTTGCTCCCCACGACGACGTTAGTTTGAATTGTAAAGTGGTAAACGCGCTCAAGGCGTAACTTACGACTATACTTTGTCGGAGCTTAAGACGTTTTCCTTCATGCTGTTCAGGCCTAGCGAGTTCGCCGCGCTTTCCTTGACCATCGCGCTCGAGTTTCTTTAGATGAATTCCAGTGACGTACGCACCCGTATGGAGAGGAAAGGGCTGTTCGTGGCCCGGGTGCCTGCTCAGCTGTTACGGCAGCAGCTATTCGCGGCTGCCTGTCAGTCCGGAATGCCATAATAATAATAATCGCTAGCGCTCTATAGCAGGTCTCGTTTCACTGCACACGTTTCCGGTTTCGCATGCCTGCTAAAGAGGAGCGCTTCCGCAATCCTACATCGAGCAGCGTAATTGAAAGTTGAAATAACGGGTGTAGCGCGTATCGGTCGACGTATAAATGAGAGGGGCGAGAGCTTTTCCCGCTGCATATGCAATCCACCTATGGAATCCTTATCCCACTGCTATAGCTGCTGCCGTCACAAGACCGCTGCTAGCTTGAGTCTCGATCATAGCCGACCGTATTTATCTACATACAAAACGCAAAGAGCTTTGGTGCATGTTCAAGAGCCGCTCGTAGTGGGTATTCAGTTCGGAGCCATTCGCTACAATGCGGTGACACTCGTAGACCCACAGTGTGAGGTTCGGGGTGTGAACTTGCGCTAACTAAATATAACTTGTTCAAGCATCGAAATTACACCACAGAAAGTAAACAAAAAAACGCACACAAGCCATGCACTGCTGTATACAGCCTTTGTCAAAAATACACAGCCCAAAACGTTTCTATCGTCGGCGTTTCACACCTCTCGACAGCGGAAGGAACTCTGGTCTCCACCCATCTTTACAGCTCCCAAGGGGTGTATATGGAGAGCCCCACTGCCTGCGGCTTAGAAGTGAAGTCCTGGGGCTGTATTTATTTTTGCCAAGGGCTGTATATATCGTATCCGGTCGCTTGTATATAGGTAATGTCATGACATGCACCCGCTGATCGATGAAGGGTAGGAAATTCAGTCCCCTTACAAAAATTTGTTTACGCAGTCTTTAGACAGTACAAATACTATAGACAGCCTTTAGAAAATCAATACGTTTATGGCCATACACTTATAGTAGACTTTAGTACATATACTATGAATAGACAAAAGGATATGTCTATAGAAAGTCAACAGACCCTTATAAAAATATCTTTATAGTCTATAGACTCTCCATAGACTTCTGTCTATAAACTCTATAAACTCTCTATAGACAAACCCTAGAGAACTGTCTATTATAGGCAACACAAATCCCATAGACACTCTATAGACAATCTATAGATTTATGGCAATACATTGTTAGTATACTTTTTCTAGAGGCGGTCTATAGGCTATGAATAGGCAAAAAGAAATATCTATAGAAAAGCAGTAGAGTCTATAAGAAATCTATAGACTGTCTATAGACCATTTTTGTAAGGGCCGTATGTAAGAAGTCTGTAGAAAGTCAATAGACCATTTCTATAAGGGTCAGCACAACACTGAGGAAGAGAGGGGGAAGTGCGCATGGTTGCACACAGCAGCATCGACAACACGCGGTTATTTCTCCCGTTGCTTCACAGGCACGGCCGTGCGGCGTTATAACACAGCAGGCGCACACCGCGATGGTGGCCCGCTTCTTGTTGCGTGGCCGGTAATATAGCGGCAGCACGTGCTACCCCGTGGAAACCGGTATGCGTGTTTGCTTGTGTGTGTGCGGGGGGGTGAGGGGTGGGGGGGGGGGGGAGGTGATGCTGCCGCTTGAGCGGGCAGTGCACGATTAGGCAGCAGCAGCGGCGCTGGGATCCCTTCGAGAACAACGGCAGCATATGCAGCCCCTTCGGTCGTGCAGCCGCTGAGAGCGAGTCTGAAGGAGGCCGCAATTTCTCTTCGAACCTCTATGCCTCGGCGTGCGTGCAGTTGGAGCAGGTTAACGAAGGGGCCTGCACCTGAAGTACCTGGCTATTCAAAATTCTGCAAGCAGGCTTTGCCACAAAACTGGCATGACACAAGGAAGATGGTCGACCATCGGATTTCGGCAATTACTACAAGGTGAAAGCGCAGTTTTTTTTTTTTTGTCTCACCCTTCCCAGACCGTGTTTCTTACTTCACGTTCTCACCTATGGCGCTCGTCCTGTGGCCTACGCGACTCTTTTAGGCAAGAGCCTCGCCATCTTGCTTGCTCACCTGTGAGATGTAAGAAAGCCGCCTTACGGATTTTCACCCGTGATAAGGCCCTGAGTAACGCGAACTGTTATAACTTCGTGAAGTAACACTGCCACAGCTGCTTATGCAAGCTAAGGCACACTATTTCTAACAATGACTGTGCGTTTGATCGCTTTCGTCTTTTGTTTCGTCCCCGTGTCCTTATTTGCGCGTCTGTTTACAAGTATGCTTACAAGTTTGCGAGTACCGTGAGATATCTCGGCAGCAATTTTACTATTCCCAATGCGTGAGGTCCCGAGGCAACATGCAACTGACGCAAGTCGGTTAGTTAGCAAGGTTTGTGATAATATTATTATCACCCCGCCCCGTAACAATGCACCGCACGCACGCGTATAAGCTGCGCTCGTGTAAGGGCGGCCGCATTCCCCCAAATGAGCAGCCGATCATTTGAAAAAAAAAAAGTAGGCAAAGCACGTGGTACCATTCAGACTCCGCCTGTAGAATCGCTATCACACGGAGGGCTGCCAATAAAGGGCTCTGCCAGCATGTTTTATTGCTCGAGGTTCCAGCCGGTCGTCGCACGTCAAGACTTTGAGTGTGTCACCTCTGCAGAGGATATACCATGCTGGCGCATGCTAAATTGTTTTAAAATGTAGGTCGTAGTACAAACGAGGCTCTACTCTAATTTGATTTCCACTGTAGTCGGGAAAAAATGGAGTGGGAAAGCTCCACTTTCCTATAGGGGTCAAAATCTGGAAAAATGAAAAGTGCGGCCTTTACCAATGTGTTTACGATGAATCATCAGTCAACAGGTTTTAGGCGCTCCGGATTTGTTTACACGGCCCATTTATTTACGCCTCCAATAAGCTCTCCATTGCTACAATGCGCAAATTGCCTTTCGACTATACATTGTCACTAAGCTTACCGTCTCCCCCATCTTGACATCACACTTTGCCGATGACGAGAACACGTCTCTATTTTCCCCGCAGGGAACGCAAGAACGACGAGGCATGCCTTGTGTAACGATGCATCTTGTGTCGTAAAAAAACTGCTGGTTATTCCACGAGAGGCGCCGTTGCAGGCAGGCTGGTTGCGCGCCGCGTTACAAGGGGAAGAAACAAGAAGAAAGAAGCACTTTACGAAGAAGAACCTCACTGCGAGCGCACGGGAAACGCCTCGCGCACAATATGCATCGCAGTGCGAGAATGCATTGAAGGCGACCGACGAGCAACTCCGGCGCAGCCTTGGAACGTGTCTGCGCGCACGTACACGACGGAGCCGTCCGGTGGTATTTGTGCTTTCTTTTTTTTTTATTCTCAAAAGAAGACGCTGTCGCTTGCAGTGCCAACACGAAGGCGCTCATCCGCCGCGGTCC
Source organism: Amblyomma americanum (assembly GCF_052857255.1). NCBI lineage: Eukaryota > Metazoa > Arthropoda > Arachnida > Ixodida > Ixodidae > Amblyomma > Amblyomma americanum. Next base: position 182,063,749 of record NC_135499.1, read on the forward strand.
TCTCACGTTCAGCAGCAGTGCGATGGGCACCGCGATCGAGCGTGTACTGAGTCTGCTGACATACCGACCCGAGATACCTCGTTAAGTAGCCACGTATAATATCGACAGGGTTAAAGCCTGAGGAAAACGTGCATTCACTCAGATCCTGGAGCCGGATTAAAGATCCTCGGCTGGTCTGTATGAATTTCGACGGATGGAGAGGGCGGGGTTTCGAAAGAAGCCTTTGACCGAGACATGCAAGCCTTATCTTTGCCAGCAGCCCAGCCTGATTGCTTTTGCACATGGGAGGAAAATAAAAGGCAAGGATCGCTGAAACGTGGGACGTGCGTCGTTGAGTACAGCTCGTTTTATGGTCAGGGAAGTGCTATCGCGAGACGTCTTAATTTGAGAGGCATTTCTAGCGTCGGATTGATTTCTCCCAAGGCCCAAGCTGTCAAGTGATCACGGTGTCTGACATGGAACGGGGAAGGTCATTTTATTTGTTGAGCATTAAACCGCGCTTCCACGGGCAAATATGTGAACGTACAAAATCCAGAATAAGAACCCGCAAAGATAGAATTAAATATAAACGTCCGCGCGCTCTTCCTTTCCGACACGCTTGTGTGGATCCTGAAGAAATTTAAGCGTCGTAAGTGCTGCGAAGCCCTAAATTTTAACGCATTAGAAAAGCACAGAACAAAAGCAATGGAACTGCACCGAAGATAATGTCCTGTACATACATAAATCAGCTGAAAATTCCTAATTCAGTCTTGTATAAGCATGCGTTTGATACCAAGTTAGTGAAACTAGTGTGTGATTTCATGTGACAAACACTGATACACACATACAAGCACGAAAAAAAGAGTATACATTATGGACATTCAGCCTGCCTCTTACGCATCCTACATCACCAAAGACTATCCAAACCAATTCGGACGGTCCATCCCCATGGAGGGTTCTCTAAACTCGGGAAAAACCTAAATGCCTACGATGCAATGCCGTTTTTGAGGGCTGTTTGAAGGAACCTGACTACGCGACCGGCGGAGCCAGTCCGTCGACCATAGCATCAGTACGTCTCTGCATGGTTACCTCAGACACAAGTGGTTTATAGAGGTCGCTCGCGTAGTTATGAAGTGGCTTGGGCCCCGATGATGCCGCGAAGAACGTCACATCTTAGTAGCTTTCTTTGTGTTTTTGTTTTCCTTCTGGCGATTAAGGGGCCTCTTGAAGGACTCGTCGAAACACGTCTTTAACCTCTCTGGCTGTTGAAACAGCCTTGATTCCTGCCTTTGTCGTGTCGTCGCCCTCATAAGCCGATTCTCAACGCACCGTTATGTATCTCATCTATATTGCTCGTTTTTCGTAAAATTTAACACCTCAGGCAGACAAACCGACAATGTCCTGATTATAGGACACCCGCCCTGTGGTTTTGCACCGCGCGCGATAGTTATCGTTGAAACATGTCTGGCCACCTCGCCAGGATGTTTACGGTTTTGCGAAGCACGCGGCTTTATGGTGGTGGTGGAAATTAGTGCGCAACTATTAACTGGCACAGTGCCTTACGCGGCTCAATTTTATTCCACATGACAAAGCCGCTTAGCGCAACCTTTAGAGAATGCGCTTAGGACCATGATAGCGTTGCTTAAAAAAAAGTGAAAAAGAAGAAACATGTAAGAGATGCCAGAGAACCATAAAAAAAGGCTCGTGCCGAAAGCAGGTTCGCATATTCACCACCTAGACAGGACAGAGGAAATTTCCATGTTGAGTCCCAGTTCTTTCGCGAGCGGTACGCGTGTACACCCTCTGTGGGCAACCTACGACTGCCCTGAAAGGGTAGCGCGCTTATTTCCTGCTTCCTTCCGTCGGTTTTACTGCATTTTCTTTCCCCCGTGCCTGTTCGTTCGCCCACCCTCCTTTTCTCGGGTCAGGTGCTCCAAATGTGGAGGACGTATAGCCCACGCAGTCGTTACGGCTAACGGGTCCTCCATACCGGTCGCCCGTCTTTCGCCGTGAAGAGGGTCTAATATACGATGTACGGTCTTTCTATGATGAAGATGCTATTAATGATCAATATCGTGCACGGTGCTTCCGCCCCCCCCCCCCCCCCCCCATCCCCGGCCTCCTATTCGCACCTGCACGGCCACCGCGGTGTTCTACAGGGGACAAGAGCATCACGGTGCTGCCGACACGGAGGGGGGGCACCCCGAGGGGCGGTGGTGCCGTTCTGGGCGCGTGCGCGCAGGAGCAGCAGCGCACCACCGAAGAAAATAAATGGCGAAGGGCGAGGTGGTGGCTCTTTCTTCGTGCCGGCCCCCCCAGGCGCGGAAGCGTGAACGCGCTGTGCAAGGCCCGCACGACCGGCGCGTGGGTCACGCTCCCTCGGGCCGGTCGGCCGGCCGCGCGTGGGATGCGTCCAGCGCCAGACCTTGCGCCCACACCGCTGCGCCGAGCAGGGAGGTCACGCTGGCCTCGGCCAAGAAGGGGGTGGAACACGCGTCCGCCCGCGCGGCCGGCCGGACGGGCGTGTGTCCCGTTGGCCCCGTGTATCAGCCCTGCCGCCGCGCTGCTCCGCATGCAAGGACTCCTCCTGTCCCGCGAGCGAGTTTATAAGGTGATGACGCAATCAGAAGTAACTCATCCCCCGCTCGGAAAGCCTGCCTCACCTGCCGGAGCAATCAAACGTCGCGGCGTGTGATACATGTGCTCTGTGGACTCATCATTAGGACGGCCGGACGCTCAGCTGTCTTGCGAGGGCGGTGAGGGGGTGTGTTTTATCGTCCGGAACAATGCCGTCCACGGGCCCTTGTGCAGCGACGGCTGCGGTCTCGGAAGATGCGAGGCAGTGCGACCTCGATAAGGGGAGACGGGCACGCGCAGCTGTCGAATCCTCGAGTCGGTCGAGCGTTGTATACTGACGTGAGTGGGCTTTCGCTGCTCGAGGCTGCCGGAGCGCGTCACGGACGACACCTGTTGGCTCGAGCGTTGGATAATGTGGTTTAGTTATCGCGCACTTCCGTTCTCGGCGACTTTAGAAGCTGAAGATCAGTCTTCCGTGAGCTTTGGCACTAATATTTCTGGACTGAACCACCTGCTGACCTCAGACTGAATAATAATAATAATAATTGGTTTTGGGGGGAAAGGAAATGGCGCAATATCTGTCTCATATATCGTTGGACACCTGAACCGCGCCGTAAGGGAAGGGATAAAGGAGGGAGTGAAAGAAGAAAGGAAGGAAGAGGTGCCGTAGTGGAGGGCTCCGGAATAATTTCGACCACCTGGGGATCTTTAACGTGCACTGACATCGCACAGCACACGGGCGCTTTAGCGTTATTCCTCCATAAAAACGCAGCCGCCGCGGTCGGGTTCGAACCCGGGAACTCCGGATCAGTAGTCGAGCGCCCTAACCACTGAGCCACCGCGGCGGGGCTCAGACTGAAAACCGCGTTCGCGGATCTTCCTTCCTCCTATCTCAGCACAAAAAAAAGTTATTCGCTCCCAGATATGCGCCGTTGCCTCACTAAACTCCCCCGCTGTCAACATCATTGCTTGCATAAGTAGATTCTTCAGAAATTTCCAGAGTTTCATTCATTCTCTCTCTGTATTGAAGTTAATGCTGCCGGAGCGCGAACGTCACCCAAGAGCGACAGCAGCGCAGAGGGGCGCCGAGGCACAGCCCGTTCTTGCTTGTGTGTCACGGTCATCGCGCAGTCCGGCCATCGGCGCCGTTAATGGCCGGGCAATTCGAGCCAATTGTCCGCCGCCTTCCCAGGGCTCCGTTTCGGGAGCGGGTCGAACGGCAGCGCACGCTTGGCCCGAGAAAGGCGGCCGGGCCATTCGGGGGAACCGGTGCGTCCAGACGGACAATGGCTTCGCCGCGAGGGCCGTTGACACGTCGGCGTTGGCGGGACAATGAGCGTGGTCGGCCCTTTTCAGTGTCGGCACTCCGCCTGGTGCTCAGAAGGCGCAAATGGACGGGCGCTGGCCACTCTTTCTCGCCTTGGTCAGGTGGACAGCGACACGCGGTCCAGCTTCGGGCCATGCCCGGCCGTGCGTGCGCTGGGCGGAAACATCGACGTCGCGCTGGTCCCGCGACACTGGCGGTCAGCTCGGCGGAACTTAAACGCCCGACTGAACTCGACGTTGCGGTTTCCACAAAGAGTAAGGCAGTGCGGATGGGACAGGCAACGGGTGCTGTAGCAGAGTGAGGTGACGTTAGTGAGCGCTTTCTTTTTCAGCAATGTGGCCGCGACTGGGCATTAACAACTGAGCTCGCGTGCATTACGTCTGCGTCAGCTGCCTTTGGGTATCGCGTTTGCACCGCTTTGAGCAATTGCGAATAGCGAAACGGCTGAAAAAAAAAAACATAGTTACAGGGGTTGGCACAATCAACGGAAGTTTTTGTCGCCAGTGAGGCTATAAAGATGCCCTCTTCTGTAACGGAGTTAACATCAGCAGCGGATTTTTTCTCAGCTATGTCAACCGGAGTTGCCCCAGTTCCGTTTCAAGAGAGAGAACCAGTCTAGAAGTTTCAAAACAACCGGACCCGAAGAGTTGCTGTACTGCACAGAGTATCGATCTCGGGCGAATGCGCCGAATCCCGGTCCAAAGTGGTCGGTCTCCGTTCGGACACGTGGCGAAGATATTCTTCGCCAGCTGGCTCGAACCAGAGTACATTAGCCTTTCCGACCAGATTTTCTCCTCTCCGGGGACGCTTCGTCGGCTGTGCGCCAGTCAAGGCAACGGTGCGACCCGCACGCGAAGAATGCCCGGCGGAATCTTTACGACGACCGGACGGCCGGGCCCGGACCAGATCGGATGCAGTGCTTCTTCGGGCCGCTGCATGCGTTCCTCCCCTCGACTTGCCCTTTTCTGTCTTGTTGCTTTTTTCTCCCACCGCCTTTGAATTACGTGCCGCTCCTTTTAAAAGAGAGACAGAAAAATAAAACCTCGTTCGGCTCGCAACGACGCTCTCGCCCGCAGGACAATGGCTGACAGGTGCTGCGGTCGACGAACTTCCAGCCGGTGACGACGCTTTTCTGGCGGGCTTCCGTCGACCGTGCGTGGCGGATCCACCCCCGTCGGCTCTCCGCTCGCAGCAGCCCCCGGTGTGTGTGTGTGTGTGCCTTCGCGTGAATTTGAGCTGCGCCGCCGTCGTCGTTCTCTTTCCAGGCTCGCTCTTCTTCTTTTTTCCATCCCATTCTTCCTCGCCCGGTTCCTTTTGTGTGTCTCCCGGGATGTTGCTTCCTCGTCCACTCTGCCGACGTGCTCTATTCCGGCGTTTAACGAGTTTCCACATTCCGACGCGCAATCGTTCCGGTCATGCCGCGCTCCAGAGCTGGAAGCCAGTGTTGTTTTGCGCTTTTGTTTCTTTCTAGCTCCTCTTACTCTCTCCCTCCTCTCTCTCTCTCTGTCTTGTTATTCTCGCTCGCGCACTGACACATAACGCACGGACGCACGCAAGCACGAACTCATCTCTTCCAACGTGATGCATCCTTTTTCCTCCGCTTCTTATTTTTTTTTTACTTCGATTCTGCCGTGTGCTCGAGCGCCCATGACTGCTTGTTTTGTGGCTATGCCGTACAGCTAACCTAACCTCGGCATGGTGCTTCGCACGATTCTGCAGTGCAGGCTTCAATCAAGAAGCGTTCATGGCCCGCTGCATTTAAGGAAAAAATTGAAGATCCGCTGGAAACCCCTGCGGATGAGGCCGTGTCTATACCCCTGGGAATAGGTGTATTCGCAGCGGGTGTCTGGCAAGCGACTGGTAGCGAGAACGAGGATAGAAGGATCGAATTACCTTTGGGCCAATACTTCGTGCCACCTATAGTGAAGTTTGCAAATTAATAATGACTCAGACATTTTCATGAAAAAAAAACACTGATCGCTTCTCCACTCTAATCAGGGAGAAATAAAAACTCGGTGGTTGTGGTATACGGTGATTTGAATATGGGTAACAGGAACGCACTCGCCTTGTTTATAGACAATATTTTAATGTACTAGAAGCTTTGGTAATACACTTATTTTCAGGCATTTAGATATGTGTTGCTAAATAGACTGGTCATAAAATAGTGCAATTAAGAATTCCAGCTTCTTTATGTGTATTCAGAAACATTAGCATACGAATCCACGTTTCCATCTGCTTCGTCGGCGCGTTAAACTACTTGCTTATGAAATCCCGGCTCACTTAAAAGGGTCCTGAAACGCCTTTTGAAGAGAGTGCATAAACTCGCTCAATCACTACATTCTCTCGTCATGAACACCTGAGCCAAATAATTAATTTATACACACAGCAGAAAACCCACAATCGCGCGCGAAATGTTGCGAGTCATTTCCGGCGGTGCTCGCGCCCTCCTCCGACGCACGCTCCTGCGTAATCCTACTCAGAGGTGGTTATTGGTTACATGCATTCCGGCCTCACGCAGCTACTGTGGCCGCGGCCAGTCATCAGCGTTGCTCCGGCGGGACAGGAAGCTCCGCGTCTCGGCCAATTCCCGCGCGCGTCGGCGGTGAGGTCGGCGGAGTAGCGCCGACCTTTGAGAGCGCAAAAAGTGACGAGAGGGGAGGGAAAGGCGCGAAGTGGCTGAGTTCAAAGTTTGATTACAGATAACTCAGCCTCTACAAAACGCTTTAAAAATTCTTGCTGGAGGATATTCGCAAAACCACGTCATTTAACATTCCAGCAATACCGCATCTTTAATGAGAGCCCCATTAATTGGAAATGGGTGAATGGGAGCTGGACGTGGGGTGCATGCAACGGTAGTGAGAGCAATTCAAAATTTGCGTGCGCATTGATGATTAGAAGGTGCTAAACCACGTTGAGCTATGGTCAAAACCATTATGTAGAGGTTCTTTAAACGAAACGTGAAACTCACAGGAAACGAGACGCACTGCATGCACACTAACGAAGAGCAAGAGAAAGATAGCGTGAACCATTTGCTGCCCTGCAGTTGTTGCATATTTAATTTTTCTTTGCAAGTCTTTCATGCATTGCTAATATCAATTTTCACAGCAATCTTGAATTGTGCTGGTCTTGCTGTTACAGCCTGGCATTTCTTGCCGTAGGTAGTAACGGAGAGTGCGCTGTTCTTTATGCACACTATTCATTCCGGTGTATGACTGTCGCTGTTTATTCATTTTGTACGCTTTTTACTCAGTTGTCTTGAATATCGCGTCGCAGAGAAGCCTTCTTGGCTCATGTGTCACCGGTACATCAAACCACCCAGTTTATTCAATGTGCCAAACTACGGGAGTATGCGCATTTCCAGCATATTTAAAAAATAAAACCGATGGAAACCTTATCAGCCATGCAAAGTCGAGCGATAGATAACACACAACGTAACTGAGACTCACAGGTACGACGTCGGCTTAATTCCTCGTCACCGATTCGCTTTCGTGCCTGGTATAGATGGCGGCATAACGGATAAAACTTTTCGGGCCCTCTCTCAAACGTGCCACCGTGACTCATTTCGCAAGCCCGCCAAAGGCGGATCCGACGCCGCACTGTATGGACTCAACGCCGGGTCCGTGCAGAGTGCTAGTCGATTGGTTGCTAAGCGACCGCTCTATTGTCGCCAACGTTGGAAGCAGGCAACACAGAATCATCCGATCGTTCTGTCCACCCTCTTCACACAGGGGCGGGGCCGCGAGGCAGCTATAGTTAGCGCTGCTTGACGTTGCTCAAACGTCACTCAGGCGCCGCAGGACGTGGCCGCGATTTGCACCAGCCACCCTATGTGCATGCGTGGTCGAAATGCTTTCCGCACGCCATGGCGCGGTTATCCGGGCCGCGAAGGGCCGTCGCATGCGTCACAGCGGAGGCAGCAAGCGTGGATGCGCCCCTTGTGGAAGAACTCGCTGCTGCAATGGGCGCAAGTGCAAAACTAGTACGTGGAAGCGGCGGAAATAGTGCTGCTGACATTTGGTTGTTATCATTCAATTGCTTGTCAGCTTCATAAAACGGAATTGCATGACTAGGGCTCGCATCAACAGCGCTTCTAATATCCTGCAGCAGTCCAGCTATATCTACACAGTAGCTACAAAGTAGGCGCGAATGACAGGATACCTCAAAGAAAACTTAAATTGAAATACATCATATCTGTAAACGTCACCCCAACAGCCCGCCTCATCCAGCGCGACGACATGGTTCTGTTTTGAGGCAGATAGTAGAGAGATTTAGCATAGTGGAGACGTATGCATGCCTCTGCGCACGAGCAGTTGCTCCGCTTCTTCAAGTGCGCATGCGCAGGAGGCATCTGGTAATCCCGTATACGCCCGCGCTAGTACGTCTTCGCTATGCTAAATGTCCCGAATGGGCGCACGTATATGCGTTTGGGGGAGCTATATAGACGACGTGCGTTGATTCAGAGGTGTGCAAAGTAGATAATCGCCTCGCTGCATATATACTGCGGAAGGCAAAGCCACGCGCTGGTGCTACGGTGTAATGCCTAAAAAAAGAAAAAGTTTTGTTTTCTACCGTTCATTCTCATGAAGGACCCAGGCAAAAAAGGAAGAAAAAAGGGAGAAGGAGGAGGTCTGCTGATTGGGGTCATTCTGTATGGCACGAGAGGAGGTTGCCGCCCCGACGTACCGACTGTTGTAGCTGAGTTTGTGCGAAATGAGGGTAATTAATGCCACGCGACGGGACACTGCTGTGATATCAGCTGCCGCTTCACATTGCGGGTAGCACGCGTACCCATTATACGAATGGGTAGAAGAAGTAAAGAAAACACTGCAACGGGTTGTCATCGCGGTATGTCATTTCCGGAGTATCTCTTCCGGTTCCCTATCCTGTCCTACCCTACACAGCAGGACGCCACCGGACAAGAATCCTGTTTTATCTTTCTCGCGTTTCATCGTGTGACGGCTTCGAGATAAAAACTAGGGTGTTCAGGCCTTCCGTCTCTCTTTCACGCCACGTCTATATATAAAATATATTCTGACAAGGGGGCACGTTAAGGCGAAAGGAGAAGTGTCAGCAGCAAGGACGGCCTCCTGCCGCGCTCACTTTCGCCGTGCTCTACGCATTCGTGCTGCTGCAACACTCTCTCCGTCCTCCTAAGCTTCCCCTACTGGCCGTTCGTGCGTCGGCGATTGGGGCGCCCCCACTCGCTGGGGCGCACGCCAGCGTCCCATTAAGAGCGCGGCCGCTCCATCGATGTGCCCCACTTTGTGTCTCGGCCGAGAGCGACGTCGTCGTGTCAAGTGGTGGGAAGACAGCCGCTATCGAGAGCACGGCCGCCGGAACCTGCAGGTGTAGACCGGGCGCTTCTCCAACTTCTGACACGCGACCGCCCCCTCCTGTCGTTGTGACAAGGGTCATCTCCATCGAGAGCTGTCCCCCTTGAGAAGGGGTCTCCGTGCATGGCGGCTCGAAAGTGGTGCGCCACTTCCTGTTTCGGGGCGAGCAAGTGTAGAAGAAATGAACTTAAATGAAAGGTAGCAATCTACCTCGCCAGCGGCTTCCCTTCGTCCTTAGTGCGAATCAGTTGATTTCAATACGCGGTGACGATATCTCGGTGACCGAAAAAAATATTTCCCCCTGTTCTTGCGGCCCTGCCGCGCCCATGGGCGGCACTTTTCAGTTCAGATCTATTTTCGTACAGTAGCTTTAGTAAACTAGATACGTGGCAGATCACTGGGAAAGAAAATTTTGACAAAAAAAATTAAAAGCATTAACAGTGTAAGTACAGATAATTATAGTTTTGAGTCCTATGAAGACAGCTAACTGTTTCTTCCAGGCATATTAAAACTGCAGACAGCGCAGGCTACTACCGCGGCTTTCATAAGCACGTTTGCTCCTTTAAAACCACGCAGACACGCTGTTGGTTCCCTGCATTCTCGATGTTTCCTTCCTTGCTGTGAAACCTAGCGCAGGGTTGACCTTCAGGCGCTTACACAGCTAGGCCGTCTATGCAGCAGGATAATGGAGCCCATAAAAGCTGCAGACCGTCCATTTCATTAGGCGAATGATCAAGGTTGAACACACAGTACCGAATCCATCAATTTTATGTGCTTTACTTCTTGCCACGGGAGAACGTATACACAGCGTTTTGTCGAGTCGAAGAGAGGTCCGCGCTGTTTTTACACGCGGAAAATGCGTCCGTCGGTGCATGCGAATACATATGCAGCCTTCCAGCGTACACGTGCAGCTCCCAGGTTTTCCCACGCATGCCGGACAGACGACGCATGCGCGAAGCAGCGCAGTGAAGCATACGGCAACGGTAGCAGGAGGAACGGAGCCCTGTGCGCGCACGCATGCATGCTATGGTAATGAGGGACTCCGTGTTCACGCGCCCGCGAGAGAAACTTCTAAAACTTGCGAGTTTTCTACACTGCAACGCGCGTGTTTTTTTCCTGCGCGACGCGCGCGTTGCCTATCGGGGCCACTGCATTCATGCAGGGCGGTTGATTCCGAAGCAACTTGACAAATGCGAGAAAAGAAAAAAAGAAAGGATACTATACTACGTTTCTCCTGCGCATCTGCGTCGGCACGCGTGAAGTCGTCTATGCGGAGATATGCGGCCAACCTTAAAGCAGCGTATAGCCGCCTCCCATGTTGTTATACGAGCTTCCCGTGTTCCTTTGTTTTGCATGCGCCATTACTCACTACGCTGGTTTCTTGCGCTACAAACACACATGCAGGTGAGGCGTGGGAAACGAGGAAGCGCACGCTTTCTTAATTTTTTTCTTTCCCTCGATTCTTAAACTATAGCGCTACTCGCGCGCGCTCCTGAAATCCGCGCATGCCAGGCGGTGTGCGCCGTGTCGTTTCTTCCGCGAGTCGCGTTTTCACGACTTTCGACTCCCCCACCAAGTATCTATGTCTTTCCGCGTAACGCCCCTCCCGCACTCTCCGTTCAGAAAAAAGAAAAAAAAACATAGAAAGGAACTCATTTTGCTCGCGACCGATCGAAGACCAGCAGCCGCCAAAAGTTGGAAACTTTTTTGTTCCACTAACGACGTCAGCGCTCCTTGGGTGCCGCGCGGCGATGGAGGGGCTCCTTGCGGTGCTATTTTTGAGGCGCCTCGTCATGTTTTTGATGGTTTCCCGTTTTGCAATTCCCACCGCTCACTTTCGCTGTCCCCTTTCTTGCTATCTAATTCTTTCTTTTTGTCGAAGAAGCAGCAGCAGCAAGCAGCCGCGCCGTGAAAAAGGAAGGCGGCGTCGGAAAACAGCTTTCTCGTTGCCAGGCGCCTGTCGATCGGGACAAGGGAGGCACGAATAGAAGAAAAGCCGCGAAAATAGGCTCGTATATAGGATTGCGCGAACGGGACATGCAGCTGCATGGACGACCGCGGAAGCCGTTAGCGCGGTGAAGAAAAATAGCCGCCGAGCATTAGCGGGGAGGCGCGCAGAGAGTCACTGCGTGTGTCTACGTGTATTATGTACGCCCCGGCTCGTTGAGCGCAGTGAATACACACAGATGCTCGGAGAGCACCCGGGGTACCCCGAGACAAAGGGAAAACAATGCGCATGCGCGCGGTTGTACAGAATAGAACCGCGCGAGTGGTGGGAGCCGTCTCTCTGCGTGTGTAGTACACGTATACGCTTGCAGCTGACCAGCGCGGACTGCCCTACTTGTTCTCATGGACCGCCCGTACATATAATACACATCCGCGAGACGAAGCCGCGGGAAAGGAGAGAAGTAAGACTATAATTTCGACGCCTTCTGGGAACACTTTCTCCGCTGCCTGGTAACCGAGCGGCCAAGGAATCTACGATGTGAATAGCACATCAAAGAGAGGGAGAGAAAAGGAAAGATGTAAAGTGTAATGCAATTACTGCTGGGAACGCGGAGGTAAGAAAAAGTGCCCGCGGAGAGCATTTATAGCGGATCAAAATGTGCGTCTTCCACATTGTTCTTTACCACTGCGCACTTCATTTCTGCCGAAGTCGTTTTCCACGCTTCTTTAAAACACGGAATCTCTGCTGTCTGCAGACAGGAATTTCATTTACTCGCGTATGCGGCTGCCGACAAGTTGCTCGTTTTTCCCACGGTCGGAAACCTTCCCGTCGCCCCGCCGGTTGCAGAGCAGCGCAGCAGGTGGAAAAGAGCGTCAGCGTGCGCAATACAAATCACTATATATACACGCAGTTCACGTGCATGGGCAGGTGTTTTTTTCGAGAACTGCCAGTTCGTGAACAAAAATTCCCCGTCTAAACCGGATAGACGGTGTCCGACGTAAAGGAAGAGAGGAGCAGAGATTCTTTTTTTGCGAAAGACAGCAGGTGTTGCCGGTCGCCGTCACCGCACGGCGCCCGAGACTGGTTTAGCCTCGCTTGGCTACGAAACGTCGGTGACGACAGAGGACCACGCTATGCCAGAAGGACGTCAGAGAAAAAGGGAGAGGGGGGGGGGGGGGGGGTAGAAGAGAAAATAAAGGAGAATTGAGGCTGCACGGGTAATATTAATGGCGCGTGCACAGTCGCGCAGACTGTAGCAAAAACCCTGACGGTGCTGACACCGGAACCCTCCCGCCGCGGTGGGCCGCTGCCTTGCGCAGCCCCAGTCTCGGTGACCAACTCTGGGCCGTCCAGCAGGCCCGCGAGGCGACGGCGAGGCAACACCTCGACGTCCCCACGTGGGAGACCTAAGGCCCCGTCGGCGAAAGCTCTGCAGGACTTTTGAATAAAGTTGTTACCAACCAACCAACCAACCAACAGTCGCGCACTGGAGTCAAGACTATTCAGCGGTTCAGCGGAGGCCCTCTTTCGCTACCTGTACTTGCCCCCTCACCCCTTTCCTATTTTCCTACTGTCCTTTGTTCCCATCTCGTTCGGCCGTCATATCTGTGCGTCGAAACGATACTTTGCGTGTGTGCGCAGGACACGCAATCATGCACGTTCTCGAGCGCGTGTGCGTCTCAGCGAGTGATCGGCGGCACCGTGGAAGCCAGCGCTGTCGCATCATATATCCGCGCCTCGTTAATAGCGCGTGCCTCTGTACTCATCTAGACCCAGATGGGGCGCACAGAACAGCGCTCACGGCGAGCCATGCATGGACGAGAGTGAGCGTCGCTGCTTCTGTCCAGTACGTACAAGAGATGAGGCGCACGCGCGTTTAAAGCAGGACCCGAGCACGAACGTAAGCAGCGGCTTTCTTGCCTCTATAAATACCCATAATGACCGTCCCTAATCCCCTAATTGTGTCTTACGAGCCGCTCTCGGAAAATGTCGCTAGCGGACTGGAGGAGACTGTCGTTAATTCGAGGCTATTGGGGTTTGTATGCGCGAGAAATGACTCAGAACGAGCAATTACAGGGAAGGCAAGGAGCAGCAAGACCAAACAATTCACATAAAAACAAAATAGAAACCAGTAATGGCCAGTAAGGTGGAATCATCTGTCGAGCATCTGTGTAGAACGGCCCGCGTTTAGACCATCCCATAATGCTCGACCAGTCATTCTCGATCCGATACGCTTGTATACTGATGATCCTCAATGTGTAATATCGATGTGCTTAGTGAAAGCCGCTGGCTTCAGTCAATCTATAGAAGCATTGAAAGCGTACATGATCCTAATTTCTGCTACGGTCATTCCAGTAAAGGCGCATATATGTACTCTCGTACTTCTCACACTGCAGCACTGGAAAGCCTCAGCTGTGGAGGTGAGCCAGTTTGATGTCTATAGCACGACTTGCTGTCTTCAGCGATCGATCGGCAACACGCAACCGTAACGACTAAATAAAGAGATACGCACTCTTCTGTGTATATATCTAGCCTTGAGCACGCACCGAGGCGTCGGTCAATAGTGGCACAGTCCGTTTTCATTAGCGTGCAGGTGGACACAAGCGGGTCCGCGTTGAGCGCGTGCACTTTTGCGGTCGCCCGGGCTGTTGAAATTCTGTTTCATCTCGACACGACGTCATCGCGCTTCTGTTGGCAACCCGCAATTACCACCCGCGCTGTGGCGGCCGACGACCGGCAGCGTATCGATCCCAATGGATACAAAGGCCGGACCGTCCCCGCAAAGCTTTGATTATACGGGACATCGCTTGGCGACGCCCACGGCCGTCGACGATGTTGGTATCGTGATTGACCCGTTGGGACGTGGCTACCGCAATGCATGCACCTATCGCAGTCAATGCCAGCGAGGCAGCCTTTTAAAGCAGCCTCCTATACAAGAGCCAGAGACTCGGGTGATAAAAAGGCCTGTGGCTACGCCGCACTTCAAGGCTGCTGGGCGGGAAAAGCTCACAGACGGCCCTCGAAGACCAAGCGAAAGACGGTGTTGCCTTGGCTGTGCGGTGTTTCGCTGTTGCTATGCCGCATCGTCAGTGTCTAAACGAAAGGAAAGAGCACAGCTACGAGAAGACGCTTATTTCTAAGGGCCATGGAGTGGATATGATGTGCCAAATAGTTCACCCTTTGAGTAGCTTTTCGAGGTTTTTGTTGCAGCGGCTTTCAATTTTTTTCTTTTTCCTTCCGTTTTTATTGCAGAGCAGCGAAGTAGATAAGGCAAGTCAAGCATACCTTAACCTTTCCGCCACATACTGTTTAAGATGCAAAACATCTTTCCACTGCAAGGTTTAGTCGCGTTTTACAAACAATAAAGAGAGAGCATCAAGAAATGGTAGGTCATTTTGCAGATTTTGCGCTATATATATATATATATATATATATATATATATATATATATATATATATATATATATATATATATATATATATATATATCAGGTGTTTCAGCTGTTTCAGCAAACACTTTCAAAAATTCCTGAAAGCACTGGGTTAAATATAGCAAAAAAAATAGGTGTATGATCACACTCTCTGCTCCGGCGGGTACAATATGCGGCAAATCCCCTCTAATTATCCAGATAATTAACAAAAAACAACTAATTAACTCTTTAATTATCGCAGCCCGGTGGTTGGTACCAATTGGGAGTTTGATGCCGGGAGTAAGACGATGTCATATCAGTTTTTGAAACAAAGAAACATCGAATTTCTAGAGCCCTGCAGCGCGAAGAAATCCGACGCTTTTTCCCGCACCCGACTGAAACTGAGCGCACAAGGAGCGCCGGAAGTATGGCGTAAGCGAAGCGTCCGCTGGTCACGTGTCGTCGCAATTAATGCAGCGCCCAGTTCGAAACGCCTGTGCTAACTTCCCTCGCTAGAGAACCTCGGCGCTCAGCGTAGACCGCGGCCGGCGTTATCGACTGCTTTCGTCGCTCGCAGTAAGGAAAGTTATAATCGTCGTCAGTTACGGGAACATCGATTTTGAGAACCCTGATGGGCGCATCTGCAGGCGTTTTGTGTGTGTGTGTGTGTGTGCGCGCGCGCGCGCGCGCGTGTGTGTGTGTGTGTGTGTGTGTGTGTGTGTGTGTGTGTGTGTGTGTGTGTGTGTGTGTGTGTGTGTGTGTGTGTGTGTGTGTGTGTGTGTGTGTGTGTGTGTGTGTGTGTGTGTGTGTGTGTGTGTGTGTGTGTGTGTGTGTGTGTGTGTGTGTGTGTGTGTGTGTGTGTGTGTGTGTGTGTGTGTGTGTGTGTGTGTGTGTGTGTGTGTGTGTGTGTGTGTGTGTGTGTGTGTGTGCCATTTCTGGTATGGCTGCCCGACGGGCTCGTTTTTGTGCGTCATCATGAATTAGGTTACTCACTAGATTGATCTTATGATTTCTTATAATCGCTGCGCATCAGGAACCACGTCCGATAAAGAAAAGCTTTGTCAGCGTGGCAAGGAGAGCTTGCGCGGCAGTGGCCGTGTGCTATCGGGCAGTTTTTGCGGTTGTGTTAGCGTGTGTTCGCTTCAGTTTCCCAATAGAGCGCAGTCGTTTTCTTCATTCCAGGTGCTTGTCTTGGAGGTGCGCGTGTGACAAGGCCATTGCAGCTGTGCCAGTGTTTCAAATCACTTCAATGTGTGGAAGTGCCGCCTAGGATTAAAACGCCACGCCGCACTGTGTGAATTGTAGGATTGGCCGCGCCAGCGCAACTCCAATATTCCACTGCCGAGAAGGTGGACATTGTGATCGCTTGTGTGAGCGTGCAAATGGACGTGGAGCTGGCATCCAGACTGTATGCTGCCCAACATCCTGGTCGTCGTGTGCCGACTCGTCCCACGTTCGAATCGATACTTAATCGATTTAAATCTACTGAATCAGTTCATGTTTACAAAAGGAAGCGACCAGGGAGCGCAACCGACGATTCTGACATTGATGTCCTCGCGTACATACGTTTCTGTCAGGCAAGAATCAAGTGTCAGGGAAATCGCCAACGCGTACGGAGCCAGCCCGGCATCAGTTTGGAGGTCAGTACCGCCTGTGTGTCTTCACCAGGAACTGACACTGAATGACTTTCAGAAACGGCTCGATTTTTGCAAATGGTGCCTAATTAAATGTGATGAAGACCCGGAATTCCTGCACAAAGTGCTTTGGACAGACGAGGCCCAATTTTGCAGGGACTCCAATGTCAACTTGCACAATGCGCATTATTGGTGTGACAAGAACCCACATTGGCTACGCCAGCACAAGCACCAAGTAAGATCGTTGGTGTGGCATTAATGATGGCCGTATTGTCGGTCCTTACTTCATCGACGGAAACTTCACTGAGAAAAAGTACACAGAGTGCGTCTTAAAAGGCGCAGTCTCAGAATTGGTCTCAGAGCTACCACTGGCCGGGTTTCAAAAAATGTGGTTTCAGCATGACGGAGCCCCGCCGCATTTTTTGCGTTCCGTGGTGCAATTCCTGGAGAGCACCTTTCTCGAGAGATGCTGACTTCTGCTGTGAATTCCATCAAAGACTGCATTCTACTGTGCAGCGCAATGGACGGCAAGCATTTCGAACACGTGATGTGAAAACGGCTTCGTTTCATCCCATATACTAGTTCTTTCCTGGCATATCCAAGTGGGGCTGCAACCAACTAAATCCATAGAATGTACAAATTTCGTTCATTCCTGTTTGTTACACAACTAGAAAGTGCTAAACATCTGAGGAAAAGGTTTCCTAATTAAGTACTAGCACTTGTTACAGCACGGGACGTGTCTGATCCAGCACATGGCAACCGTATTAAGCCAGTCGGTACGGATCACCTTAGTGCTGAAATTGCAATGTTTTCAATTAGAATCTTTTCGTCTACGAAGTCATTCTCATTTATTGTAGCAGTCATGCCGATGCCGCATAAAAAGACGCTTGGCAGAAATTATACAATGCATGTCCATGTACCGGCACTATATTTAACGTTAAACTGTAATCTGCACGCTGTCAGAGAAGAGTACCTTTATCCCTTTCGTGAAGCTAGTGAGGAAAATAAGGAAGATTTAAAAAAAAAACACTTCCCGGAGTTAACCAGACAGGCAGAGCGCCAGGTGTGCTTATCAGTGTTCCCAAAAGCGACGGCCGCGTAGCAGACGATGACTAATTTTCCTTACTGCGAGCGACGAAAGCAGTCGATAACGCCGGCCGCGGTCTAAGCTGAGCGCCGAGGTTCTCTAGCGAGGGAAGTAAGCACACGCGTTTCGAACTGGGCGCTGCATTAATTGCGACGACACGTGACCAGCGGACGCTTCGCTTACGCCATACTTCCGGCGCTCCTTGTGCGCTCAGTTTCAGTCGGGTGCGGGAAAAAGCGTCGGATTTCTCCGCGCTGCAGGGCTCTAGAAATTTAGTTTTTCTTCGTTTCAAAAACTGATATGACATCGTCTTACTCACGGCATCAAACTCCCAATTGGCACTAACCACCCAGCTACGATCATTAAAAAGTAATTAGTGTTTTTGTTAATTGCTTAGATAACTAGAGGGGTTTTACAGTTAAGCATATTGTGTTGCCGGGGCAGAAAGTGTGATCCTACTCCTGTTTTGATGCTATACTGAATCCAATATTTTCAGGAATTTTTGAGCAGAAATTGAAAAACATAACAGGATTTATTTCACGACGTTTCGGCTGGAAGATCAGCCTTTTTCGAGTGTACTACAACATTTGAAACACGCACATATATAAAAACTTCATAAACTACTATGTATATGGTCTCTGACCGTTCACCACTCGCATCAGGGTTGCGCGGCGAGATAAGGTCCCTCGTTAACACTACAATACAGCTGCCCGTAAGCAAGCCCTGAACTATTCACTCGCCGTAAAAACGCGTATTAAGTATTGTATACTTTGGCCGCTACCTTATGGACAGCTTTCTCCCGGTCAGTGCGGTACGTTGGCCCGCGAACCGCTTATTCGTTTCCGCTAGTGTTCAGAGCTTGGCTAGTTGGTTGCGGTAAACGTTTCTATACCCTCGCGCACTCAAACCACATCAACGAGTAATTAAATGCGGTCGTCCAGCCCGTCTCTTTTTTTGACCGTGTCTTTTTGTGCGCTAGAAAATATGAAGGTACTGCTTTGGTTGTGATCACTCTCAGCGATCGCAGATATAAACGATAATGCCGATTGCGTCGAGTTCCTGATCGAAGATTCGCAAAGGCACGACTCGCGCGGTTTCAAACGAAGAAACGACGCTCTGCGTTTTCTGATTTCGACACAATGCTGAATGAAAAAGAAAAAAATGATGATGAGCCGTTGCACAGAATAGGTGAATGTATGTTAAGCCGACGAGCACCCGGTCCAGACTCGAATGCATGAAGTGTGTCTAGACAGAGGAGGCTCCCAAAACGTCCGCATTCAAGGTGCGAGAAATGAAGTGCCAAAGTTGACGCTTTGACACTTCGACTCGGGGCCGTGAACTTGACATAGCCCCATTCAATCTTCGTTTGTGAGGACACAGTCTCCTCCACCAATACACGTTTATTTTTATTTTTTTCTGCCTGAAAAAATTCGCTCCATTAAAGGTACAAGTTTGCTGTGAGCAGAAAACGACGTCCCCTTCGGAGCTCGCATCCACGATGGGCCAAGAAGTGCGCGCAGCGAGCGTCAGCCACGGCACCGTGCGGCAGCCGATGGCGTGTAACCCAGAAACCACAGACACTGACGTCTCAACGCTTCACTGCTTTTCACCACTCTCTCCCTCTTTCCAACGCCTCATTTGCGCTACACCGCCGCTTCGAGCGCAGGGGCACAAACTTGCCCAACAGCGCGCACACTGGAAGCCGCTTGGGGAGGCCGCCGACCGAAAAGCCATCATCCCGTCACACTCAAACTGTTTGCACACATCACACTCCGACGCGGCACAGTCGACTGCCTCGACGCCGCACACATTCGCAAACTGCCCCACAAGTAGCGCGCCGGGCAAAGCATCGCGGAATTAAGAGGGAGAGCAGCGCTGCCTGGCGCAAATTGACACGCGAAACGCAGTTGGCGCTTTGCCCTTCTGCAAACTTCTCTTCGTCCCGCGCGAAACGGGCGCGTGGACACGCGCCCCCGTTTGTTGTGCACTGTGTATGCGATGAGGCGGCCAGCGGAGGACCTCACGGCTGCAATCCACGCGAGACGAGCGGCGCGCGCGGCCGCAGTAAAACGGTTCCTCAGTTCGTGGGCGGACAGGCTTGATCGAGTTTGGCCGCGTGTATGAACACGTCCCGGCGGCCGCAGCGCTATAGCAGACCGGCGCGGCGGCCCGGTTGGTCAAGTAACCTGTTTCTGCAGAGAACCGCTTCGAGGGCCCCGTTCTCCGCAGTGAAGGGCCGGCTGGACGCGGGGCGCTCCTGGCGGGGTGAAAGGAGAGTCGATGCAAATCAGGCCCCTAATTCGGGACGAGCGAGAGGGCTTCTTCAATGCAGCCTGTTGGCTTGGGTCGACAGTAAAAGTGCCCCCCTCCCCCATTGTAGCCCAGCGCTGCAGTGCTGCCTTTCGATCTCTCCCATGCAGAGTACGCGGGCATCGCAAGTACTATGTGGTCAGCTGCTATGCTGGCACTGGAAAGGAGCGTGGTTGTGAGAGAGAGAGTGCATGCAGTGCGGCTTAGTTCGTGGTGACATACGCAGGCTCTACCTGTCCGCCGCTGCCGCAGGAGGACGTCATGTACACTGATGTCAACGAAACAAACAAACAAGGACCACCTGCTGGACACGTATACAAAAAGCGCTGCTCTTGCGCCACCGTCCCTGGCATCCATCGAGCCTCCGTCTCAACTTTCGTCCTCTGGACTTCTTTGGAGTTGGAGCGCAAACTTTTCTCAGGAGTTCTCTAAGAAACTGCAAGGTGAAGTTCAACGCTGCTTTGCACGAATCATCCGTGTCCATAGCAAGGTCGGCAGCCACAGGGAACATCTTTCGTAGAGCAGCTTCATGGGCAAGCGCACCGCGGATTCCAAGACGCTTGGCAGCAGCTGCAGCATGCCGGTCAGCCCGCACGCGTCTTCCCTTCTTGAACATCAACTCCGCTTTTTTTCTCCTTTTTTTTTTACTTCAGCCGATCAGTGACAGAAGGTTTGAGGCCTTCTCTGTGGGCGCCCGAAAGGCAGGCTGTTTAATCAGACCGAAATTAATAAGGCTGAATTAACCCAAGCACGCGGCGCCTAACGACGCGTGCAAATTCGGCAGCAGTTGGCTTAATTTCGGGCGTGCCGATTTTTTGCCTGCGCATTGCCCCCACTTGCGCAGGAACGAAAATTTTCATCTTTTCTCTCGACCTTGATTAACCTGCATAGCCTAGACGAAGCTGATGTGCATAGCAGGTGCAGCGTCCAGAACCTTGAAGCGAGACGCGGCCGTGTGGTTTGTTTCCAGTTCGGGTTTGCCACTGAACCACTGGAACGAGATCAATAATCTCATTGTTCCTAATAAATGTTTCTCCTCCTCCGATGCTACTTAGCGGACGCCAAGCATGGTATACACATGTCCGCATTACCGGGAATGAACTGCCACATGTGAAGCGCTGACAAAGCACATCGTCGCTGGATCAGCGGGATACCAAGATGTCGCTTATAAAGCCTTTGATCTCGGCGCCAATCCGCAGCGGGGCGCCCGCGTCGCAACCGGTGCGCTCTAGCCCCGCAATCCCCCAGATGCGGGTCAAATTCCCGCGCGCCCGCATTCTTGGCGAGCTCAGCTGCGACGCGAATGACACTTCTCGCACCTCGCCTGAGCTGCGGCGACGGCGGCGTCGACGACAACAAAGCGACCAGCGCCCGCTGGCTGGCTGGCCAGGCGTGTCCCCGGCCGGGACGCGGGCGCCTTGCCGCCGCACTGAGCGGCCGGTCTCCGGACTCCGCGCGAACCTGTCACATCGGCCGTCGCCGGGGCCGCTCGGACCGCAGTGACGTCTCAGGGCCGACGTCGACTCGTGATCTCGGCCACGCGCTGACGAATAAACGGGCCGTAATAATAGCGGCGCTTTCCCGAAACCGTGCGCACACTTGAGTCTCAAAAAGGGCGGCCGGTCGGTTGACTGCCGCAGCGAGACCCTGATTTTTTTTCTCCTCTCCACTTTTCTATGCGAATGTCCATGGAGAAAAGAATAGGGGGAAGGAGGAAAAGGAGGAGGGCAAGCCATCGCGAATGGTGCCAAAGTCGTGCGAGAAAGAGCGTGGCTCGGAAAGGGGTGTCCGACAAAGACGCTTCATTGTGACAAACCCGGCCGCCACCTCAGTCAGTGGCCACCGCTCTCGGAGGCGATGGTGCACAAAGGGCAGAGCGAGGGGGGTCTTGGGCCGACCGGCGTATATAACCGGGTCAATTCGAGGTACCCCGGGATGATTAGACAATGCAGTTGCGCAGGCCCACCACGAAGCGGCGCTGTTGTCTTCGGAAAGGGAGAGCTTGCGAAAGTCTCGGCCAGCAAACGCGCAAGCACTGCATACAAGCCGCTGCCTCGCTGGTCGCTGCATCCTCGCCGGTTTCAGAGCCGGGGTATGGGGGAGAGGTTCATGGCGGCAGCTATATTGCCCGGCCGTGTGTAGGGAGTCGCAGATACTATCGCGCTGCTCGCGCATGATGATGACCCGTCGTTGGACGTGCAGCCCGTCTCGATAGACCGATGGCATCTTGTTGACCTGGAATGCAATTTGAATACAAGCGCCGCCGTGCCGTGGCCTTGGTTGGCGCTGCAGCGACTGCGGCACAAAGGCGCACAACTCTCGGAGGCCACGTCTCGCCGGGCGTAATGGCGATGATGAATTGGCACTTGTTCGGGAGCCCCTCAGTCGCTGCATGAGGCAAGTTGGGAGGCGCTCCGTCAGTTCAAAGCTCTTGGGATAATCTTGCGCATGCGAAGAGCGATCATCGCCTCCCGCAGAGTCCACGCCCCGCTGAGCAACTTAACTGAGTGTTGCGTGCTTAGTGATGCGAGGAACTTTTCATCACCGCCGCTTTGTTGGCATTTCGATAACAATCGAGTGTGCATCTTTCGACGCTCGAGACCTCGCATCAGTATCGCAGAACTTGAGCGAGGCCCGTTCGACTATACAGAGCAGCCTGCGACGTCTGCAGCCGAAGTTTACATGGCGCTGGCATATGGAAGGTCGCGGATGCTTGCCGGTCATTGTCTGTACAATAGATCACTGCGAAGCAGACAGTGAGGAATGTGTGCGACAATGGTCACCTTGACAGATAACGAGGCGAGTTGAGAAGCCTTATGCTTGAGAAAAGGCGCGGTTGACGCCGCCCTCAAAAATTATCGCATTCCAGCAACCGACGGCGGTGTGTTTGGCGAAGAGGTATTTAAGCGAGAGGGAAAAACGCTTCAGAGCGCCCTTTTCGCATCCTGGAGTCCTGCGTCAGTTCTGCTGCACTATCGCGAAGGCCGGCCGGTCGAGTTGAGCGCTTCACTACACGCGCGCATGCTGTGAGAAACTGGACTTTGGTCGAACGACCCAAGTCTCTGCTGGGAACACGTCGACCTATCTAATTTGGGCATCGTCTTTTTCTTCTTCTTTACCCCTTACTATTTATGCTCCGGTTTGGTTCTCGAAGGCGATGACGTCCCTCTTTCGCCAGCTTCGAGTCGAGGTGGAGAGCGCGACGCCCGACAAACCAAAGACTTATCGGAGAGCGCGCCGCAGACTGGAGAGAGCCGAACTCGATGCCTCCGCGCGCTCCCGAGTGAGGCTTCGACTTGGAAGACACACCAGCAGCAGCAGCAGGTGCATGCAGGCGCGCATTTCCTCGTGCACAGGTGCACGAAAGTCCGTCCACGCACATGCGTGCGCAGTACGGGCCTGCATTGCCATTTGCCCAGCCGCGTTCTACTTCCTACGCAGAGACGCTCCTCCATAGGAGCTGCACACACAACGACGCCTTCTGCGCCGGCAGCTAAGAGCTGCGTCGTGCACGGCTTGGCGCCTTCGGAGACGTTCACGTCCCGCGAGCCGCACTTCAATGCGCTCTTTGTCATGGTAATGGGCGTTCATGCCAAGTCGCCCGAGGGGACCGCTCGACCCATACCTCGCGCCACGGTGGCAGCAACATCGGCAGCGGCAGCAGCAAGAGAACGGTAGTAAACACGGCGGTGCGCCGCTGCCCGCAACTGGGGCCTCAATCAAGCAACGGCAGCTCGTTAGGGGGACAAGCGCGCGGGGACGCGCATCGGTCCCGAAGTAAACCAGTTCCAACGCTCAGCGCGCGCGCTCCTCGCGAGAAACAAAAGGCCCTCGCGACACGATAAAGGCGGGCGCGCCACAGAGCCTGCATGCGCCCAAATGGATGAGAGCCGCCTTTGCGCGCACCGGTTGCTTCGTATACATGCGCAGCCCAACCAGAGCCGTCCGTCCATCCCGTGGACACGCAGAGTGCGATAGCTTCGCCCTTCTTTCTATTTCTACTTTGCTTGGAACCAGGCCGCGTTGCTCGTGTAATCGCGGCGGCCCATCGTCGCGCAGAAAAGGGGCTGGAACGGGAAATGAGCTGGAACGAGAGTGGGGCAATTACTCTATTGCCAGGGATCGACCAGGAGGCGAGCGCGGATTTGGGCGACGGTTTTCGCGCTGCTTTGTCGCGGGAAATGTTTCGGTCACCGCGTGGTTCGAGTGTGGCCCGAAGACGTCGGCCGTTGTGTTTTGGAAAGGCGACGTTCTTAAAGCAAGCCTTGACGGTGCGATAAACACCCGCACATTGGAGGCATTATTTTGACGTCATGTATGTTTCTATAGAGCTCATGAATTCGGCCGTCGTTTAGCATACACGGGTTCAGTGGAATGCTAAATTCTATTTTACAATACATCTGCCCTTTTGTGATTTACAGCACTAAACAGCCCCACCTCTACTGGCCACCGGTGTCATGTATAAGATCTATTAGAGAGGGGCTACGGTATTGCTTCTCATAAGCCAAAGAGGGACATTGTCGGAACATGCTGCACGCAGCATACTGGACAGCAAACTGCCATGACTTCTGAAACGTCGGGTTCACTGCTGAAGTCGGTTAGAAACACCCCCTCCCGTGATCTTGCCTACAAGTTATTCCTACAAGTGCCTACAAGTGTTCAGTTTTCAATAAAACTTTTGCTACAAGAATGAGTTTAAGGCAACAAACTTCTTCCAGTTATAGATTTGGGTGGTTGTGAGGCACCTGCAGCTGGTGGCATGTAATAAAGCGGCCGCGTAGGGATCTGGACTCTATAGTGGCCGATGTATAAAGCCGTAACCACGCACCTTATAGGGTGTGCAACCCAGGACCGCGCCCAAAAGAACTTTCGCGCTCATTTCCTGTCGTCTTATCGTAAACGGCAGGTTCGTGTATACGACGTGGCCGTCGCGATGTTCGGGTGGACATATTTGAAAAAAAAAAAAAAGCAAACGGAAGGAGCCCCTCTGTATCGTTGTCGACAGTGCGCCAAAAAGCACGAAACGCTGCCCACCGTGGTACGTCACTCGAAATAGTGTGCACCAAAAATTGAAAGACTGTGGCCTTCGCTCCCTGACACTATCATCTCTGTTTAGCCCCTGCTGTCTTCACTGTCCATGACACATGTTTCTGGTACCTTCGGTCGTGCCGCAAGCTCTACACCAGCGCATGCGCACAGCGATACGTTCACGAGCGGTGAGCGGGAAGTTGATTGTTTAAAGCCGGCTTCTTCACGCTTCTTGGTGCGGGTCTATACAGGGCAGGCGGAAGTTCAAATTTTCCTCTCGGTTTTGCTCGTGAATCGTTTTTCAAAATCGGCAGAACAGAAATATAAGAAAGTGTTCCACGCACGGAGAAAGATCTTCGTTCGCATTAAACAAAAGAACTGGCAAAGCGGGGATGCACACATATATACGTATACACCCAGCGTTGCTCGAGATCTCGGGCCCTTCAGTACCCGAACAGGGCGCCCCCACTGTGCTCCGAGACTGGCGATCGTGACGCAGGAAGCGACTCGCGCTCCGCCGTGACGCAAGGGAACAGAAATAATCTCGGATGCGCCGCAACTGTGACACAACCGTGTCCCCTCGGGCTCCCCCCCCCCCAACTTCCGGGAGCGCAGTGCACTAGCGGCCGTCACCGCCGCCGCGTATGCACCGCGAGGCGCCTCCCCGCAAAGACGACTGCTGCAGTCTGCAGTCTGCTACACGTGTGTGCCGCCCCGACGCCTCGGGTGTGTGTGTGTATGTGTGTTGTGAGCGTCTCCGTCGTCTGGCTCCACTCGGCGGCGGTCGTCGTGACCGCTCAGCGTGCGAAACATGCGCAGCGGGGCCCATTTTTTTTCAGCGTGACACTTCGCGCTCACGCGCCGCGAGGCTGGATAGAGAGAAAGAGAGAAGGGCCGAGCCGCCGCGCGCGGGACGCTTTTACCTCGTTGCAATAAAACCGTGCAGTGCTGCAAAAGCTGCGGCCGTCTTTATCCAATCAAGGGCCGAATTCAAAGATGTTCGCGGGGAAAGTAGGTTCGTGATTGGCTTGCGCCTTAGCTGTCTCATCATTGGCTGGCGTGATTGGCCAGCGTGTGTACGATATTCTGCTAATGGGGGATCATTACTATACATGCAAACGGTTAACTGACGCGCGTGACGGCTTCAGCTGTACTGCACGCTTTTACTGAGACAGGACACAGAGCGAGAATGTGCCTGACGGAACAACAGCGGCGGCACCTCGGTGCGTGCCCGGCGCTGTGCACAATCGTACGCCGCGAGAAGAATCGCACCTTTCCAGCGGCGCTGCGAGAATGGAAGGAGAGGTTGGGGGGGGGGGGGGGGGGGGGGGCACAAGAGTCAGGCATTGTTTGTTAGGTGACGAGAAATGCCCGGCCGTCGAACCCCGATCTTGGCGACGTCATTTGGTCTTCACCCGGCGCACAGGGACTGCCGGACTGCCAGACGAAGCAAGACTCGCTTTGCCGTGCCACTGCAGCCGATCTAAGGAGGCCAACTGGTATAAGCCCCAACGCTGGAGGAAGGAAGGAAAGGTTTCGGAGGAATTCCGGGGCTTACGCGGATGGCCAGTGTCGTCCCCAATCCTGGGAGCCGTTCTATACGGCCGCTCGGTGAAACAAGGGGCCGCACTGTGCTGACTGCTGGCTGGCAGGCGTTTGTTCGGACGTTACCTTACACGCCGGACGCAGCGAGCGTAACCGCCAGTCGCGCGTTGCCTGTAGTAACGACGAATAACGAGTGCATTCTTCCCGTGAAAGGCACTTAAACGGGCATTGTTTGAATTGCTCACGAATTGGCGAGCTGCAGTGAAGCTGCACTGTGGACTTTTCGAACCTGAGCGTAGCCACATTGCTCTCTGGGCTGCTGAGTGCACCTGGTGCAAGCACAGCCGGGGAAGTGGTTGTGCCGGGTAGTAGGTGTTTATTATAGCGAAAAGTGCAAAAAAGGGAGGAAAAGATGTTGCCTGCCGCGGCGGTCGCTGTCTAATATCTTATGCACCCGAGCTGCTCCCGACGGGAATAAAGGGACATGGAGAGGATATAGCAAGAAGTACAGAAGGGAGCGATGGCGAGAAAGGACATGGGAGAGCTTTATGCACTATTTACGTTATTTTGAACATTACAATACAAAAGTAGCCCAGCAAGCAACGGTGACCTCCAGGTGGGAGAGAGAGAAGCGCAAAGGAACCAGCCAATGTCCCGTCCAGAGAAGCAAGCGGAAATGATTCGCAAGCGAGGGGGACGCAAGGTATACTGGGATGCCAGAGCGCAAGTGACGCGTCCGCAATGGGCGTAAGTAAGCCTGAGGAAGAGAATACACCACGTTATGCCTGCCTACGCAATACGGGACGGACCTCGTGGTGCGGCACGCGAGGAAAGGCGTTCGGTACTTCCCGTCGCGGACTGCATCCGCACTGTACTACACAAGTCCAACACTACGACGGGCAGTGCAGGTAACAAGCAACCTTGTGGTGAGCTGTCATCTGCCGTAATAGCAGCCGATGCTCGCCACTTCCGTCCACGTCCTTCCATTCGAAGGGTGGCCGGACACGACACGCATTGCGTGCAGAGAGCAGCGGCGTGGGCGTTGCATCTGTCGAGGGGGATGCATCGGGAGAGATGGGCCACGAGGCCAGGCGAGCAGCCGCGCTCGCATCATCCGACCATCGGGGCCGCGGGCGGAAAACAAGGACACCTCCTTGCGCCGCCAAACCGGTCGGCCCCGGCGTCGACGCTGGGATGGCCGGCAGACACCTCCCCCCTTTCACAGATGGACACCGCCGCCTGTTCGGAGTCGGCCGTGCGACCAGCTGCACCTTGGTGTGTTGACAAACAGGCCACGACGACGAGAAGCACGTCACCCGACTGCCGAGGCCGTGTGGCGGCGGCGCATTAGCATGCATACTTGAACACCAGCCGGTAGGGCATGCACTCATCGCGGCATCACTTTGATCATCACCTTTACAAGCACTCAACAGAAACTCTGATATCTGCCATCTCTCTTTCTCTATATCTTGCCTCGCACATATCAAGAATGTCTGTACCTGCATCGTAACCATCAACATATAAGTATAAGGTAAGACCTATGTCTGTGCCCATTGGCCTTAGTAGTTTGATCTTACTTGTAAAATGTTTTTGCCTACCTCTCAAGGTTTTACGTTCATTGGATCGTTTCTTACCAGTCTGACCGCGGTCTGCGGACATGCGTGGGTGTTCGGTCGTGCTCAGCCTATCAGCACATGATCATAAACCTGGAAATAAGCAGAGTGATGCTGTCACACTATTCTTTTTTAAGACGGCGGGCGTATCTTTACTCATCTTTAGCCAGAATCACACAGCTGGTTGAACGAAACCTCGGTCTGCCATTGACGGGCGCCTAGAATGTATTACAGATTTGTGGGTGTTGCACTGCTTCTTTAGAAGAACATTTTCTTGCCTAACGAGCTGTGTTGTTAGTCTGGTATTTCATGAGGGCAAGCATGTAATATTTCTCTATTTGATGTGTCGAATGCTTCGTCGGCTTCTACCCCCACCGTAAATACCACCAGACATGCACGAAGCGCCTACCCAGCAGTGCTCGAGCGAAACATGCGGCGATATAAGATTTCTTTGGCGATGTTATTCGGCTCACCTGACGTAATTTTCATGACTCCTTTCTCGTATTTACTGCTGCGCTATTCGACTTTCCTTATTCTGTACTTATCAGACAATTACAAAGGTTATGTCTCCGTTTTTTCTTTGATGATGATAGATTATTATGGCGAAAGGGCATCCGCGGCCAAAGAGAGCCGCGACGCGAGGAATTTTTTTTTCTTCTACTCAGGGTGGGGTCAAAGACCCATTTCCCAAGCATATCACACTAAATAAGCAGAACACCAGACCAGGGGAAGCTTGTGCACATTGTATCACCGGAGGGCACCTGGCGGCACTGGGGATCGAACCCCGCACCTCCCGCATACGAGGCGGATGCTCAGACCACTGTAGCTACCGCTGGGGCCACCGTCTGTTCTTTGCCATTTTCATAGCGGTGCTCTTGCGTTGGTCTGCTTTGCCAGTCGCATTAAGATACAAACTCAGGGAAACGAGGATAGCTGTGGCCTGAAACCTTCCGTTGCGAAAGATGAGGCACCATTAATTCTGCATTTCTTTCGGGTGTATATGACGGATCATGAGAGCGTCATGCACACCATGCCTTGGGACATAGACGACCTTCTTCGGTAATATACTGTGAGTCATTTTGAGAGATTATAAAGTTTCGCACGGGCCTATTAAAGGCAAGTAAAGGCCAAATCTAGTGTTAGTGTATTTCTAGTGCACATGACTCCTTTCGGTGAACAGCGCTCGTCGGTGTTGTTTCTTGTTCTTTCTGTATTTCATTCGTTTGCGCTCTTCCACCCAATATGCACCTTCAGCAACTCGCCCAACATGTTTAATAATATACGCGGCCGTTATTTTGAAACCTACACGCCCCTGTGTAAAAAACGCCGTCGCCCTCGCAGTACCAGCATTCCTCGGCGCTTAGCCATGCCCTGCACAACCAGTGGAAGTCAAGGCGAGCCGGGACAAGCCAAGTCAAGAGGCCGAATTCGGTTATCATCGCCTTCTATAACCCGTTCTTGTCGGGGCGTCAGTTTTTTACGCTTTGTACGCGACCGCCGCCTCCTCTCCCGACCGGTGGCCGCACAGGACTCCCTCGCGAAGCAAGGACGACCGCCTTGGGAGAAGCAGTACAGCGCCTTCGAGCGTGGACGTCAGTGATACAACTTCCTCCCTGTCCGCCATCACGCGCCATTGCATCGCCTGATGCAGAGACGCGCCCGTGCCAGGACGCGTTGCGTCAGCTCTCTTCACGTTTCGTCTCCAATCGGATCGGTAAACAACAGCTAACTATATATATAGCCGGACAATGCATACACAAACCCCGCCGCGCTGCTGCACGTCAAGTGCAAATAGACGATCCAAAAATAGGGCAATGATGCCCACATTTGGAGGAAGGTCGTCGGCACCTTTCAGAACCCCGCATCAGCGCATGAAGCAAGCCATTCACGACGGGACACGCTATAACGAGCCGAGCGGACTGCAGCGCGATTCAAAGGAAGCGCGGCTAGAATTGAAGCGCGGCGCGCACTGCTTCCTCCGGGGGCGGCCGTCGAGGCGGCGACTGAGCGCGACCTCTGTGGCGCGGACCACGAAACGCCGGTCGCAATTTTGCGGCGGCTGCGGTCGCGAAGGAGGAGGCAGGAAGCGCCCGGGCTGATCTTCGGTGTAAACACGCTCCACGGTCCAGGAACTGAGGTCGCCTTTTCATCGCCCCCGTCCGAAAGGAGCCGGGAGGTCTCGCCTTCGCCCGCACACACAGGGGTCACATGCGCGGTCGAGGCGCCGCACCGCGCGCACTCTTCTTCCCTGGCCGCGCCGGCACTGCGGCGGCGTTGTGCTCGGGACAATGTGCTTATTCGAGCACGGAAGCCCTGCGCGCGCGGAGAGCGAGCCAAGTCGAATGCGGGCGGCCCCTTCGGTGCAACATAGCGGAAGTCGCGGTGCGCAGCCGCTGCAGATTCTCCAGTGCGAGTGTGTGCGGCGTATCTTGCGTGAAGCGAAGTGGAGGTTAGGGTTAGCGCTCATCTGTTACGTCTCCGGGACATTATAAGCGGCGCGCGTGCGAGGGCTCGACTGCTCATTAGGCTGCTCGCTCGCGTTACTGCAGCGCAGTCTTTCTGCACCGTGGGGCTGAATTACCGCTTCGGCAGTCTTGCGCGGAAGCTCCCTGCGGGGCGCGCATGCCGTACGGGACGCACCTAGTGTCGAGAGAGACAGGCCGCTGTTGCGAGTGAAGTCGCTCACGGGTCAGGGAGGAGTTGCACTGCCGCAGGCGGGTCCATGCAACGTTGGCATGACGTGAGCGTTGGCGTTTGTCTGTTTCGAAGGGAGGAAGGCGGGTGCCCTGCTATGCGCTGGTTATTACGAAATGCCGCTATGTTTCGTCGGCTCTCCGCGTACGGAGGGGGCTCGAGGGGATTTGGTTCGAAGGTGTGCATGCATGAGAAGTGGTAGATTTTCATAGTCCGTGCTCGGTGGCGCCGGCAGTCTCGGCGCTTATGCAGCACGAGCGTCTGGAACTGTGCAAAGCTGATCTCCCCGTCCCAAAGCGAACGTCGATGCATGATCCTGGAACGGATGTGGACGGCATAAAAAGTTCGCTAGCATAAACTGGCGTCAAAACGTCCCCAGCAACAAGCAGGAAGCGTCTCTTTTTGTAGATGTGCAGCGAGACATGTATGTTCGGAGCGGCACTGAGCCATGGATACAGACGGTGGCTCCTGATTTGGGGCGTTTACGTTCAGTCTGATCCTCAATCTCATCTTTCTATCTTTGTTTCCTTGTGAGCATTGAACTATTCTTATTCCTCTAAAGTATTCTTATTTGTTTGGAACGCTTATCCGGAACAGGAGCAACGTCACCAATGGTTTAGTTGTTTTGTGAATGTGTTCTCCTGCAGCCATATGCATCACGGCAAGATATTTTGAGTGAGGTAGTAACATTTCACTGCAATATGAGGCATTCAGAGCACGCTAGTCACACAACAAAATACAAAACGACTTTCCACACAGGGTAAATATTTTTTCCAGTCGCGTGTGGATAAAAAGAAATAGGCAAATTCGAGGCCATGCTCACCTGGGTAGTGCATGCACAGTGCCTGACGGCTTCGCAAGTTTCGCATTATGCAGCGTTTTCTATGTGTACAGTCTACACTGTAAGCTGAACATTGCTGCTTGGTTATACTGAAAATCGCACAACAGTGCAAATAGTTCTCGCTAACTACGACACAAATGAACGTAACGTCACCTGCGACGACAAAGTGGGCGACTGCTATGTCGCAACGGATGATTTAGTGTCAACGGACGTCCTGAAGCATTCAATCTGACCGGTAGGAAGTGGTATATCTACGCATGTGCACACGCATTCACCAAAAAGTTCCGGGTCTAACTTTTGAGAAAGCCGAGGCTTCCTCGTGAGGTCGCCTTCATTTAAGAATAATCAGATGATGCTTAAGACAGAAATATAGGTTCATATACGTGACAACATATCTTCGTAGATCGGGCATGAACCACGCTTTTGCGCAGGCACAGTTTCGTGCCTCCTGCTCTTACAGCACTGCGAGGTCTTCTTAGCGAGAGGAAGTGACGTCGAAAGACGCATCACCGACGCCTAAAGCTTGCGGGTGATATATCTGCTAGAAGGCCCGAATTGGCGTTCCCTGCGAAGCGTCCTGAACTGAACGGTTGTACTCTGTCAGCCGCCCTTATACAAGTGCATACTGGAGTATCCAACCTAGGCTGCTTGCTCAGAGTGCGCGATCACTCTAATTTCTCGTGAACGTGGCTGGTATACCTGCAAACCGTTTGCGGCATTAATACTATAGCCACCAGTTACTCTCTGTCCAGCGCTTTACTCCAAACAGTGAGCATCTACGTCCGACGGCGAAAGCACTTCTTCAAGGAGTCCAGCCTGGGCCTTTCACTAGCGCAGCAACAGGACTCTAAAACAGCGCCACCACTCGGGCGCACAACTTTCGCTTCACTGCGCTTGCGCAGTTTGAACGGACACAGGTGGGTTGCTACATCGCTGCGTCTTGTTTGCCCGCCGTGTGTATACGAAACGACTCGCGTGTCCTTCTTTGCTCCGTGAGCAGCAGGAGTTCCGCTGGGCGACACTCCGGTGCGCTCAACTGTCCACCAAGCGTGCACGTGAATGTTTGCGCTTAGTCGCTAGCTTCCGTGCGGCGTGTGTTCTCCGATGGCGCCACCGCTGCAGCTGCTACGAAGCACACTCACTCACGCACGCCCCCCACAAAGCAACGTCCGACGACGGGCTCCAAGCGCGTTGATCGTTCGGACAGCGTGGGGGCAGTTGACCCCTTTCCGCGCTTCTCGGCTTTCTTCTATTTTTTTTTTTATCGCCGGGCTCGTTTTGTTTCTTCCCTGCTCCCGCGGGCGACCGCTTGGCTTTGCACGAGTCGCGGCTGCTGCGACTGGCCCAATGGCTGCTCCCTCCCAACCTTTGTTTCCGTGTTGGGCCTTTCACTCAGAAGCCCCGCCAGTAGCAGCAGCAGCAGAAGACCGCGGCGCCGGCGCGCGACCGTTTTGTGTCGTTGCACGGACGCGCTGGCTGCGTGGTTGGGTGGTTCGCGCGCACTCGCGCCAGTTTTTTTTTTTTCTGTTCGTATAATTCGGCTTTGTCTCTACGTTTCCCCTCTGGCCGTTTCCTTCTTCCCTGTTTTGAATGCCCGCTTTGATCGTTTTTTTATTATTTCAATGCTGTGCGCTCCGCTCTTTCAATTCCGTGAGCGTCGGCCGGAACCACCGAATGCATCTCATTTGTGCGTACAAAAAATGCGCGGCTTTTCGCGTGCAGAAGCTGCAACGGAATATAGAGACACGGCTGCCGCGGGGGGCTGCACATCGAGCGGCCGTTGTAGGAGCGCTTTGCATGCACACTCGTGCTAGATGTGCATGTTGCGTTGGAGTTGATTAATTTGTTCGTCCAGCCTCGCTGCTACAGATAAATAGCAGCAACGAGTGTACGCCAGACATACTAATAGTAAGACTATTTGACCCTAAAATAAGGACGCTCATTTGCAAATAAAGATTCTTACTGATAACGGTCCTGACCGAATCCGGCGAAGGGACACTAGCACTGTGTCCCGTCGGTTCCTTCTCGCTATCCTGAGTGTGCTTTTTCGCGCTGTTTACCATGTCGCAGCTGTTTATATCAGCGCATACCCGTCGATGCGGATTTATGTGCAACTAGACCTCAGATTGAACACCGCTTCACAACTGCGATAAATTTTAGAAATGCACTCTTTTTACTGTTATGCGTCGTGACGTCGGGACCCCCCATTATAAATGTGCTGAAGTGCGCAATCAGGAGCTAGTTCTACTCATTAGTACCGATAACTGCTGCGTCGGCTGTAACCACCTATGTCTCCTTCTGTTGTATACAACCTCCCCTCCCCCCCTTCCCCTTTCGTTTAAGAACCTTTTTTTTTTATAAACTGCACGCATATGCTGATACATTTTGTATCTGTACATGCTCATATATGATACATTCTGTATTAGTATATGCCGGTGAGCATCGCCGGAAAGACCTGACAGCGAAGAAACAGAAAAAAAAATGAGATGTTTTCCACTGACATCTATAACTAACTGCTGGCCATTTAGAGCGCACATTCGACTGCCGCCATCGTATAGGACGAAATCCTTGCTAGTGCATTAGTGCGCCTTAGCCGGAGGCGTCTGCCTCTGCGAGTCACACGCAGGTCGGGGCTGGCGTCCTCGGTGCCGGTTTCGTAAGCGCACGCGGTACCCAGACCACGGTTTTGAGCCACACATGCGAGCACCCTTTCAGAAAGGTCACCGACACGGAACCGCCGCGCCACCTCACCACGCGCCGATGCTTCCGATCTGCCGCCGCTTCCGAGTGTCGCGCTTCACGTCGTCTTGATCGTGCGTCGCCGAGCAGTCGCTCGCGTGACTCGCATTCGCCGCTGCTACGCGTGTGTGCTGCCGGCCTCGGCGTGCTTTTCATTTGAGTGTGTGTGCATGTGAGCTGAGCGGCCCCAGCAGCAGCATCGGCGCGCGCACACGCACGCGCACCACCGCGGTAGCAGTCAGTGCACGTCTCTGGCTGCTCACGGTTCATCGTACCTCCGGTGGCCGTGTGTGCTGGACGAGTACGGCTCCCTCCTCGGTGGCTGTCGTCGGCGGAGGCTCATCATCATTAGACATGCCCCATTCGCGTCCCTTCCTTTCGCTGCTTGTGCGCTCCAACTCTTGCTGCACGGCTACGCACGCTTTTCTTCTTCCTGGTGCGGGGAACCGGACAGGGTTGCCAACCCACCAAAGAAGGAAGGAGCGGAGAGGAGCATCAGAACAAGCACGCCCGTGCTCATGTCGAGCGTTACTGGACCTTCACGCATGCGTGGCAGAGAGACATTTCCAGACCCAGAAGGCAAACGTGAGGAAGTTCTGCTGCACCCCCCCCCCCCCCCCCCCCCGCAGTCTTCGCATACCAGTCACAGTCTCGCATTTCGTGGGCCAGGGTCGAATCTGGCAAGGCTTTTTTTTTTTTTTAATGCGATAGCATTAGCGTTGTCGTCACACAAAACCCCGCCGGTGTCCGGTGTCAAGAAATACGACGATTGGTCGAGAGAGGTCACGCGACCTTTTGACGTCGTCACAACCTGTCCTGATTGGTCGAAAGAGGTCGCATGACCTTGGGACGCCCTGACAACCTGCCCACGTACCATGGCGGGTGGGAATTAAATTAGAAGCTCCGACGGATGTAAAATCTAATGCTACCGCATTCCCACTCTTAAATTTCGATGGGTGGAAAAGAGGTTCGAGGTTGCTGAAATGTTTTTTGAATACTGTGGTACGCTGATCGGTTGAGGAGGAGGCTGCGCCGTTCACATCGGGGTAACCGGATTCAGATTATAAACAACAGATTATAAACAAAAAAGTTGTGCTTCGCATCGGTTAGTCAACGCCCTGCAGCATGCAGCCATGTTTTCTGCGTGAATTCCTACTGCGTCAGTATCGTCGTTTTATTTTTCGCCGTGGTTATTGAGCGAGTGTCTGATACGCCGCCAGTCAGCTCCGATTTCATCGAGCGCCTGCTCAGAAGCTGTCTGGCACGCGACGTTGCATCGGCGCGACCTTTCGAGGGCTACCAACTAGGTTCCACGAATCGAGGTTATCGCTGTTAACGCGGGATTTCTTTTTGTGTGGCTTACTGATAGTTGTGTCTGTTGGAATATATAAGGCCACTGAAAACAAAAAGAAATGAAAGGTCGATTTCTCTGCAGGCGCAAAAAAAAATGATAAAAAATTGCGGGCGATCATGCGATGCGACCGGACAAATCTACGTTAGCAGCACTTGTTTT
The DNA here is from genome assembly GCF_052857255.1 of Amblyomma americanum. Lineage (NCBI taxonomy): Eukaryota > Metazoa > Arthropoda > Arachnida > Ixodida > Ixodidae > Amblyomma > Amblyomma americanum. The sequence continues at coordinate 182,099,327 of NC_135499.1, forward strand.
ACATTTCGCTTTTGCATTGACCGCCTTCCCATCGCGTTCATGTAAGCAGTAAAAGAAGGAGAAACAAAGGGTTACTCGTTCACCGAGTTGTCTAATATACGGTTCCACGCGTGGACCTAACTGACCTTTGGCACACGTCGTCAGTTGGACGTAACCGCGTTTGAAAACTGTGCCTCCACACGGGTCTCTACCCGCCGCGGTGGCTCAGTGGTTAGGGCGCTCGACTACTGATCCGGAGTTCCCGGGTTCGAACCCGACCGCGGCGGCTGCGTTTTTATGGCGGAAAAACGCTAAGGCGCCCGTGTGCTGTGCGATGTCAGTGCACGTTAAAGATCCCCAGGTGGTCGAAATTATTCCGGAGCCCTCCACTACGGCACCTCTTCTTCCTTTCTTCTTTCACTCCCTCCTTTACCCTTCCCTTACGGCGCGGTTCAGGTGTCCAACGATATACGAGACAGATACTGCGCCATTTCCTTTCCCCAAAAAACCAATTATTATTATTACACGGGTCTGCAGTCACAGACGCGCGTAATCTACCCTCGAGCGCGAGAGAGACGAAACCCGGAAGATTACGCGCTTTTCGCAGGCACACACGGGAGATTTCACCTGGCTCGACCTCCTCTGCCTCGGGACAGGACGCAATTAGAGCGGGCCCCCGTGAACTGCGCGTGCATGCGGAGATGCGTGGTGAAGAGTTGGAAACGGAGCACTCGCGGGAAGCGAAACGCTCTTATAGAAACGCTTATTGGCCACGGAGGAAGGAGTGCTTGGATGTTATGAGAGAAAACAAAAGCATGAAGTATGTCGTAATTAAAAGGAGGAAGATTGTGCGGTTATCTTTTGCTTTGCAGTGGTAAGGAGCTTATTCTGACATATTTAATGTTGCCGCTGACTGCACACCATCTCCCATAATTTCTCTCAGTCGGAACAATAAATGAGTCCGAAGAAAGGCGATGTACGGCAGTAGAAGATACGCCGTGGAAGCGAAATATAATAGGTGAGATTGTAAATAAATCTGAAAATGGTTTTCAGGCGGAATAATTAAAAGCAAGGACATCTACATATCGGCACCACTCACAGAGACATCAAACTGATGGCCTCCATCTGCTCCCTCTTATCCCCCTACTTTGGTGACGAACGCTGTTTAAAGGGAGAGACACCACGTAGCAATGACAGAAGGCTTTCCGAGCTTTCCTTGCTCCTTTTCCTTTAATTTTTATTACAACGTTTGCCATATGGCTCATGTTGAGACTAACTACAGTCGAACCTCGTTATAACGAAACGGTTTATAACGAAATAACGGATATAACGATGGGATGACGATTCCCCTTGGAATCTCGGTCAACCCGGGTTATAACGAAGCTACGGCTATAGCGTAGTAATCGCCGGGTCCCTTCAACTCCGTTTTAACACGGTTCAGCTGTATACACTAAGGATAGTCCCGGAGTCTTTCTTCCAAGCAGGCACCTGAGTAGGCTCCTGATTTTATTGCTGTTCGGTATCCGCCAGAGGATGTCTTGCTCCTGCAGGTGGGCGTGATGGCGACTCGGTGCAATGAATGTGGCTTTAAAACAAGGGCGGACACAGATGCAAAGGATCAAGTAGCGTCGTGCGTGCTTCGCAACGCGGCACACGTTTCCCTCGCCTCTGTGTGCGTAGGTGTCTCCGCGGTGCACGCGGCTCCGAACTTGAGGCGGCGGTCTCTCTAAGCGTTCTCGCAGCCACCGCGCCCTTGCGCCGCGAACGAAGCCCCGCAGCAGTCACTCAGTCAGCGCGTACACGGCCGCTTGCGTGCCTCGGCGTCCGGACGTCAACGCCCGCTGGAGAGCAGCGGCTGCGGTATGCGGACGGGGCGAAGAACAGCCGCCGCGACTAGCGGCACCGCACTTGGCTGTCGCTGGCGCGCGCGTGTGTTTAAAAGGCGGGGCGGCCGCTGTTGTCGACGGCTTTTCCCCGCTTCAAGATGGATGCGGTGCAGCGTGCCGCGCGTCGCCAGTTGTGTGCATCGCTCCGAATATGGCCCGGCATGCACGAAAGACGAGCTGCACGCGTCGTTTATACACGGAAGAATGCAGTCCCCAGTGAGCGACATTTGCATGTAAAGCGGCTTCCGCGCGTTCCTCCTGCGTAGACTGAAAGCTGCGCAGTACAGAGCCACCACGCGCGGCGAGAGAGTATAGCGCGATGCGCGCAATGCTTAACAGGGGGCGACGCCTGACGGTGAAGCGGTGAAGATTTCCTTTCGCTTCTCAGGCGGCTTCAGATTTCCACGCGAGTTGAATGGCTGAAAGATGCAACGACTGAAGCTGACATCGTCCGTGGACATGAGAGAAAAAAGAGATTCCTTTCTTTTCATCTACAGACGGCACGCCTGCCTCATAAGTGATATTTGTACCTTCCACTGACGTTTTTTTACCTTAGTGAGTGAGCAGGTGAGATAGTGAGTGAATGAGCAAGCTAGCGAGAGAGCCAGCGAGCAGCCAGCCAGCAACAAGCGAGCTAGCGAACAACAAACGAGCAACAAGAGTGCAATAAGCGAGCAACAAGCTGACGAACTGCGTAGGCGAGATAATAATAATAATAATTGGTTTTTGGTGGAATGGAAATGGCGCAGTATCTGTCTCATATATCGTTGGACACCTGAACCGCGCCGTAAGGGAAGGGATAAAGGAGGGAGTGAAAGAAGATAGGAACGAATAGGTTCGTAGTGGAGGGCTCCGGAATAATTTCGACCACCTGGGGATCTTTAACGTGCACTGACATCGCACAGCACACGGGCGCCTTAGCGTTTTTCCTCCATAAAAACGCAGCCGCCGCGGTCGGGTTCGAACCCGGGAACTCCGGATCAGTAGTCGAGCGCCCTAACCACTGAGCCACCGCGGCGGGGCTAGGCGAGATCCATTTCTCAAATTCAGTCTTCCAGTCCAGCGTCCCGTAGCCTGCTGCAGTGAACTTTCCCCACGGTCTGCTAGAGAACGAACGAGGTGTGGCCGCTCTAGGTAATATGACGCAGTGCGGGCCAACGACTGACAGCGGCCCCTCTTCTCACAACACGGAAAAAAAAAAAACAACTGGCGGGCGACATACGATGTGATGCGACAAATCCACGTAAGCAGCATTGGTTGTATACATTTCGCTTTTACATTGATTGCCCTCCCATTGAGTATGTGACTTTGATTTCGCCGTAGCTGTCTGGTTACGCTGCTTAGGCTTCTTGACATATGTGCCGAAATTCCAGCGCACGGGCGTTTTGGCAATTATTCTCCGTGGAACGGCAGCACGCTGTAGAGCATCTCTCGCTGAAGAGAAAAGGCCACAATCAATGAGCTATCAGCAGCGGATCGCGAGTTCATTGCTGTGTATGCCCACTGCATGGAGTTCACTGACACTGAGGCGGACGCTTTCTCGCATGGGTCCAATCGGCTGGAACACGTCCTTGAAAACGTGTCTCTATCTGCAACCGTTGCGTGCGCTGCAGCCACGCGGAACTATCCGCACACTATGGACCGCACGTCGCCCACAGAGTGCGGTACGGAGCTGATATTACGAGGAGTTTGTCAATTTACGGGAGTCCAAGAGAAGGCAAGCGTAGCAGGGGGCGGCAGAAGGTTAGGTGAACGGATGAGATTAGGAAGTTTGCAGGCATACGGTGGGCGCAACTGGCAAAGGACAGGGTTAATTGGAGAGACATGGGAGAGGCCTTTGCCCTGCAATGGGTGTAGTCAGGCTGGTGATGATGATGTAAATTTACGTGGTGTTTGCAGCACCCTTATGCAACCTTTCCTGAAGGAAGCGCTGCAACGCACATCAAGCCTTGGTCCGCATGATCATTCGGCCGCACCGCACACCCAAAGCGACGCTCAGACCAGCCGGGCTGGTCCCAAGCTTCCAGATGACGCCGGCGACCGCTTATTCCAATTTGCCACGGTTCACTGATCGCCATGAGCGCTGCGCCCCGGGTGTGACGACGACTCCGTTTCCTGTTTCTCCGTCGCTACAGCCACGACTGGCCGTTGGGCTCCTTTTGTTGGCGCGGCCCGCGGAGTGCGTGGTGCGTGTGTGTATACATAGTATATACGCGTAGCTGCACCACCCGTGTTGATCGCGCAGCGTAGCGAAGCGACCGTGACTCAGCTTCTCTCCTGTCGGTCGCACTTCATTTCGCATTCGCCGGAACACGTACGCGCATGCGCCAGCTCTCGCGGTGGTCTGCGAAGATGGCCTCATTGTTCCCGGCTGTCAGCGAGTGCAGGGGAGACACGCCCTGTGCAGCTGTCCAAGGTTGTGTAGTGCTAGGGACGTCTCCACCAGCGAGCGCTGTCACGGTCTGATGCCGTATGGCCGAACTAAGCGTCACGTTTTGGCTAGCTGTGTGTGTAAGCGGCAGATGAAGCGAGTGTTGCTTGGCTTGTATAATGACCGTTATACCATGTCTGGCTAGAGAGCTTGCAGGCTCTGTCACGTCGCGTCGCGCCCTTTGTATTGGGAACAATGAGTGGGTGAGAAGTGAGAGAGCTAAATATACCACTCAAGACATGCGTCATCCACAACGCTGAGAGAGAGAGAGTACTTTGCAGCATCAGAGTTGCTGGTTGTCACCACGTCGGAGCAACTTAGTGAGAGGAGAGCGCTGCTCTACTGTGGGGAAGCGTGCGCATGACATCGCACACAAAAACCAGGGAGGATTCCACGCCCAATGATCGAATTTTTATTACAACACGAGTGACCCACGGAGCCGTGCTGAATTGATTATCGCTTCCTGACGACATTGCCCGATATTTTATGCAGAGGCTGCTTACAGCTATAGCCGGATGCAACTCAAAAACAAAGCCGTAACTGCCCCTATAAAGAAGGCCTCTCAGCCAATGGCATGGAATGATTCTCATGACGTTGTGTTTAATCCCCTGGGACCTGTTACCGCGACATCACAGGACGTGGCAGATGAGAGGGAATTCACCATGGCTTAATAATATGAAGTGCGGTGTCGTGAAAATTGGTCGACGCCATTGGCTGGAGGGCCTCCTTTGAGAGGCATCTTCAGCTTCGTACTTGAGTTGTTTCCGTCTATAGCCTTATTGGTTATCGGGACTGCCACTGTTAAATGACTATAGATATCTAAATTTAGCTGCGTGTTTCCTTGTTTAAAACGATGCGTTAGACATCAGAACGCGAAGATCACCGCGAGGTATTTGCCTACGATCGCTAAATAATTTATAATTGAATTTCTCTTCTCATGCTGTCCCGGTTTCATCAACCGAACAATGGCTATGACGTGTAGTTGACGTTTAGGTCACGTGAGTCATGAAAAAAACGGCAATATAACGGTTAATATGTTTTGTTGTCATTTCAGCTCTTGAAGCAGGCTGGTTCAAGCGTTGTAGTGAATGAAAAACTACAGATCAGCGTTTACGGTGCAGTTTTTTTCGTGTGCCATGTGACCTAAAAGCCAACTACACATCACAGTCATCTATCGGGTGATGAAACCGAAACAGCGTCAAGAATAAATTCACTCATAAATTATATAGCGGTCGTCGGCCAATAAAATGGGGTGACCCATGTAATATAATAATGTCTAACGAATCACTTGACATAAGAAAAACACAGACGCAAAAATGTAGCGTATTTTGTCCTTTCAGTTTTCTAGCGTCGCCTTCGTAAGGGACAAATGAAAAACATACGCGAAAGTTAATGACTTCGACGCGCTTTGAGGCAGTGCAGAAAGTCGACGTGTCGCCTGTACGAAGGTTGAAGTGGGTACGATCGAGAAAGGGGCTGCTTTTACGGAAAAATAGAACGTCTGCGGGCAAACTTGTTTCGGGGTCGAGCGAGAGGCTGCAAGGCGGTCGGAAGGCCGCGAGGAACCGAGTTGAGGGGGGTCGAAGCGGGCCTTCGACGTGTCGGTCGTCACGGCAACGACGCGCTAGATTGACGCCGCGGTATAACGCCGATATCCATCAGGTCGCCCGGGGGCGTAGAGCGACGCGGGAGGAGAGCTCGCACCCCCCCCCCCCCCCTCCCCCTTCCTCCCGCCTTAGCGGCTGGTGCACGGTGGCGGTTTGTCTCAACTCGCGCCAATAGGGAGAACGACCTTTCGTAGGTCGTGCGTTTCATCTCGAGGGGCCACGATGCTGGAGAAGAGGCGAAGATCGCCTGTCGCGTCGCATTCAGCGAGGCAGGCCCGAGTGATCGCGGTTTGATCGATGCCTTGCCGGCTGCGCAGGTTGAACGTCCGGGTGTGCGCGGCAGAGGGGGACGCCAGGAAATGGGCTTCGGCCGGCTGACTGACTGGCGCTTCGGTTCTTTTTTTTTTCTTTCTCTCAGCTCTAAATATAAACGGGTTCGAACAATCCGCTTTTTCTGGACGAGTGTGCTTGTCGCTGTGTGCCGCGCAGCTTCACGGCGTGGTCCAAAAAGGTCTTTACGCATGGGCGAACTGCAGGTTATTATATTGCCATGACGTGTTCGATCCGACTGGATGTTAGTCTGAAGAAGGCGCAAGTATAGCAGGCATGCAGGCGACCGGAATCCCCCCATCTCGGCGCATCTTATAATGGTATCAGGCGGCAAATCGCGGTACTCCTCACCGCATTCGCGCCTGCGCTTTGGACTTCCTCCTTCCGGAAGACTTACAAAGCACGACCATACGACGACTTCGGGAGGAAAGCTCCGTCACGATTTTCTTCTTTTCTCCTCCGCCAGACCTCTTCTTTTTTTTGCCCCGAGAGTGATCGGTGGTCGCGCTTTCAGTGCTGCGGGCAATCCGATCCCGCGCCGTCGTCCTTGGCGCGTTTAAGAGCCGCGCGTGTGTGTGTGTGTTTCCGCGCTTGCTCTTGCAGCCGGGCCCAGTGTAGCCACCATTACTCTCCAGCAACCGCGGGGGGCTATCGCGTCCACCGATCTTGTCCGGCCAACGAGTGTTTTCTAATGGTCTTGCGCGCACGCACGCACACACAGTCGCCGGACGCTGAGACTGCAACCGGCGGCGACGGGTCGTCAATTTCCCTCGACCCGACACGTTTGCGCACCAGCGCCTTCGATGCGCAGCGGTTGAAATTAAAAGCTCGCAAAAAACTACGCGCACGAACATCGGCGAGCACAGGATGGGGTGGCTCAGCTGTTTAACGACCTTTGGATGTCGCGCGGGGGTTGCGCGAGAATCGCGAAAGTGTTTTATTGCCCGGCACGACGCTCGGCGCGATCGTTGTCACTTCGCCGCGCCTCGGCTCCTTCTTCCGGATCGGGTGGCTGCGAAAACGCGTGGCGACGCGAGACACGCGAAGTGTAGGGAGCAAGCGTTCTTATTTGATTTGCTTTCTTTTATGCAGCTCCCTTTCTTGTCAGGGATTCGGAGGGGGGGACAGGTTCTCTTGCGCGCTGAGGCTGGCGCGGCCGGGCGTCATAGTGACGCGCCCAACTGGCATTCCTCGCGGCCCGTGAATAGCAAGTTGTTCACCCGCGACGCCCGCGTGTATACTGTGTGGATCCTTGGAAGCCGCTGGAGCGCCCACTTCTCAAAAAGGTAGGCCTATAGTGGGGCTGATAGAGTTGCTCTAGTTCGGGGCCCTATATTAAGCAAACTTGGATACGGTAATCAGGCTGCACGGGACAGAATGTATTTGCACGCAGGGTGGTGAGCGGGATAGATGAACGACTTTGGCAGTGGTTTGTTACCAACACGAAATTGTTTTCAATATAGGATATGTTTTATAAGACGGTCGCTCAGATGATATGACACACCAGCACCTCCCATCAAAGATTAGCGGTGAAAGAATTGCAAACCCGTGGAAGCAAAAAAAAAGCATAAACAAGGAGGGAGACGACAAATGGGCGTTTTCAGTGCTTTTGTTATCTTAAGTCAACGAGAAAATCAGGGATACGAGCGCCACACAATGTATCAAACCCAGACCTTTCGATCGGGCGAGGGAAATGTCGAAACGCCCCCTTTCTGCGTTGTTTCAAACCGTTTCCGCCGCCGCTGCTGCCACCGCGCCAGATGCTCCGACGAACAATATGGGGACGCCCGGGGAGCCATTGTTGGAAAGTCCTGTAATCGCTACCCGCTTCCTTCTCTTTTTTCGCGCCAATCGCGAGCGAAGGACTGCATTTCCGACCTTCGTACCGCCGCTTCTGTTTTCAAACAGCTGGCGAAAACGTCCGATATCGCGACCAAGGGAACAGGTCCGGAAGACGCAAACACACGCACGTTCACACGCACGCGCCAAGCTCCCTGGGAAGTTGGCGCGGAGAGCAGCGCTACCTCACCCCTGCGCGGCCAATGGCGCAGCGCTGCGGCAGCGACCGAGAGCGGATGCGCCGAAGCGGGCCGCGACATCGCGAACAAGGGACGGGCGTCACGCGGGAAGAGGGGACGACCGAGCGCTGGCTGGTCGACGCGCCCCATCGAGCCCGCGCGGGCCTTCAAGGACACCGCGCTGAAAAAGAAAAGTCCGCTCGATCCGGCCGGGCCAGTTCAAGACTGCGTCCTAAACAGGTTGGCATCAGTGATATGCGCACAGGGGACGATACCGGCCGATGCCAGCCGCCCTGCAGCCGACAACGGCGTCGTCTGCTTCCTTTCCGCCGTGGCGTGCACGCACGCTTTTTCAGTGCCGGTCGCGTAATCGCGCCGCCGCACGGTACGGCACGCTCGCGCAGTAAAAGCCCGGCTCCTGCTGCGCTGCGGTGGCTCTCGATACGAAAGGATTTAGATCGGCGCCGGGATATCCGATAGCCGTGCTCTCTTGCCGACAACGGCAGTGGCCACACAGTGCAGCGCCGACTGCGCGCAGTGGCCATGAATACAGCGTGTAGTGTGGCAACAGCGGCGCGGTTTCGTCGTGGGCCGGAATTGTCTGTAGCGGTAGGGTTAGGGCTAGTTGGTTTCGCCTGATATGGGCGAAAGGGAGCTCTCAAAAATAGGAACGCACAAAGATACGAGCGCACTGTGTGTGTGTGGCTTTTCGTGTCTTCTTCTTGAGCGCTTTTTCGAAGTCTGTATCAGCGTTGTCTACTGCAGCACGCGATATCACCGCTCGTCCTTGCTGCCATATTTTCCCGTGTTCGAGCACCATCTAGCCAGCAGTGCGTGCGCAAGCTGCCGATTGCATTGCTTTGTATACGGCCTGCTCCTGCAGCTCTGGTCGACGTTTGCGGCACTGATCACCGATCAGAGGCATTGGGAGATGTGTCCTTTGGGGTGCGTTGCAAACGCGAGACCCTCGTCAAACAACCCAGCTGCACTGCTCATGATAGCACAGGGAACAGAGGTCACGATCTTCATTCAGAAGCTTGGCTGCCTGTGATCGTCTTCCAGATATTATTCTTGCTTAGTTTAAGGCTAGTCTCTTACACCATTTAATTTAATTTCCGCTTCACGGCTCTGCCGCAGGTTCCATGGGCGAGTCTTTTGCCCAGGATACGTCCGCATGGGAGAAGTACGAACAAAAATAGATTTGCCCGTACAGGAGGTCGCCTTGCGGCTTTCCCGATTTCGCGAAGAGCGCTAGCGAGGAGTAATCTGTGCGTGTAGACCGTGCTACTCTCGTGGTAACTATTCCTCGTACTATATATGTAAGCCCCCGATCACTCCAGGCCGCGACGGCGGACACGTCCAAGAAGCCGAGGCACGCTATCCGGCACGCTTCTTCGCATCATCGGTCAGAGCGTTCAGCGCATGCGCATCGCTCACGTCTCCTGGCACTGGTCGATCGACGACGGCCAGAACCGCGGCTGCTGGGCGCGCATAGCCGGCGAAGCCCGCTACTCGAGGAAAGCCGGCTCGACAACGCCGATTCCGCCGAGCAGTGCACGCGAGCGCACAGTGATCGGCGCTGCACCTGCAGCGCTGTATAGCGGAGGAAGGAGTCTTCTCTCGAGTGTGACCTCCATTCGGCCGCCGAGGGGAATGTGCGCGCCGCCGCCGGTGCCGCATAACTTGTGATTGACGCGCACCACGCTTGGACTAGGCCTTTCCTCCCCACCTTTTCCTCGCGCATTTCTCTTTTCTTCCGAGCGCGGCGTGCAGGTTCTGTGCCCAAATCCTCCTCTGCGTGACAGCTGCAGCCTCGGGTGCTCGGCGTCTTACCGCCTTGGCTGATTCTATGGTGTGATTTTTTTTCCCGTTTTCATTATTCTCTGGAGGCTGCCTCAGTAATACCGCGCAGCGCTGGTGAAGCTAGAGCGCGGTGTCGGCGACTGACGAGAGGCGGCGTTTACTACCGCATATACTGTTCTTCAGCCACATATATGTGCAAAGCGAACCTGCTTTGTCTGCTCCGCCGGAGAGAAGCAGACGGCGCTACTGAAAAGGCACACTGCAAGAACAGAGAAGCCTCTAGAGGGCTGTGAAGTAACGTGTCCACTGAATAGCACTGTTTAAACGCGGCACTGTTTCTGCAGTACACCAGTAAACCTACTCAGCGCGCATCCCATAGCCCTCTTAATGCTGCGCCGTTTTATTTAGCGAGACGGAGCTCAGACGCGGTCGGCGAGCCGTCCGTGCCGAATATATGTGCGCGCACTCAAGACCCTTTCTGGATCGGCGAGAGGGTGCACACGGGGAGAGCTCTTGCACATCCGTCATCAACAGAAGAGGGGACAGGGGAACGAGGGCTTGACGATTTAGGAAGAGGAAAGCGGTGGAGACGCTATGTACCATCTGCCACAAGTGTTTGCACACGGCCGAGTTTAGAGGGCGCTGGAGTAAGAGAGGACAGAGGGGGACCACCCACACTGGGGGCTCTTGTCTTGGGGTATACACGCGCAGATTCCTCCTCAGAGATTCCTATAACGAGAGCGATGTTGAGGACCTTGGCCTCCTCTGCCCGCATTTGAATGTTAACTGAACGATTGAACGTTTCTCTACAGGTCACGTATAGTGGAAAGAGCAGCGCGCATCGTCAAACACGGCTCTTCGGCGATGTGTATTAGGTGCTCACCGATCCTGTTTTTAAAGACGCGCAGGCAGTGGTTTAAGCACCATTTGAAATTACATTCCTAGCCTTACAAGATACCGGACCAACAACGCCGCCAGATAGCCGCGGTCCGATTGTTGCTATCGTTGCAATCGCATAATTTTTACGACCTGTGTGAACGTAGAGCACAGCTGCACAACCATATACATGTGTATCTGGCCTTGCAGATGCTTGTGCACGTGTTCCGAAAGCGGATAAAAAACAATTCGCGGCACACCTCACGCCCGGCGAGTGGGAAGCTTAAGCTTTTGACGGGATATTACCCCGAGCGCTGTGGTGGTCATGTGCAGAAATGAAAAGGAGAAGTAGGTATAGTAGATGCAGAAGAACATGAATAATAATAATAGAATAAGGGTGCTATGAAATACATTCAGTCCAGGTTGTTTGTACGGTAGTTTTTATGCCGTGTATATAGCTGCAATGCTTAATTTATATGCTTGGCTAAAGTTAGTTGGCGCACTAAAATTGTGGCACGAGTCAGGCACGCAGTTCCGAAGGCAGGGACATTTTACTATCCTGCAGCGCGGCACTGACGCCCGGCTCTCTGAAACTTTTATTTTCAAGAAAGGTATAACTCGCGCCCACAACAAATAAAATCGCGCAGTTGTTTCACGGGTGGTAACACCCTTCCTTTTCCTTTACTCCCACAGTCTGAATACTTTCTTTCCTACTTAAACTAGGCCCAACGAAAGCAGCCGCTGTTAGCTGTGTCCATCTGGAATACAAGCGGAAATTACACTGCAACAAAAATGCTCCACGGGGAACGCTGTAACGCCTCAGCAGTTTCCGGCGTCAGTAACGCGCGGCAGTTGAGCCACCGACATCGCGCCCCTTGCTGAGAGAGGTAAAAAAAAGATAAAAGCCCTGGCGCAGGTAAGAAAAGCCTCTCGCCAGTGTGCCGTAAATACACGCGTAGCCTGCAATTGCGCGGCCCTGGCAGCGTCGTACGCGAAGGCTTGCACTCTACAGCCTGTCAATCGGCGCCGGTCCGCGGAATCGTTATATACCGTCCAGACCCGCCCCGCGTTTGACGCCAAATCAATTGCGTTACGCAAGGCGGAGCGCGAGGCTCGCGGCTCCGCTCGTTCATCGCCCGGTGCCCGCAGCGTTAACCACGCGAATCGTCGCCTCCGCGCTGGATCGCAGCTTGCACTTAGAAGCCGGCGTACTTCTTTCACTGCATGCAGAGAGGGAGAGAGAGAGGGGGAAACCGGGGAGAAAACCATCGCAGACGGCCGTCTGTCAGAGGTGCTGGCACACGTGACCGCCGGCTGCTGAAGCGATTCTTCTCTTGTCATTGTAAAGCGCGTCACTTTCAAAACTTTAATGCCCAACAACAGTGGCAACCGCCCTTGCGAACTTTCTAACCTCAGCATGCAGCTTCATAATCGTCGTCAACAACATCATGTGAGCCGAGTTGTCCGCTGCAGCAGGACAAAATAATTGTGAATAATGGGGTTTAACGTCCCGAAGCGACACACGCGCTATGAGGGACGTCTCCGGATGAATTTCGAGCACCTAGGGTTCTTTAACGCGCGCTGACCTAGCACACCACAAGGGAGTCTTTTGCACTGCGCCTCCATCGAATACGGCCCGCCGCGGCCGGTATCGAATCCGCGACCTTGAGATCAGCAGTCGAGCGCCAAAGCCGCTCAGCCACCGCGGTGGGTGCGGGACAAAGACCTCGCCTGTATTCATGTCCATTCAACCTTGCCCTGGGACAGCTCCGGCCACCCTGTAGTGTAATAATAGCCCAACGATCACTCCACCCGAGTCTCTCTACCGCACCGCTTGCCAAGAGGTGCTAGGCCTAACCTCCTTCATACGCAAGCCGCAGCTAGCGGACGGTGCCTTGGAACTAGTAGTCACTGCCTGTCATATGATCTCTAATACTGTTACCAGTAATAAGTAAAGTATTCTAATCGAAGGAAAAGTACAGCTAGTTTCCGCAACAACTTCTGCAGCGAAGCACGCCACAGAAGAGCCAGCGCCGTGGATTAGTTAGGTTGGCTTCACCGCATTACAGCAGTGTAGCGTGGGAAATGAGTACAAGAGACCGAAGAACACCTAAAACACCCCATGTTCACCTCGTTACGCGGTTTCAGAGCGCTAACGCTGCCGGCATGGTGCCTAAAGGCCGCGAAGCCGATCCTTATCTATACGCGCGGAAAGTGATCAAAGCGCGCCGTTCGATATTTCGAACGAGCGGCGAAATTGGAGATATACTACGCGAATTCCCTATACAGGATTTTCAAGGTGATAATCTGTGTTCGACGTAGCTTATCACCATCAGCCTGACTACGCCCAATGCAGGGCAAAGGCCTCTGCCATGTCTCTCCAATTAACCCTGTCCTTTGCTAGCTGCGCCCACCCTATGCCTGCAAACCGTCCTAATCTCATCCGCCCACTTAACCTTCTGCCACACCTGCTACGCTTGCCTTCTCTTAGAATCCACTCCGTTACCCTTAAGGAGCAGCGGATATCTTGCCTTCGCGTTACATGCCCTGCCCAAGCCCATTTTCCTCTTGATTTCGACTAGGATGGCATTAACTCGGTCTTGTTCCCTCACCCACTCTGCCCGCTTCCGTTACACATATCATTTTTCTTTCCGACGTAACTTACAATTATAAATGTCCAGGTTCGATATATCCGAGCTCGAATGTATAGTACATGATAGCAGTAAGAATTACTATACTTAAAATATATATTTACACCGATCGCATCCGCACAAACACATAACACACGTATCTATAGAGCGCCAGTAGCGTTGAAAGCGACAGTTGTTCCAGCAGTGCGCTAAGCGGCCTCAGAACTTTTGATGAAACACTGTACCCTGAGATACATCGGGGCGGATGGGATTTCAAGCTTGTTATAGATAAATGTGCTCGTTGGCACACATTTCTACATCGAGAAGTTGTTTTTTTTTTTCATTTTAATGGTATTTCCGCTCACGAAGTCGGGGCGGTAGAGCTCTTAAAGAATCCCTTACCGCGTTTTTCCTTTTTGCTTTTTTTTCTGCCACAAGCCAGCTTTGCCATCACTCTGTCTCGTAACCGTTTCGAAGAAGATAACGTTCTCGCGTATTTTTAACCCCCCCCCCCCCGCCGCTATACGTTGGGCCCGCTGTTTTTTATCTACCACCAAAACCACGTCTTTGCCAGTTTGTTCTCAATGAACGCCGCTTCTGTAACCTCACGAATCCAGTAGGAAGTCACGCACGGCGAGCTCATATATCTATAGCGGGCCTCCCTCTTCTCTTGTTCGGCTGCAACGTCTAAGTTAGCCGTCACTGCACGTTTATATAGGTGCACTGCGCTTTTATTTTGTTTTTTCTACGAACGAACGGAATCCAGGCCGGACGCAATTTTGAGCGTTTCCGCCGATGGAAACGCTTCTGGGCAAACTAGATCGATTGTAAAGATCCAAGAAAACGATATCAGTCGGAGGCAACGCCGAGTTGTTGCGGTTCTGAACGGAAACAGTTGAAATACCAGTATCTGAGCGAGACTGCGGCCTTCTTTTCTTGTTAGCGCTTATTTCTGTTTATTCCTTGATTCGAGAACGAGAGGGGGGGGGGGGGGGGACCTCACAGCCGTGGTACGCACGTCAGTTCCCGGACAGGCTGTTGCTCCCTTTTTTGTGTCTTTGCGAGCGTGTGTCCCTATTAGTCCGTCTCGCGCCTAAGTGTATACGCGGCTGCCGTGCTTGATGGCCCGATGTAGGTCGCGGGGGCGAGTGCATAAAGCCCGCGCGGAACGGGTAACCCGGAAGCGGCACTCGTATTTCTCCCCGACGTGCCGTTTTATCGGGCAGCGTAAGCCCGGTGAAGCGTGAAGTGCGCTGCGCTCGACGCGTGCGCTACGCCGGCGCCCACCGCCGCACGTCAGGCGACGCTGACGCCAAGTGGGCCGCCCGAATCAGTTTACGGTTTGCGTGGTCCGCGCTGCGACCCGCCGGTGTGTACTGACGTCAGTGCTCGGCCGCGGCGCTGCCTGTGCAGCGGGAAGACGTATACTGTTCCCGCCGAAGTGTAGCTGAGCCGAGAATGCATATACCTGCTGGATGCGCAGTTTGATTGCTGTTAGCCGCGCTGGTCGATAGGGTGCGGCCGGCGTTAGGACGCCGCCCTTACAAAAACTTCTTTAGAGAGTCTATAAACTGTCCATAGACTTCTGTCTATAAAGTCTATAGGCTCTCTATAGACGAAGCCTAGAGAACAGTCTACAGGAAATATAAATCCTATAGACAGTCTACAGAGAATCTATAGATTTATGGCCATACACTTTTAGTAGACTACTGCCTATAGACAGTCTATAGACTATGAATAGACAAAAATAAATATCTACAGGAAGGCAATAGAATCCGTAAGAAGTCTATAGACTGTCTATATCGACCATTTTTACAGGGGCGGACTGCAACCGCCGCGATGGCTCAGTGACTAGGGCGCTCGGTTATAGTGATCCGGAGTTCCTGGGTTCGAACCCGGCCGCGGCGGCTGCGTTTCGATGGAGGCGAAACGCAAAAGGCGCCCGTGTGCTGTGCGATGTCGGTGCACGTGAAAGATCCCCAGTCGGTCGAAATTATTCCGGAGCCCTCCACTACGGCACCTCTTCTTCCTTTCTTCTCTCAGTCCCTCCTTTATCCCTTCCCTTACGGCCCGGTTCAGCTGTCCGCCGAGATGTGAGAGAGATACTGGGCCATTTACTTTCCCCAACAACCAATTTTAAATTTTTACGCCGGATTGCGCACATCCCTCACGAAGTTTTGATAGGTATTCGGCAGACAGTTTATAGAATCGCTGTGCACTGTATAATAAAATTTTGTGAGGGGTGAGCGCTCATACCTCATACGGTGACAGAGGTGGAGGCCACTGGCTGGTTCGCCATTCTGTTTGATTCTGTTTTTGTTAAATGCCGGAGAATTGGTGCAATGGCTACCCAGGAGCCGGATATCGCAAAATAGCAGTTGATAAATAACCTGAATCGGATGAAAGAAATAATGGAAATGGAATAAGATAAAACAAAAACACAAGGAGATAAAGAAAGATCACAAAGCGCGCACGCCCGAACAACGTACAGTCGCGCTGATTATACCATGCAGCACCACAATATATATATATATATATATATATATATATATATATATATATATATATATATATATATATATATATATATATATATATATATATATATATATATATATATATATATATATATATATATAGTGTGGTGCTGAAAAGTTAAGCATTTAGGTGTGGTTCGGAAGCACAGTATTCCCTGCAGTGCATTTACACAGCACGCTTAGTTTGTGCATCACGGCAGGTTCAATTGTTACCATCGGTAATGGTGGCTTGTGACGTCATGAGTGGCAGGTAAACAATGTCAGCCGCCGTCTCCCGTATCCACTGCGAGGCCGACCTGTGCCAAGGAGGCTAAATAAAGAAACGGAAAAGGATTGCCGCTAAATACAGCTCATGGTCTTCGTTAATAGCGCGCTCATGCATGCGATGCAGTGCTGCGTATACCGTGAGAGCTACAACAGCCACGCCCGCACCTGAATATGTGCACGCTTGATGACAGAACGAGAAGTACACGAAGCAAATCGCATGCTCAGGCATAAGGCGTGGCCTGTCCGAGCGAAAGCCTTGGTAAATAATACGGCAGTCATTCTCCTCGTACGTACACCGGAAAAAGCACGAAGCATTGCATCCGGCGGAGAAACTCAGGGAGCGTACTCAATCTCTCTGTCGGTCTAGCAGTGGGCAAACAATAGCCAAACTTGTTATGATGTTAATTAATGATCACAAACGGGCTTGATTGCGTAGCGCAGCCAGCAGCCATGCGAAGCCCTGAATTATAGTCAGGAAGCGATGATACAAAACGGAGGCAGTTTGGGGTCAAAAATCAGAAAACACTGATAGAAAATTGGAATTTTCTTGAGGGACAAGCCGCTGCATCGGTCTTACTATCAGTGAGCAATAATCTGGGAATGGGGAGGAGGGAAGGTTATGAATAAAGAGAGTAAAGGCGTGGTAGCTAAGTGTCCCCTTCTGACCAGGCACATCTACTGCGCCTTGAGAGAAGGGATGAAGAAGTGGGTGCAAAAAGAAGAGAGATAACTGCAGGTATACATACCATGCGCGGTGTATAGGGCGTGCATTCTCTTACTATACCTGTGCAGTGTTTAGCACTAGGCGTGCGGAAGAGAGAGACAACAAGCTTGTTCCGTCGACGGTGCTTCGTTGATTGGGTTTGGACGGTTATGAGGGAAGAGAAGGCGCAGTAACTGTCTCACTGACAGTGGACGGGTACACTCTATGCACGAATACGCCTACGTGTGAGTAAAAAGGTAGTAAGCTAAGCTGTCCTCTAGCACTCACTTTAATAAAAAGGAAAAAAAAAACGAAAAGGAGGTGCGCCTGAGGACAGCTTACTCCTTTTTTATAAAACTCCTTTTTGTTTAGAGTGTAGATTGCCAATTTTTCCCTCACGGGGCTTTAGCGATCTCTTTTCCTTGCCTTGCTTCAAGCAGTTTGTGCGGCTTGTTCTCCCATATATTAATATCCGCCAAGGCCCGATGTTTTTCCTCCGTCGCGCAAACAGTGATGAAGAGAAAAGTTGGCCGTCCGCCTGCCGCTCAGAGCATATACGTATGGTTTCATGCATGCCGGCCACCAGGGACACTTCGTTGTTTCTGATTCGCTTCACGCCTCCCCTGGCGTCAGAGTTGGAGAGCAGGAGCGTCGTTCACGAGACCGGAAAGCGCTTGATCATGCAGCCGAAGTCTATAAAATACGGATGTCGAGGTCTGCTTGAACAATACGCTGATGCTCGCGTGTTGTGTTCATTATATGAGCTTGCTTTTATATCCCACGCTTGGAAAAATGTTTCGATACTAATTTCGACACTGTTTCAAGCCTCACTTTGGAGTTCATTATACTCAATGCCTTGTATTTTTCCGTTCAACTCTCACATGGAAGAAAGAGAGCGGGTAGCTTTTTTTTTTCTTTTCAGAGTTGATGCAGTGATTATGCTGCCAGACGCTACACAGGAACACTGAAGAGACAGCACCGGTCGGGAACGACTTTAAACCCCCGACTGGTCGAACGAATCTCAGTTTTAGCGACCATAGTTGGATACAACTCAAGAACAAAGCGTCTTTTTCCCGCAAAAGGACCCCCTTCCAGCCGATGGCGTCGGCCGATTCTCATGACCCTGCTGGCGTGACAATGCAGGGAAAAGCAGAGGAAGGGTCCCTCTCTCCATGGTCGGAGATAAACAGCCCCGCCCCCCCCCCCCCCCCCCCCCCCCCCGCCCTTTCACTGTTACGCAGGCAGGTTCATGAGAATCGGCCGACGCCATTAGCTGGAATGGGGTCCTTTGTCGGCTAAAAGTCGCTTTGTTCCTGAGTTGTACCTAACTATAATACAGCGTGTGGACTCTTCATATCCCGTGTTTATTAAACATTGTACCTTCTTGCTCCTCCTATATTCTGCCGAATTTGGGGCGACAGCAATTCTTGGAGTTTTTGCATCCAGACCCATACCTGCTTCCTTTATAGAGCGTGATGCAGGAGTAGCGATGCTCACAGTCAAGCTCCTCGCGCGACTAGCGGTGATCACTGCTACGCAGCGGGTGCAATCACACGAGAGCAGAGGCTTTGCGATGCTCCGCGAGCGTACACATCTCCTTCGACAGGGATGCACGCGCGTCAGTGTATGCTGCTGTCGCTCAGCGGGGTGACGTCAGCAACATATGGAAAAGCGAACGATGGAAATAAGAGAGAAAAAAAAAAGAAGAAAAAAACAACCTAATACGCGGCGGCAGCGGCAGGCGACCCAAAACGGTTCGCCCACTTTTCCGTCTGGAATAGCAATCTGCAGGGTTCGCCCCGGAGGCGAGAGCTGCGGCATATCGCTCAGGGACGGGAAGCAAGCCGCCGCCTCGCGCTGCATTAGCATACATCCTCGCTCCGTTAAAGATGGGTCACGTGGCGGGTCGCCGTGCGTGCGCGCCTCGAGGAAGGCCGGCGACGTGTGTCCTACGCGACAAAGACCCAAACAAAAGGGAGATGGGTGAACGTCGTGACCAGTCTTGACGTGATGGGCCGACCACATAGCTACACAGCAGCTCGCGAACACACAACTTGAAGGAAGAAATTCCCGTGGTGATCCTCCTCCGGGGATACACGGAGCGCCAAGAACTGCCATTATACACACACATAGCCGTGGCCGTCAACGTTAATACCGCGTGCCGCGTCGCGCGCGTTAATATAGCTCGGCGCGAGGAATCCACAGGGGCGCACTCACGCACGCCCCCCGGGCGTCAACGAAGTGAGCCTCCTCAGAGAGAACACAGATCGGTTCCTCGAGGAGCGCATCCCTTCTGTTAATCGAAGCTATGCACCCATACCCTCACCCGCTGGTATATAGTAGCACCTTTGGCGCGGTTCTTAACCTACAGGTACGCCCTGCCACGGTCAAGAACAAAAAAGGCATTCTTCTTCCTCGAAGGAGCTATACAGCGGCTGGCTGTACAGGGCGAGGGAACGGGTGACGCTTTCCTGGCGAGCTTACCGGTTTCGCTAGCGAAGAAAGCTCGCCTGATCAGCTCGCGCACGAAGCACGAGCGCAGGTCGTGGAGGAAGATCGGGCCAAACCACGCGCGCGATGATCCGCTTCGTGCAGAAAGCTAATTGTCTGTTATTTTTTTTTCTTTCACTTGCGGAGCTTGTCCGTGCGTTAAGCGGGTGTCGAGCCGCGTTGTCTTATAGCTAAAGCCGCTCCTCTCAGGAGGGTCGCGGCATAAGCGTATTCGTATGACGTATTATACATGCGCGCTTATAGACGTGCCGTGAAAGCCTGGGACAATAAGTAGGCGCGTCGATTTCTTTTTTTTTTCTCCTTGGCCGTCTTTGTTAGCTTTCGCGGTCTTCCCGGCGCCGTCTCCACTGAAGGGCACTAGGTCAATACAATGTAACGATTCGATTTGAATTACAATGTATTCTTCCATTCTTTGCTCATATTCTCTGGCAGTTTAGCGATGGCAAGCACTGCACGGATAAAAAAACTGGGTAAACAGACTGGGGGCAAGCAGGTCAATCAGGACGAAAAGCTATGGGAAATCATATGGTGAAAACATTGCTCGATCGGCTGACGCGAAATATATACAGGGAGAGAAGAAGTAATTGCAAGAAATAAGCTCCTATCCCTGTTACACGTCGTGCACCACAAAATAACCACTTGGGATTAGCCGCGCTAGGTCACACGCTCATTAAAGATATATTGTGCTGTAAGTCATAGATCGAAATCGTATGTCGCATTTTTCATTTTAAACAAGCCGCCATGACCACCGCACCATTCTCAAGAGCAAAAATGATATTGGCGAAATGATAGAGGCCCGTGTGCTGTGCGATGTCAGTTCACATTAAAGAACCCTGGGTGGTCGAAATTATCCGGAGCTGTCCGCTACGGCGTCACTCATAGCCTGAGTCGTTTTGGGACGTTAAACCCCATGCAACCGTAAACCATAAAAATGATATTGGGTTCATATTATTGCAACGATTTGCAGGAAAGGCAAGACTGACAACGTCGTGACTCGTCTCATTACGTATATTTCGTCCTCCTGATCGCTGTATACGCAGAAAGAGAAGCCCTGAGCGCAACATCTCGTCAAGGGCGAATCTTCGGCTGATCGCTCGTGCAAAACTGTTACGACGCGCGTTCGCTTCGTCGCGTTTTGAATTAAGCGCACTTGCGCAAGCCATAATTGTGGCCGCATACTTGTGTCAAGTGCGCGGACCCCCGCCGCTAACTGCACAAAGCGATGGGCCGCGCGCGACTTTCTTCAAAGCAACAAAGGAAAAAGATTAGTCGAGCTGCACTCGCTGCAGCGTCCCGCGCGCGCATCGCACTTAATGCCACGTTTCTGCAGCGGAGAAGAAGGACTCGATCCGGGTCTCCATCAGGTATGGACGGCCGCGCGCTGTCGTCCTTGAAACGCTTTCATTGTAGCCATTCTGCCTGCGCAGCGCGGCGCTGCGATTGCGATCCCGCCGCGGCTGCGTTTCGAGATCGCTACCTTGCTCTGTACACAAGCTCCGAGTCAAGGATATCAACTCGCCGCCGATGATCAAGCTGCCTCCTTTCCCCCTTCCTTTCTTTTTTTTCTCTCTCTCTCTGTCTTCGTATATACACCGGCCGTAAGGACCGCTTTGCGAGAGGGCATCGAGACATGCTCGACGTCGGCGTCGTGTATATATATCCTCTGTCCCACAAATGATTTCTTCATCACTTCGTGGTCTCACAACACGTGAGCTTTGTCCGCGGTTATAGCCATATATGTATACATATACAGCATATACATACGGACACACATGAGAATCACGACGAAGACACACGACGCGTTTGTCGAATTCCATTCCTGTGAGTCGCTGCCGGGCTTGAAAGTGCCGGGGCCACCTTGGAGAGAGCTTTATGGCGCGCGAGTTGCTTGTTTCTCGAAGACGCTGCCGACAACGACTCCCTTGACGATCATCTGCGGCGATATCGTGTGCGCGCAAAGGCCATCACACTCGTAGCTTCGAGCGGTTTTCCCCGTTGTATTTGTCGCGCGCACATACGATGGCCGTTTCGCTCTTTTTTTTTTCTCTCTAATTTATTTTGCAGGAGAAGAAAGTACCGTATACCTTCTCTGGGTCATCATCATTATTGTCATCACTATCCCAACTGCGTCCACTACGGGACAAAGGCCCCTCCCAGTGACCTCTAATTAACCCCGTCCTGCGGCCACCTTATCTCCATGCACGAACTTCCTGCTCATCTGATGCCTGCTTGGCGCTCGACGCTTCCTGCCACGTTCGCCTTGTATGTGCTGCAGAAACAACTTGATGCAAACGTCCCCGGGGGCAAGTTTAAGCTAGTTATAGTTTTTTGTCAAATAGAACATACTCAGCGAGCAATTCGTAGTCGAAGAACTATAGAGAGAAATCTCACGCAGGTCGCAACTACGGAGCGACATTTTCGAACTTTCATCGCATACCAAGAGCAGCTTGCTTACTATAAACCGGAAAATACGCTATAGCCGAGCTTTCACTTGAGGTAGACAATACCTATAGGCTAAACGGCACTTAACCAACACGGAGTGCAGTAATGCTCGGGCTATAGTTAAACTTGGCTTTCACATGCCTGTTCCCCAGGCATTAGAAAAGAATTCGAAAACAAAAAAAGCGCACCTTTGATTGTCCAAAAACATTTTGAATGACGAAGAATTGTTAAATACTGTTGCAGAAATATTGAAGTTAATGGTCCATTCTTCCGATGTGCAGCAAAATCTTTCTTTAAAAATTTTTCCATCGCTCGCATGGAACACTTAAGAATGCCACAGAAAACCAATGGGGAACGCTCTTGGGCAAGCTTTCCGGTTAAAAAATGCTTTTGTCCAGAATTAATGGGTATGTCTTTCTAATAGCTATATATACGCGATGGTGAATCATTAAGAACTCAATCAGGTCGGGAACAAGGAAAGGAGCCATGGGCACGAACCTGGAGTCCCGTACGAAAGTTTATATTTAAAGAGCAACGTTTGTATTCCATTCTCGGTTCTCGCTATCCGTTTTGCGTCGCTCCGACCGACCGCCCTGCAGATAGTGAGGGGAAATAAAACGGCCCCAAAGCGATGTGTCTCCGCGCCTGGGAGAAGGTAGTGCCTGGAGCAACGGTGGGCAATTACGCCTGCAGTGCGAAACGAGTTCTGCAAGGTGCGCGCCTTCCACCGCACGGTCTCGATCTTGCCCGCTTTGCTCCATGAGTTGCTGACCGGGCATATGCTGCATCGCTCCCTTAGTCCCCGCTTACTGCCCACTGAAGCGCGTCGGAGTTTGAGGCCGTCTAGTTCTTTTGCTGCAAATTAAAAAAAATATATATGAGAAAATAAAAACAGGAATGGGCGCTTCGCGTGAGATAAAAGCAGGAACAAGAGACGCTTACAACCGCCTGAGCTAATAGCATGGAGTAGAGAGAAGGGAGAAAAAAGAAGGAATAGTGAGACTAAGTTGACTGAATAGTGAAAGTGAATAGTGAGTTACAAGATTTTTGAATGATTCGCGGGGCCTTAATTAGCTGCAAGCACGGATGACGATGATAATAAACGTTTTCGAAACGTAACGTACCATCTGCAACAAATGAAAGGCGAACAGCAGAATGTGAAGATCTTAGCCGGGGGAGTTTAGTGCTATACCGGAGGTTAACTCCATTTTCAAAATTGAATGCGCGAAGATTCTCCCGTAGATGCGTTAAATCAACTTCGGCTGTGTTTTCTTCCCAGGAGCTGTTATGTTTGTGTTGGTATTTCGGTTTTATTTTTCCCGTTTCATTTGCTGCTGATAGTGCATATACAGAGAGGAAAGTGCGCGCTATACAGGGAATCACTCACTCACGTCATGCAGCCTGTGCACGCTTAAGCGCGACGCATTACACGGGGTTCTTGTATTAATTACCAAACTCGGAATATCGAAGTGCGAGCGAGATCAATGTTTACTTCCATTACCAGCCAATGCGTCAGCTCTCACACGCCGGCCCAGCTGGGAGCGCAAGGAGGGTCGTGCGTGCTTTGTTGCCGCAGTTGCCAGAATGGTTGGTCTCTTATACTCTCGACAGCAATGCTCCGCGTTTGGCGTGTTAGGGCTTCTGAACACTGGAAAGGCTTCAAGTTTGCTATAACAGAGGTGCGCGTCACATACCTCCCCCTTCTCCTGCAGGGTAAAGAACCGCGGAAAATAAATGCGAAAAAACAGAACAACGAGCGAAAACCTGTCCTGGTGTCCAGCTCGCCTTCTCGAAACAAAAGTGCAAGTCGCGCGCTTTGCGTTTCTCTCGCTTGATACACTACGGCAGCTTTAGGCAAGTGTTACGGGCAGCTATTTATTACCGTTAGGAGACGACACAAATGCTCAGGCGGTACAAATGCCGATCTTGTGTGACGCTACGTTCGACTGCGGCAGTTCAACTTATTCAGTCACACTGCGAACGCTCTCTCAGGACTGGCGCGGGAACTCACAGAGCCAAGGCGTGAACACGAAGTCTCGCGGGTCGCCGCGGCGCGATCGCGTGGCGACACGGGCGTCCCTTTGTGGCGTTCTCGTCACCGCGGCCCAGTGAACGCACCCACGAGTCGAAGACGACGCCACGCGGTGTCCTTTGTCTCGGGCGACCCGGCCAAGCGTGTCCCGGCGCCGGGGCGCGTCGTCGCCGGAAGCGGTGCCCGGTCACCCCCTCGCCTTCTTCCCACGGCCGCCGATGGAGCGCTTCCGGTCCCCCAACACGCACGCAACGCGATCGCACACTGCCCCCACGGCGGCGACCACACGGGGCTGCTGCCGCTCGCTTGGCCCCCACTGCTTGTCTTTTGTTTTTCCCACGGGAAGCTCGGCTTCACCTCGAGGCAACAGCTGCTCTCGCGGAAGGAGTCTCCTCCTCGTCGCCGCTGAGACCTGTTGCTCCTCGGCAGATAAGCGCCCCTCAGCACAACACCCTGGCGCTGCAGCAGCTGGTTTCGGTTGTGTGCGCCCGCAACCCGAGGAAACGAAAAAAAAAAAAGAAGGGTGTAGCTGCCCTCTTGTTTTTCACACGCTGCACTCTATTCAAACCCGTTTTACTCCCTGTGGTTCGGAGGACATCTTAATGAGAGTCACCTCTTCACTATGCCCTTCTCGCAAGATGGACGCTGGCAAGGGCAGAGATCAGTGGACTGCGACTTTACACCTGCGTGCGCACGTTGCCATGCGTGGATTTCTCTATTACTTGCTTTTTTTTCATATTGTTGTTGATCGATACTCTATACGTGTACTGAAGTGAGGTGCCGTCAACGAAGCAGCCGCCTCTGGGCTCACTGCAAGCAGCGCCGGCGTCGAACTAACATTACATTACCTCATCTCCCTTACTCCTTCAATTGTGCGATGGTATTGCACGCACAACCATACGCAGCGCACTTCGCGAACCATTCGTCCGTGAGTATCGGCACCGACGCAGTGCTCACACGTGTGCTACACCACTATTCCGAGAAAACAACATACACGTACCACTTTGTCTATTTTTTTTCCAGTTTTGAAAAAGAGCCCGGTGCACCCTGCTGCAATCCATTAGATTTATGGGAAATCAGACTCGGGATACATTATTCAATGCGCTCGTCACGTATAAGCCGCAGACTTACTCGGCCAGCAGTAAAAAAAGGTGCAGCTCATTTATTGCAACTACGCAGGAGGCGAGCGGGATCGGCGCGAGGTTTCTATTTATACGAGAGACTCCGTCGAAGGAGATGAAAAGAGATAAGGAATACTGTGGAGGACTTGGCCTTAGCGTCAGTGTCGGCGGCTGATCTAACCCGGCGCTATGTACCTGCCCCTATGACCAACGTTACTAGACTAGCTTTCTAGTCTAGTAACGTTGCCTATGACCGCATAATGAACAAGCGAGGTTTCTTTGGGAACGCCTGCAGGCCTTGTAGACGCCTAAGTTCACGACAAGGAACCCCGCTTACATTATTACTTCGAGTTCGTTAAATGCAAGTGAGCGTAACCGCAGTCACAAGTGAAATAGTTTCTTT
This sequence comes from Amblyomma americanum, assembly GCF_052857255.1. Taxonomy (NCBI): domain Eukaryota; kingdom Metazoa; phylum Arthropoda; class Arachnida; order Ixodida; family Ixodidae; genus Amblyomma; species Amblyomma americanum. Next base: position 182,124,903 of record NC_135499.1, read on the forward strand.
CGCTCTGACTGTTTCCTAACCGACGCGTGCCGCTCATGTTAGGCAACGTGTTGCAACCGTGTGAGCATAAATGCCGATACGAGAACCGACACGAACAGACATGTTGACAACAGCGGCGAGGCGCCAAGTTCTTGACTTGCTTGTAATTTCACGGTAAAGAGCTATGTCGGCAGTGCCGACAGTAGGGGGGATTATTCTGAGACAAGCCTTCATTAATTCTTTGTCGGCGCTTGTATAGCCTGTCCGACTGCTCGCCTTCCGGTTCTTGCTCTCGAAGCATTAGTGGACTGACAAGTGGACAGTTGTCGTGTTTCCCACTGCGCATAGAATGCAGCTTGGTTCACCGTGAATCTCTCTCTCTCTCTGTTCTTGACAGCATGACTTACCGAGAAATTAAAAAAAAAACACAATTATAAACGGCTTGGAGAACATTGTTCTGCCATCTATCAGAGCGCGCGTTAATGGTCGGGACTTCCTGTTTGGCTTTATGCAAATCACAATACTCGTCCTATGAGCGATTAAGTTCTCCGTGACAACTCCGGATTGCCCCCTAGCTGATGTTCCTGCAGCGCTCCCCATGATGCTATGTTTAGCTATGACGCGGCGCTGCGCATATCTGATATCCTAAACTGCGTTCTCGCATCCCCCCACCAATAGAACGAGCGCTACGTCAGTTCATGCGATGTACGCCGGTCACCAAACGAAGAAGCGACCAGAAACGAGTGAGTTTTGTGCGACTCACCTGACAGTTGTGACGCGCTCTTGGGTTGAAAAGGCCCTTTAGAATCCTTCCGAGTGGGAATCACAGCGAGAGGAGTACAACACTTCCGGAAGTTCCTCCGCACAAGCGAGTGAGATCGTCCGGGAGTTCTCGCCCCGATGTCCGGGGCAGTCCAGGACAGACAGGAGGGTCCTGGATCCTCGTCGCACACGGGCCTTCGTCGTACGCTCGCGGGAACAGTGTGGCCAGAGACGAGCGGCGACAGCACCAGCACGCACACCGTGTGTATCCGTCAGAGCAGAGCAAGGAGTCGCCAAATCGGCGACGGCCCCGGCAGCCCCCACGTCCACGTTGCCCGCACGACAGGTAGAGTTCGACTAGTTCGGCCGGCTGGCACGGCCGCGCGCACGATCCGGTTCAGCCGGGGGCGAGAGGCTGCGGCTGCTTCTCTCCCCCTTCCCTCTTCCAGCGCCCGCTCTGCACCCTTTCCACGCAGCCGTTACGTCAGGGCGCATGCGCCGAGCCCCACCGTAGCTCTGGAGCGTTCGCTCGAATCACTAAACCTCTGCCCCCGGTTGCCCTGGTGCAGTGCACTTGCACGCGATTTTCACTGCCGGTCTGGTTCCTTGCATCTGCGTGCAGATGCCAATACAAGGTTTTACCGAACGCCTGGCTTGGCTTTCGTCATTGTTTTCATTTACTACCATTGGAGGTATCCCAAGCAACGGACCCACTTGTTTTTTTTTTTCCTTTTCAGTTAGCAATACTTTAACAGTAAGGTCACTTCAAGTGTTTCGCTCTCATCTAATCTTTCTATTCCATTCTTTCTCTTTGAATAAGTGGTACTAAATGTATTGGAGTTGGCAGATGCTTGCGACTGACCGAAGGTTCACTTTTTCCTTAGCTCGTGCTTCCATTCATTGTCCTTTGACATTGAGCAATCTTTACCGTTGCTCAAGTTCAATTCGCATGTACGTAGTACTCCCACTTCCCAATGACCTAGGAAAATTTCACATTATTTCACGCATCACGTCGTAGAAATCTTTTCTGCGACCCAGTTCTTCTTCTTTCATTACTTGCAAAAAGTCCATCTCATCCGACTGTCTTGCCGCTATGGTCTAGACCGACGAGAAAGACGTCTCACTTTCCTCCGGAGATTCAAATGCCCTGAAATTTGTAGTCATGCAGAGCACTACATGGTCGCAGGCCACAGCAAGAACAACGGGCTACTTGCTCTGCGCTTGGCGGCGCCGGCTCTTTCTATTTTCTGCGCTGTACAGTATCGATTGCCCTCGCAGTAGCACGTACACGATCTTTTCCTTCCTTTTCGCCGCGGTCTGACGGTCTTTTTTTTTTCCTTTTAGTTTTTTATCCCCCCTTGCTTCACGACCCGAATGTAGGGGTACTCCTCGGTTGCAGCGCGTGCTCCCTGCTTGCGAGCTGTCTCGTATCGTGCTCCGTATGAATGCTTTTTTTTATGTTTTTAATATTTTTTTTCTCTTTTCCAAGAATGACGCCATGCAGGGCAGGTTTTCGCAACGCTGTGTTGCGCAACAGATGGCAACTCGCACCACACGAGCAGGCCGCGGAGTTCGCCACTCTGCTGTATTAGAATAATCCCTAGCTGCTCGCGGGACGTCTTCGTGGGCTTCGAACCAAACGGAGAAGATGGAGAGATGACCTTACCCAATTAAGGTGCATGGACAGAACAATAACAACACGACTGAAAAGAGTTGGAACTGAGATACTTTCGACGGAGATCCTGTAGTATCCTAACGGAGGTGGCGGTATCGGAACACGTATCAGCACCGAGTTGAGAGCATTTTGCTTTTGGAGCTAAAGCGAGCAGGATGCATTTTCTTTTAATCGGATCTGGACGCAACGTACGCACGTATGTATTTTGACCGTAGTTGTCCTATATTTTCTTTATGCAGTTCTTATACGCGAAACCAGTTTGTACGCGTTGTACGTGCTACAGTCGGATGTAGCCAAATAATGAAGCGGAAAATGCCCCTCGAAGAAGACCCTTCAGACAATGGCGTCGACTGATTCTCGTGATGTGATGGTTAATTTCCTTGGACCTGATAGCGTGATATTGCAGTGAATCGCAGATGGAAGGCGATAAATCATTGTTTAATTGAATTCAGCGCTACGTCATTAAAATCGGTCGACGTTATTGGCTGGAGGGCCTGTTTTGAAGGGCATCTGCCGCTTCGTTCTTGAATTGTATGGCACTAAAGTAATGAAGCTGCGCGCCTAGCAGTTATTCCCATAAAGGTTAGATAATCTAAAACTATGTCCTAGTCATAGCAGCATTATTGAACAAAAGCATTTTTGAGCGGGAAACCATTTATGAATGCCATTTTTTTCATACAATGTAAGATTTCACTATATCAATCAATATATCCGCAGATCATCCGACGGCAGTCCTATATTTGTTTTTCACGTTTTTGCTATCGTCCAAAGTGTTCCCCATTGGTTTTCTACGGTAGTTTTAACTGTTCGATGCGACCGATGGAAACACTTTAAAAGAAAGATTTTGCTACATATCAGAAGAATTTACCGTTACCTTCAATATTACCGTAAAAGTATATTACAATCTTCCAATTTTCAAAATTTTTATCCGAAACTTGCTAGACTTGAGTACGGACTTTTGTTTAAAGATAGCGTTTTCGTTTGTAAGGAGAATTCTATTCAGTAGAAGAAACTCGAAAAATTAAATATAGAGAGTACAGCGTCTAACGACCAGAGAGTGTGCGTAGCGTAAACAGAAAGACCTTGGCAAGTTGGTTTATCTGTTTCGTATAGTTTGGAGTTACCTTCGCAAAACTTTTTTTTTTCGGTCACCTTCGCTTGTCCCTCTTCTGCACAGCACACGGCAGCTTCTGTAAAGAACAGACTCTATAGTGCTTCGTCTGTAAAGAGTCGGCTAGGCCCCTGTGTCAAACAACGCCAGCTTCCGTACCGTTGTTCCCGCTAATTAAAAACAATGGGCGCGAGTAAGAAACCAACAAGTGCGGGCGAGCGCTTACAGCTAATTTTATTAAAGAAAACAACGTGAATTTAAATGATCAATTTTTACAGTGTATTTTTAGGTGCTAAAGCTGCACATGGTCTATGAGGGACGCCGTAGTTGGGGGCCCAGGATCAATTTGTAATGTGGATTCCCGCGGCCAGTATTAGATCCATTGACATCGTGGTCAGGAGCCGTACGAGCCTAGCTCGGCGGGTAAGGTTTTGAAAACTGCCATTGGCCCTATCGGCCAATGCGATGAGTGCAAACCTCGACGGCATTCCAAACAACAAGGGCCCAAACGCAAATGAAATATAAGAAAAAAACACGAACGCCACAACCCCACTCGCGCAACGAATCAAATGCTATACGCGTCCCATTTTCATAGGAGTCACCTAAAGTTTGGAACACTTGAAATAGTGCGCTTGGGCGCCTCGATTTTTCACTCCCGCCCGTCATCTTTTTGCATCGCAAACAAGGACACCGATTCGAAAATCTCTTCCAACCGCTGCAAATTACTCAGTGGCAAGTTTTAACAAACCAGAACTGTGAATTCCTCGAAACCGCAAGTGTGACATCGTTGGGAGGTCGAGTGAATTGAATAGGTTTGTCTTAGTACTATAGAAAATGTGAATAGGCCAGCCTGTTATGTTTTCCGCGCGACCATAGTACCTGTGCACTTTGACCGAAATAGAGTGCGCAATAGCAGTTAGTATGCGAAGTATACAGTATAAGGAATCGGTCGAGGCACAGTATACTGATCCTGAACACGTACTTCGTGCAGGTTCCACAGCAGCCGGCTGCGAACAGTGATGAAAACGCGTGCAAGAATTCGTTGTCCGTGCAAAACCCGTTTCAGTGAGTAAAACATACCGTCGTTAAGTTGAAACAGAACTCCTAACAACAGACAGTTTAAGGTCCCCGGATTTGGGCTGAGTACAACCGGAAACAAGAAGTATAAAGCTGGCACATGTAAGATTTAGTTTGCACAGTGTATATGGCAGAATATAATGCATACATTAAGTATTTCTACACCTCTGGTATAGCACTGTTCTCGGAGATCTACACAACCGGGACGGTACTCGACACTGGATTGTGAACGGCATGTTTTTGTAGAACTGCAGAGCGCATGAGACTCCAGCGCGTGGTATACTCAAGTTGCGTGCCTGGAATGTCATCAGAATGTCTTTGCATTGCCGGCTGGCAACAGCCTATGAAATCGCAGTTGCTCATGCCGTCACTGTCTCGTTAGAGCAACATTTTCATGCTCCTGATCGGACTACGGAACAAGACCAAAGTGAGCAGAAAGCAATGATTTTGAAAATTTGCTGCAAAAGGCTTAGCCCAGAATAATACGGCGCATTTTCGGGGTCTTTTGCAACTGTCGCAGTGCGTTTGAATTTGTGTTCATGTTTGAAGAGCACACGTGCGCGATCCAGCAGAAGATATATGGAGATCTAATCTCCTGCTGCGAACCCATGTCTGCACGGGTGCATCAAGCAGTGCGGTCGAGAAAGAACGAGATACACAGTGCGCACACTAAATATAGCGTACAGCATGTACTCTTTATCGTGTTCCCGGAATATCGTCATATTGATAAGTGGCGGCGTTCAGGCTTGTACACCGTCGCTATTGATCGCTGACCGTAAATGCTGCGTCCTTTTCCATCTATATAGCAGAGCGATGTGGTCAGCAGATTGCTGTCATGCACTTGCATGTGGACAATGAATGACTTCTCGACTTTCGTTTCCACATCACGCGTATAGCCCCGGGCTGAGATGTCACTGCTGTTGAACCGCTCAGACCAGTTGTTGTTTTGGAATGACGAAACTCTGTGAACTTTGAATAGCAGCTGTACCTGTTGTTGCAAGCATCGTTGATGATGTCACCGTCATTATCAATAAAAGCTTGAAAACAACAAATGGACATGCGCAGGATAATTAATTGGCCGGTGTTCTTTCAGGGGTGGCAGAGTAGGCAACAGTTTTCATAAACTGTGCGCAGCTAGCTGTTAACCAGTTGGGTCATCTAATAACCGTATTCACCGATGCAGGCATGAGCGACAGCTCGTCGTTCCTTTTGGGCAGTCTATTTAGGGGGAACAAACATATTACTGAACAAGTTATTACAAGGCCTATACTGGAAGGCAACGAATGACTTGGTTGAACGAACAGCACAGCATTCATTCTCAAGGGACGCGGGAATGCTTTTCTGACACAGACGGCGTCCCAGCATCACAGAGTATGGCACTGAAGGCTATGTGTTTTGCTTATTCTCACGCGCATTGTGTGGCGGCTCCACACGTCGTGAATGCGCGCCCTCGAGCGGTGGCAGACGCGCACTTCCTACGCCATGGAGCTGTCCTGTTGCATAGCAAGCGAAGTGGACCTTGCTGCGACCGACCCCGCATACCTGCGTGACGAGAGTGGAATGATGCCGCCGTGACCGGTGTCATCCCGAAGAAGGTTTCTCGGCTGCCCCTATGCACTTGCCTTTGCTGCGAGGCACGCTCCCGGGCCAAAGTCATCGTCCGCTGGTGCCACGAAGGTACGGCATGCTACCGCGAATGTGATGGCGTATAGGTCGTATTTCCCAGCGCATTGCAGCGGTGTGAGTCGTACTTGCTTATGAGTAGTGTGCATTCACGCCGTGCTGAGGCTGTGACTCGGACACGAGTTGCTTGAAGGTATAGTAGCATCAGCATGTTTGCGGTGTGAGGCTGATAGCGAGCACCAGAGATACCTCTCACATTTTCGACGACGATAGAAGGGAGATGAATATACAGATTTGTTCGTTCAGGATGAAAACAATGCAACACGGAGACCCCGAAAAAGGCGAAGAAAAATTTATTAGGTAGTTTAGTTATCAGGTGCCCTCCGTCAAAGGTGTCTGCATGCCCCCTATTTTTAGACTTGGTTAAGTTTTTTTTATTGGTTTTTCTGGAAAGGAAATGGCGTAGTATCTGTTTCATATATCGTTGGACACCTGAACCGCACCGTAAGGGAAGGGTTAAAGGAGGGAGTGAAAGAAGAAAGGAAGAAAGAGGTGCCGTAGTGGAGGGATACGGAATAATTTCGACCACCTGGGGATCTTTAACGTGCACTGACATCGTACAGCACACGGGCGCCATAGCGTTTCGCCTCTATCGAAACGCACTCGCCGCGGTCGGGTTCGAACCCGGGAACTCTGGATCAGTAGCCGAGCGCCCTAACCACTGAGCCACCGCGGCGGGTGACTTGGTGAAGTTTCAATGCTTGTTTAATACGTTAGACTAAAATGAGCATGGTTCTGCTAAATTTGGGGTTAAAGTTAGTAGCTAATAGGTCGGATACCGGAGAGCTTTGCTTTTCCCAAATTTGACAGTCAACTTTTTTTGTTGCAGGAAATCCCATAAAATATGTGGTGATTAAGGTAGCTTAATTAGCGCTAAATTTAAATCTTAGTGCAATTGACTGCACAGGGCACCATAAATTGCGTGGTGCCTGAGTGGTTTCAAGGGCCACAGGTTAGCTTTACCACCGCACGAGGCGGATTTAAGTTGTTTAACGCCGGAAAGAATGATTGGCCCGTCAACGCAAAGGTTTGGTCTGGGACCCTTTTCCCAAGCAGAGAAGCCGAGCACCAGGCCGGGGAAAATCTTGTACCCATTAGAAAACCCGTGGGTTCAGGCGGCACCGGTGATCGAACCCAGTACCTCGCGCAAGCGAGGCGGATGCTCCTACTCATACACTATAAATACTAAATGGGCTCGACTATATGGGCGTACGTCGTCCTGTACCACACTCCATTTTGTAGAAGGGAGAGGACAGTTTACTCCCTTTTCATTCGGTTCCAATTAGAATGCAGTCATCCTACAGTTATTCCCCGGGAAGTGATGTGTGGGGTAATGCGTTTGAGATATTGCAGCGTTTTGAGTGAACTGCCTTTCATCTCGCGTTGGACGGACGGACGCCGCACCGGCCGCCAACCAAGGTTCACATCTGAGCATGAAAGGCCCTGCAGGTTTTTTTCTTTTCCCTGCCGCTTCTTGCCTTTCATTTCGTTCGCGCTTCTCCGCCCCGTCTCGCGAGGCAGTGCTGCAGCAGCACCAACACCCGCACGTAATCGTGGCTTCGGGGCGCCGCTTCCTCGTCCACTCCTCCGCTCGCCGGCGGCCGCCAATCGCGTCACCCCAGGTTACGTGGCTCGCCGCGGAGAAACCTGCCGCCGCTGTGTGCGCGCTTCGCAGCGGGCGACTGTCGTCCGTCGCCTTTTATATATATATATTTTTATTTCCCGCCGCACACTGGCATCGGCCGCGCGACCCCGAACAGTGAGAGCCCCGATACGAGGGAAAGGAAACAACGTTCCTTCGAGCCCGGCCGTCAGCCAGCGACGCCGTGTGGCACGTGCGGCGGAGGATGTGCCCGCCAAGTCCCACTTCCAAGGGCCGAGCGCACACGCCGATGAACTGGCGGCGCTGGCGGCAGCAGCGGGTTGGGGCGCCCTCCTGCGGAGGCCGTTCCTCTCTATCAGCCTCGATACTGGCTTCGTTTTGTCCCGGCAGACGCACCTTTTGGTCTCTGACCCGGAGCAGACCCTTCGCCGGGTGGCCCCGCTAGTTGGCGCTCGCGAGATCGCGTTTGCGTCCTGTGCAGGGAGGGTTAAGCGGACGCATTGCGTGCCCGGAGGCTAGCCGGGAAAACAAAAAGGAGCGCGAACGTGCAGTGCAGCGAGATCGTGAGGTGAGATTTGTCCGCGGAACGTGCGATACGGGCGTAGCGGTTATGTAACGCGCGGAAAGCGCGGCCAGGCTGTCACCCTGTCGAGTGTAGTTGAGCGTCATATGTCATGCTTCGTGACGTGCGCAGCCCGAGCTGTTGTTGTGACTGCAGCAGCGTGCGATGTGATGAGGGACGTAGACATTTTGACAGAACTCTGGGGGGTCAGACGCAAGCAGGAAGGATAAAACCAAAGAACTATTTTGTATTTTAAGTTCCCCATAATGAAAAGTAAGCATCAGTCATAGCGGGTTATGGGTCGCCCGGTCGGCAGCCACCTTCTTTTTTTTTTGCTCGGGCATTGCCAATTAATGAAATGTGCGATAAGTGGAATCAGCTTCATACAAAAATGTGGTGAGGTTTTAAAGTAGTTTTTATACCGAGTAGATGTGCGAAAGCATGTGTTCATTCTTCGCCTCTTCTTTCTGGCATCTGCATGTGCACGCAACCGCGTTTCTCGCTTTTCATCGTCACATCCTCTCTCCACTTGGCGGCAGCTGGCGCTGCGCTCCTCCGAACTCACCCGAGCTTACCCGAGTAACTCCGAGGCTTCACTCGAGATTCTTGGATGCCGTTTAGTAGTGCTTTCGCACTAGAAGAAAATAAAAGGGGGGGGGGGGGTGGGGGGGTTGAGGATGAGCTTAGCGATTAGGAGTCGCAGGAAAAGTTGCTTGTACATAAATGAGAGTGAATTCAGTTAGAAAAAAAAGCAGGGGGGTTGCCCCGAGTGAGCTTGAAAGGAATGTGGAAAGGAATGTTTCGCCGCTTAGAGTAGTCATCTGCGTGCTGTTGTGGGATTGCTATGCATCAAGCATGGAAGACAGTTAATATTAGGAGGCGGATGTCACAGCATAGGAGCAGAAAGCGAGAACCCCGCGTCACATTTCGGTCTATGGGCGACGCATTGGTCTCGGGTTTGGTCTGTACGTAGATTGCAGGTTGTCGTTCGAGCCATGCTGGATCTGCACCAGGGATATCCTCGACAGCAATTTCTTCTTCACGAATGAACGCGTGGGCTCAGGACCGTGGTTGTACGTTCCAAACATCGTCACGTACGAGGCTACTAATCTCGGACAACGTTGACCCACAGTGCTAACCTGTTGCTTATTTCAAATTACACCGAGCTCGGTTGCACGCGTTCGTTTTTACTGCTAATTCTTCCTTTCCTTGCAAGGCTGTCATTTGTAGGAATGCATAGATCCAGTGCTTGACTATAAGTATACTAGTGAAAGGTCGCTCTGCCAGTTATCGTACTATTTTTTTTCGAACGCATGTTACTATCTTTGCTGCAATAAACGCTCTGGGTGTTCCCTTTAAACACTGCAAATAGATATGACCTTGAAGCAGCCTGAATAAGGAGCCTTCGAAGCATATTGAATGCATCAAGGTTTCGAGTTGGTCTGTGGTTCGACACATTAGAGGGAGCGCTGCAGCATTTTCGCTCTGTTTGCTTCTTTTGAATTTCTTTCCTGGTGACATTTCGAAACCTTCGCATCTTACAAGCAAATTTTTACCTTTTTTTTTCTTTGTTGCTGACGTACAGTGTAGAATACCTTACTGTGCGTGTTTCAGAGTTTGTGCTCCCACGCCTCTGATACCATGGCGCCACGGATTAGTTATTTTTTATTTATTAAACACGAAAGGAATAAGTTTCTTTTTCCGTGTTCAATGCACCGGAGAGGACTGTGCAGGGCGGCGTCCGAAGCAAAGGTTCCGCATACCTTTCCCCACTGGACACAGCCACGTGCGCGATTTATTAGCAGGCAGGAATGAAAACAAAACAGAACCTCGACGCTTTTTCTCCGAGTCGCTTGCGAGCGCTTGCGTCTTGCGGGATTTCCGAAACAAGCCGCAGTGTATAGATTCCGGCTGATGCTCTCGCCGACGCGCGTTCTGTTTTAGTATTCGGCGAAACCACTAAGGGGACATCGCCTAGCACATTTTATTTCTTTCAATTTTCCCGGGATGCCTGGAATTCCTGGCAATTAGCGTTCGCCACAATGCGCACGTACACCCGCTTTCGCGCTATTAGTGCATAGCTGGATGCGAATCAGTACTTGGGCCTGTGTGCATGACTCAATGCTCGCTTATGCGATCTCGTTTTGAATAACGTCTTGGGTGATTACGTGGTGGAAAACGACTGGCAACGTGCCAACCCTGGCGCGATGGTACCTAAGCAGAGCCGACTGCGTTTCAGTATAAGACGAATCTCCATGGTCTAACATTTGCCTTCACATCAAGGTCGTTCGTGTCGTTCTTTTCCAACATACGCTTCAATGACAGCTGTGTGAAGCACGAGGCATACCTGGTTGCTTGATGCGTCTGGTGGAGCATTGGATATGTCTACGAGCGATAGATGATTGAGCGTTGAACGACAAAGTATTTGGATGTTCATGATGCACTACCTTTAATTTTTTGCGATTCTGCCAGGTTCAGAAATCATTTTACAGGAGAGTGGCTACAGAGATGGATCAAATGGAGGTGAAACTCTAGTGAACTGTCTTCCTTGGCTGTGCGATTTCAACTCCCTTTTAGGCCGTGCAAAATAGTTATTTGAAATAAAGTCACTCATTAGTATGATTGATGCAAGGATAAGTGTTGAGCAAAGAAAGAAAAAAAATTCCTAATTGTACAATGACAGCACTCTACAGGCCTTCCGCTGAATATAAAAATAAAGATGTGTGGTGACAAGTATACATTATGCGCAGTTAGCGAAGGTTCGATGCAGTGTTCAAGCACAAAGCCGAGCCCGAAGCATTACGAGGATCACTGCCCAGTCCATATTTCCGTCACGGCTCAAGTATACACATGGCAGCAGTTTCTATGAACAACGGCCGAACTTGGTAGTTTTGGGATTACGACAGATTACGACGCCGAGGCAGGTCTATCTCGCAGAAAGAGCCTCATACACTTACCGCTGTGAAAATGCAAAAGAGCAAAACCCGCTCTTTATGTAGCTGCCTAAGTGCTTAACGTATCTAACTGATGTGTTTGCAGGCCTGCGCAAAAAAAGAGAGAAAGAACTGAAGGCAACTTTTTTCTTTCTTTCTTGCCCTTGTAAGGCAATTAGTATGCATCCCGCGCTTTCTCTGCCGTCTTGTCTAGACAGGCGCTTGAGTGATGCCCGAGGAAAAAGACACGAAGAAAGCGCTGCCGACGTAGAAATCATCCGTGTGTGAGTTGCTTGCGAATCTCGCGCGCAAAAACACATGGCGGCGTCCGCTGCTTTTCTTTCCTCGCTTCCTCTTTGCCAGGCAGTTGGCCGTTTCGACACAAGTCTGCACTGCTGAGCGGGCATGTAAGCTGCGCACGGCGAGGACACGATCATCTCGGGGTGGAAAATGTTAGCTGGCGCCACTCAGCCGGCAATATACAGCAACGTTTCGCCGTTATCGGAATGAGCGCCTGATCGCTCAGATCGGACGGATCGCTTGAAATGCCATATAGGCAATTTTTTTTTCGCGCAAGAATGTCGCTAAACAGATAGAAAACATCATGTACAGTACCCGTGCGTCTTTCTATGACACTACTTTGTTTTTGTTTTGTTTACCTGAAGCCCAAGACCGCGACCGCCTCGTTTCGTTGGAGGTGAGCACGTTAAAGATTCCCAACTGGTCGAAATTAACCCAGAGACATCCACTTTCCATCATCGTAACAGTACCTTACGATATTCCACAGTTGCCTCACAATTAGGAGTTATTTCCGAAAAAGCTGGACTTGAACACGACTGCTTCAATGAAGTAAGTTTACTCGGTGCTGGCGCATGCTCTCACCTCTCGCTTTCATACGTTACACGGCGAAATTTTAGCATACTTCATGCTTTGAAAAATACTTTCTTAGCTTATCACTCTGCATGGTTTGCCAGCATCTGCAACTCTTACGAAGGTATGTGGGGCTTGACGTATACAGTGGTTGCACGTGGGCTAAGGAGACACTTTGAGTCAGCTTTTATCACCCGTTGAAATCATAATTACATCATTATAGTCGGATTCAGCTCAAGAAGGTAGCGGCGAATGACCCTCCAGCTAATTTCGTCGGCTGGTTCTGATGACGCCGCGGCTAACCTCAAAGCGTGACATCGCAGGCAGCTGTCAGGTGCCTGCGTGAATGGGATTAACTGCGACGTCATAACAGTCGGTCGACGCCATTGGCTGGAGGGCCTCCTTTGAGGGGTATATACCGCTGCGTTCTTGAGTTGTATCCGACGCTGACTGGAAATACGAATCGAGATTTTGAAGAGTCGACTGGCTTTTAGTTTGCGTTTGCGGAACGAGTACGCCTATAGCGCTTGCTGGAGTGGCATAAACCGTCAAGACAATAAAGAGAAAAAATGAAGATAAGAAAAATTCTCAGCGGGAATAAACACTTTGGGGTCGGTCTTGGACAGGGACAACCTAAGCACTGGATTATCATGCACGTAACCAGATGGGATGTCAATGTTCATCGCACTCGACAAATCTCGGGTCCTAGCGAGAGCTCTGAAGTGAACGCAAGCGCTCCGCCGAAAGTGTCAACCGGAGGGGCGACGATTCAGTTGAGTTGTCATCTGCATGCTGCATGGCCGTACACAGCACACATCCCAGTTGTCTTTCAAGTGTGGTTTCAATTCGCCGCTCCTCTGCGCAGTTAGGTTCGCTCCAGAAAAACGGCTATTGCAGAAAAACGGCTATTGCAGCTGAGGTAAGCCCCGCCGCGGTGGCTCAGTGGTTAGGGCGCTCGACTACTGATCCGGAGTGCCCGGGTTCGAACCCGACCGCGGCGGCTGCGTTTTTATGGAGGAAAAACGCTAAGGCGCCCGTGTGCTGTGCGATGTCAGTGCACGTTAAAGATCCCCAGGTGGTCGAAATTATTCCGGAGTCCTCCACTACGGCACCTCTCTCTTCCTTTCTTCTTTCACTCCCTCCTTTACCCTTCCCTTACGGCGCGGTTCAGGTGTCCAACGATATATGAGACAGGTACTGCGCCATTTCCTTTCCCCCCAAAACCAATTATTATTATTATTATTAGCTGAGGTAATGCGGAAAACGTGGTTTTTTGAATTCGTCCGCGACACCTGGTGATGCAGCAAGGTGACTTGTGCAGAATCACTGAACATGGACAGCGCTGCCCTGTTCTAGGACGAATTCACAGCCTACACGCGTAGTACGACTACCACGGCCAACAGGACTTGGCAGCGTGGGAGCCCGTGCCTTCGAGGTCCTCTGCCCGTCCAGTGAGGATGGTGAGTGGGAGCACTATGGCAGCGCTGGGGGCGATAAGAAGAAGTATGGTTTATTGCTGGGAGTACCATCGGTCCAAACGACCAAGTCTGTACTTGGCCGCCTGAAACAAAGTTCCGTCACTTTGATGACGTCTTAGCCGCGCTCTCTAGGCGTTCGTATATCTTGATGCCTTGGAGAAGAGTCGAGGCAAAAACTGGGAGTCACAATTTCCGAAAACGAGTAAAGAACCGCTCGAGAATTCATTTTAATGTATTGGAGCAGGTGTTTCTTCTATATCACCTTTGCATTCATTGGATAGAATGGATTCAATCTTTTACGTGAGGAACCTGTAACCAACCTGAAAGCTAACTCGACGATAGTTTGAATACGTTACTCTCGTCCCATAATTTCTTTTTTTTTTTGCTCTTGACCTGTATCGACAGGGCTAGAAATATGCTTCATCGAACGTCTAAAAAACAGCAGTAGCAGTGGCTCCCGACAACGACATCAAAGAAAGCAACCTCGGCAGTCACGTATCTCCCAGTATCTCACTCAGCGAAGAAGGCGTAACGTGGCACGCCAAGAGAAGCTCTGATCGTGAACACAACACGACGGACGCCACGCGCACCCCAAGTCATTCGATCGGTGCTCGGCGCAAAGCATTGGCATCGCTCTATCTGGCCGCGATGCCTTCGGGGCAGTGCATGGGCGCAAGCGCTGCAGGCGGGCGCCCTCCCGAAACAAACCACGCACGCAACCACAGCGCTCGGGGATCGGGCCGGCCGAGATACGAAGCACGCGATTTTCGAAGACGCGGGCGCGAGACGCTGCAGTTTCCTCATGTGCGCGCGCGTGTGTGTGACATATCGGGACACGCGGCCAGCATTGTGTTGCGTGTTGCCGAGCGTCCCCCTTATTCTCTTCGATTTACCCGTTCGACCTGCAGCATTCCTTACCGACTCGCGCGGCGAGCGGCAGCAGTGACCTGGCTCTCTCTTTGGGGTGCCCTTGTGGTGCGTTTTCGACTATGTAATACCGTGTTCTCTCCGAGGGAGAACGCGGGAGAGAACAGCGCGCGCTCTGAGCGCTTTGCTCGATAAGTGTTGTTTGCGGTATACATGCGTGGCGAACGACGAGATCCTCCTCGCTTTGGCTCTCGAGCTGCGCGCGCGTGCCAGACCCGGCCGCGATATTTATTTCCCGGTTCTGGCTTCTTTCCTCCGACGCCTCTACTTTGCCTCGATGCGAACGCGTGTGGTAGGCGCGCTGCGTACGCGCCGGGCCGCGGCAGGCGGCCCCGGTAGCTGTATGTGCATCGCGACGTTCAGCCACCAACCATCCGGTTGCAGAGCCCAGTTTGCGAACACTTCCCCCGCCCACTGCTATAGCCTTTCTTTCTATTCGCGTTGGTGTTCTTCATTTCTTTTTTTTTTTGCGTCCGGTGATTGCGGTGCCGTGAAAAGGAACGTGCGCGTACCCTGTCCCTATGCGTTTTACACTCGGTAATCCAGTGCTTCTTTCCAAACGACGGTGTCTTTTTTTTTTTGCGATAAAAATAGTCGGGTCTGGACTGGTTGGCGCAATAGCAGTGTTGCTTCCAGGACAATCACAGACGCTGATTGTGCGTGCTTGCGTGCGTGCGTGTGTGAGTTGCAGGGGCTTACTTGAGACCATTTGGTTTACGATATACTTTCTTTATTTAAATTCTTTTTTGTTTACGTTTGGTAGCTAAGAAGGGAATCTGATCAATCCGCTATTTCTTTCTTTGCTCGGTAACATCAGGAACCATTCTTGTTATTTGTATAACAAGCGCAGTTCCCGCCCTCCCACTTCAAATACAAGTGCCCTAACCCCGTCCCGAGCAAAAAGAAAAAAAGAAAATACGCTGATAAAATCTTAGTGTCGCACCTTTCAGGGCGAGTACGCAGTGATGACTCTGAGCAGGTTTGGGAAGGTACCAGCCAGTGTGTTCGGAAAAGACGGCGTCGAAGAAAGATAAGCCACCCCGAGAAGTACAAACCAGACGAGCGAAGAAGATACGTGTCAAATTGCAGTAAGGAGGCAGAAACACGAAGGTCCACAAGAGCAAAAATATAAAATGCGATACCAGGATATGCACTAGAGGAGAAGGCATCACAAACGTACGGCTTGCGAACGACGATAGGAGTGTTGGAAAATCTTAGACAGCGTGCCAAACCACGCATATGTAACATACGTGAGTACAAGTTAGAGAGAGAGCAAGGAATACGGAATTGTGAAAGCGCCAGTCTGCTGCCTAAGTTTGCTGACCAAAATTTTAGTTTATCTTCGTACAAACGAACAGCAGTCCGGTTATCGAAACGTCCCTCAGCAGAACGCATGCTTTCCAGAGGTGTGGCTCTGAGCTTCCCTCCCACCGTTTGCTCCTCCTCTTATACGTGACATACGTAACAATGTACTCACAGTGTATATTTTCTTGCAAAAATATTCACTTATGTCATTTTAATTCAGAAATGCACTCCCAGGCTCCATCTAGCTTTATCCGTGACTGTGTCCGGATTCGGAGCTCGCCCATTGGTTCTTTGCGGCTAGGGGGCCCCGATAAACGTGTTGTTGTTGCGACTGTAGAAAGAATGAAATGGACCCGCCGCGGTGGCTCAGCGGTTAGGGCTACTGATCCGGAGTATCCGGGTTCGAACCCGAACCCGGCGGCCGCGTTTCGATGGAGGCGAAACGCAAAGCTCCATCGAAACGCAAAGGCGCCTGTTCTGTGCGATGTAAGGGCACGTTAAAGATCCCCAGGTGGTTTAAATTATACCGGAGCCCTCCACTACGGCATCTCTTTCTTCCTTCCTTCTCTCAGTTCCTCTTTTATCTCTTCCCTTCGCGGTTCAGGCGTCAGCCGATATGTGAGACAGATTCTGCTCCATTTCCTTTCCCAAAGAACCAATTTTCAAAGCGCACGGGCCTGCCCACTGGCTCAAGCTGAGCCACAATCGCTTCCACGTGCAGACAGTAGGAGAGCTAAAAGAGATGTCAGAAAAATGCAAATTGGTTGTTGAGGAAAGGAAATGGCGCAGTATTTGTCTCACATATCGGCGGACACCTGAACCGCGCTGTAAGGGAAGGGATAAAGGAGGGAGTGAAAGAAAGAAAGAAAGAAAGAAAGAAAGAAAGAAAGAAAGAAAGAAAGAAAGAAAGAAAGAAAGAAAGAAAGAAAGAAAGAAAGAAAGAAAACGTGCGCATCGAGACAACTGCATATAGGGAGTGCTCAGAACTCACTGACGTCACAGTGGCCGCCATTTTGTTGTCTGTGGAGCAGTGCGAAGGGCTGAGGGAATGTCGAATAGGACACGTGTGCGAAGAAGCCATACCACACGTGTGCGCACTAGAACTGTGTGCAGTACGCGGCTTCCGTTGGCCACGTGGACCACGCGTGAAATGCATCGCGTGTCTCGCGTCTCGTGCAACCGTGGTCATCGGGTGGGACGAGCGATCGCAAGGCGCTGCGAAACCCGCTGTGAGAAGGAAAAGCGCAGTAACAGTGCGCTTCTCTGAGGACGCCATAACCACACAGGGGTGGGGGGGGGGGGGGGGGAGAGAGAGAGATGGAAGAGGGAGTGAAAGAAGGAAGGGAGGAAGAGGCGGTTTGGCTTGGTGGGAGGTGGCGGAACTTGTACCACATAGAGCTCTTTAACGTGCACTGATATCGCACACGGGCTCCAATTGCGTTTCGCCTCCACGGAAACGCTGCTGACGAAGTGGGGATTCGGTCGTGTGTCCTCGATCTCGGCAGTCGAGCGCCTCACGGCTGCTGACACGAAAGACGCTGGTTCTATCCAGGCAGCGGCGGTTGAATTTCGATGGAGGCGAAATTCTAGAGGCCCGTGTACTGTGCGATGTACACGGAAGAAATTGGATTTGAAATTCTTCCCACCAGACAATTCAAACTCGTGACGACCTTAATTAAAAGGGCGGGTTTCCAGCGTTTTTTTATGTGAATGGTGGTGTAGCATGGCCTCTGAGAGTCGCGACACAAAGCCGATGTGCTAGCGTATGCATTTTACTTCCAAAATTGGCCGGTGATGGCGACAGCTGTTTCATGTATTTGTAGCATATAAAATAAGCGGTTTTCGGTGAGAGTGGACTCTTTGTGAATAGTACGCGGTGCTCTATCGATGCGTGCCAACTTCTATCTATCATCAGCTTTTTTTGTGGGACCCGCGGCGCCCCTACGGCTCGTCACGACAGGCTGCGCGGGCCGAGCACACGCCATCCGGAATCGTTCGGGTGCGAACGGGTGCAAAACCACCGCGCATGTCCCACTAGCTCAGTCCTCAGAGCATGCTTTTAATCTCAGGGTCATGGCTTCGGGTCCTATGTTATGCGCCAGTGAGGGAACCTACCCTTTCAGGGGGGAGGGGGATCGCGATCGAGGATATCGCCCGACGAGTGACAACACGCCGCAAGCACAGACAACACCGTTTATTACGAGCTAACGGAACAACACTAAAATGGACAAGAAAATGCACTACTCGCATCGCGGTCCAAGCAAAGAAGAAAAAATAAAACGGACGAAATTTACTCTCGCTGTGAGAACAATTATGAAAAACGTCGCGCAATATTGCGCAAAACGTTGCCACACTGCATTTCAGTAGGCTTCAGCGCAGCGCAGACCTGCCGACTGTTTTCTTTTTTATTTCGGGAAGCAAACGTAACGAGAATATCACTAATGTTCATTCCTGCTACCCTTGAGAACCATAACGACTGTCTTCCCGATCAAGGCATTTTCGGGCCGTGTTGAGCGCGATACAGAATGTGCAGGTAGGTGGCGAGGGCTCCGGCCGCCACGCTTGTCATGTGCAGGGAGCAGCCATCTGCGAAGGGAAACAGGATAAAGGAAAAAGCCATTTTTGTCTCGCTTAGTGTGTAGAACCACACTGATACATAAACGATTTCGTACATCCTGATGACACAGCACAAAGTATTCGCCATTATCACAAACATACATCACAATGATGTGGTTTTGTCATCACCTGTGCCGCAGCTTATTACATCTTTAATTTCCGCGTCCTGTTTGAATACCGCGCTAACTGAAGGTTCTTCCCGGATCCTTAAAGGGGCCCTGAACCACCTTTTGAGCTTGACGGGTCAACACATGCGATGATTGGTGCCTTTTGCCGTGAACATCTCTAAGTTCCACGATCCGACGTGGCTCTTATCGGTCGCAAACCCAGAGCAATGTGAACTCTCCCTGGCTTCTTCCAGCGGCGTGGCCGTACCATTTTTGCTCTCATATGTCAGCCGTCCATGGTCACCGGCACCGCCCCTCAAGACCTCGGCGAGTAGGGTTGCCATGGAGGAAAAAACTCAGTGGGGAGCGTCCGGCGATAAGCTTGAAGCCTAGTCATAAAAAGGAAAAAGTGTAGAGTCGGTCCCCACGTGATCACACCACGTGATAGCGTGCGGTGATATCTGTCACCTCCTTTAATATTTTTGCCCACCCTAACTTTATGGCCCTGTAGCTGGCACATGACAGGGTTCAATGCACGCCTTGTCCTGCAGTGGAGGATGATGACGACGATAGCGGTTTCGCAGGGAAGCTAAGCCACGCAAACTGCACAAACCGAACTTCAAGCGTGACGTTTGAATTTTAGGCGCTGGTGCTTTTACAGCGCAGCTGTTTAAATCCTGTTCTGTGGGTTGAGTGGCGACCGTCGCTGAAGCCTCAGAGAGGACGAGAGGGAAAAGGAGAAGTGATTGGAGGAGGAATGATGAAGCGCGAGGGTTAGTTGTCCCGACTGGATCGATGACGCTGTGCAATTGGCGTTCGCAAGCTTCCAGTGACTCTAGGCGTTTGCTGGTGATGACTTGAGCCGGTTCCGCCTGGGTGCGTCGTGCTTGCAAACGGTGATTAAAAACAACATACCCTACCTGTCCATGAACAATATCGCCGCTCAGCCGCCCTGTCGATTCATATCAGGGCCCCTCTAAGGACACTAGATAGATGCGCTTGACACCGCTGGCGTGTATGTTATTTTGGTTTCCGTTGCACTGTACAGAAAGAGATCTCAAATCTCAAGTAGCCACGAGAAGGCGATGCAGAGCTTGAACGCCAGGCCTCGAACCGCTACTCACTTAGCGGCGGGCACCACAGCTGCTCTGCTAGTTCCAATGCATGAGATATACATGTAGTTGGCGAGAAATTGTGCCTCGCAGTGTCACATGTAGTTACATATTAGTTGAGTGGTTCAGCGGTTAGAGTCGCGAGGGAGCGGCAGCACATAGAAGGTACGTTTGGTGAACTGCGTATATTATTTTTTTAAAAGATTCTGCCAAAGTCAAGAGTTCATGTGGAAGGGCCACTTCGACATGTGTGCCCCAGAAAATCTAACCAAAACACACTCCCGCACTGCTTACTTTCGCCATTTCACGGTCCATTAGTGGGTACATCATTGATTTACGATGTTACTTTTTAGTTTCTTTTCAGCATTAAGTCGAGCCCCATTATACCGAACCTGATGGTCATGCGGATGGCGTTCGTTGTATTCGACGTTCGTAGTAAGTGGACTTCCCATATTACAGCCAAAATTTTTAAGTCTGACAGAAGCGGCCTTTATTGTAGCGATATCTGCATTACGGTAGCATTTCGAGCCTTCAGCGTGGCGGCGCCGCCGCGCTGTCACGTGGTTGGTCACGTGGTGCGGAGCAGCTGCCGGCGGCGCGGCGCCGTGGCTGATCACGTGGTTGGTCACGCGACCAAGTTCCACACGGCCAGCTGTAGCTATCGCGTCACTCCAGGTTTAACCAGAGCTAAACCACCGCCAATTTTTTTCAAGAAAATAAAAAGTGCGTTATGGGCGTCAACGTCTTCAAAGCAGACCCCAAGGTCCCCGCTGTGGTCATGTTCTCCTCGCCGAGACCCTTGCTGCCAACGATCAGCTTCAGACATGCGATATAACTATTTACAGTCGAGGCTTTCACGGATTCCGGTGGCAGATCGGCCTCCTGAATCACATTCCTGGTGATCGGGCAGTGCTCATACTTCGCGTACAGTGGTTTCGTTAGAGCACGTCTCGGCGATATCGGTGTCCGCGCCAACGCAGTCATCTCAGACGACATCCGACCAACTGTGCATCAATGACGTGTTGCCACAAATCTACTTGCGTCTGATCACGTGGGTTTCCGGCAGTGTCGTCTGCCGTTCCTTGCCTCATGCAGAGGCGAAGGCATCGAAGCACACATGTGCGCAGATTGTATCAGCTGCACTGTCTGCGTGATGTATCCTAGTGCTAGCACTCAAAAGATAGAGAGCCGACTGGGCAGGCAACAGATACCACGTGAATAGCGGGGCCAGCAAGGCATTCAGATTTCTCATAAATGTATCCTTGGTTGATCTCTGGCGGTGCGGGGTAGCTTTTGCTTTCGACGCTGCTCCTGTCTCGCGCTCACAGCGCTTCTCCTGCTGTTTGAGACGCTTTGACCAGGCGGCGCACACGCACACCACGATTCACCATGTAGGCGGCTATCGGCGCTCGTTTGGCCAACGGTTATTTAGAGTTTCAATGCGGCCTTTATTATTGTTGTTTTAGCTCACCATTCTCTTTCCGAGACGGTGTCACGGGCGCTTAGAAATGCTATTTTGTCTCCGAGGCTACCGCAAGCGCGAGTTTTTCGACTAAGGGGTGAGTTTACGGCGTCTCCTCGTTCGCTATAACCGAGTCGTGCGGTCACAATTGTTAGTTGTATGCGAGACGTATTTTGACGGTAGCACCGTCCTCCGTCCTCGTTCGTAATAACCGATCATTCGTTATACCTGCGGCCGTGAACTGGGACGTCTGCAAACTATCTTCAAATAAATCAGTTGGCAATGTGGTCATGTCACTCTAGACATTTTCAATTAACTCCATCGAGGACGAAGCTATAGGACATATATGTTCTCAATGGCTGATGTGAACACCTCATACCAGTACTGCGGCCAAAACACCTTTGAAGAAGTGGGCTGGGGCTAATATGCATCCGGACCTTAATTAAGCAGGGAGGCATGAAAAACTGTTATAGGTTTATATTGCATTCAATCACATATTTCGGATGGCGCTGCACCACAAACAGACCATAATACCAAGCTTCCTGGCTGCGCCCCTGGAGACCATAGCAGAGCTTAGGTTTCAAAGGTAATATGATGGGTAAGCAGCACTTCACATGGCGAGTCTTCATACGATGCATCGGATGTGATCCGCGACGAACGTTTCCCACTAAAAGATCTGTGGCGCCAGCTGTCGGAAAAGAACGGAAACGCATGCTCCTCAGCCATGGCCTTTGAGAGCTGTATAAATCCAAGCAGTCTCGGAGGCTATGCATCTGGTTGCACCCACACGAGATGTCCGCTTCTCTCTCACTGGCGGGAAAAGGGAACGAGACTGATACCAGAGTCCACAAAAAGCTTTTTCATCTGTACATGACGTCGTCTGCTCTCAACGTTGCGAAGTGCAGTCCTTTGCAAGGTTTTGCAAACAGCGGCGTCTTTCAATGTATGCTGAAGACAGAGAAAAACGGCGCGGAATTGGAAAAATAAAAAAAAGTAAGCTGCTTAGACGAATTTTGAAAGAAAGAAAATGCTGGTGCTAGCAGCTTGCGGTTGTGGCTCCTGAATCGGTCAAGCGCCGTCCTTACCTTTTCCTTTACGTTCTTCCCTTTTGACCTTCTTGGGATTCGAGTTTGTAGCAGGTTCATCATGCTCGGCGACGTAGCAACCATCATCTCTCTGCCAAGAAAGCACCGCTTCCATAGCGGACGCATCCTTGAACACTGGCAGGTCCATGAAACCGCACACGACACCTGTGGGGAAAAGTTATGCTCTTGAGAAAGCCTGCTCGTAATAACCGCAAGTCTCTTTGACGTGCTAATGAGGCCGAGACAATTACGTTATAGGTGTGTGCGAAAATTCGAAATTTTCGAATAGCGAACCGAATAGCTAGTGTCCTATTCGATTCACTGTACGAATCAACACGTGCGTATACAAAATTATTCCTAACTAAACGAATACAATCGGAAGTTTTCAAACAGTTTACGAAGAGACACGAAGTACGAACCGGGCACGCTGCAGTTTTCTTCGACAGCTGTTTCGAAAACAGGACCCACCCCGACACTGCACACCATGCTGCTGCGTTTGGTGTGCGCGTCGACGCAGTCCATTCGTATGGCGGCGTTCATGATGCTCATACATTTGCCTCCAAGATTGGGCGATTCGACTGGGTTCAGCCAGGTTCAGCAAACTCTGCTTTCATGCCGGTATCGGACTCCATAGCTCATACCTCTCGTCCCTATCATCAACATAGATGTGATGGTAGTAGCTAAGAAAAAGGTCATTTTCCGATTCGCATCAAACGACAGTCGCAGAGTTAAAACAAAACACGTGGCCCCAAGAGAAGATCAGTGTTGCATCTTTCGGCAGCAACAGCTTTAACGCCAAGAGTTACAGCACCGCCACCAACTGCTTCGCTGTCCAGCATAAATATTCGTTTCGTATGTGCGAATATTGCCGTTGGTAGCTAATAATCATATGAATATTCGGTTCGTATTCGATTAGATTTTTAACTGCACTATTCGTATTCAATTCGGTTTCGAAAAAATACACTGTTCGCAAACCCCTACTACACTAGTTTGCAATTGGGTACGCATGCGGGAAAAAATAGCACTGCGTGCTTCTTTTCTTTCTTTTTTTTTTCAATTCATACAGATTTTCTTGCTTAAAAGCCGCGAAATATTCGTTTAAAGGTAGAGGTAAAAGACATTCGAGTCGGATATTGATCGATCGATATATAGGGTACTCGGACTGGGGTACTAACGCGGCTTGAGATGCATCGCACTCATTTCTTTTTTCTTTTTTGCTCCACGCGCCGTGCACTATACCTTGCTCCATGAAGAGGTCCCTAAGACGCAGCGGGAAGTTCTCGTCCAGAATGAGCTGCGCGTCGTCAGCTACTTGCGCGCACTTGGACGCCAGGTTCCGACCGACTGGCGGCTGTGCGTGAAGTACGGCCAAGGAGTTCAGCTTCGCCGTGCAGTTGAGCTTCGGACGGTGACAGGGAACATGCGGTGGCAAGTCGGACGGACATCGTGGTTATAGTGAGGCAAGTTCAAGATCGGAAAGCATGCCACTACCAAAATTTTCTTCCTTCGGAAATATAATGCGACAGGAGAGCATTACACTCGTCACGCAACAATGGCGGCAGTCACAAGCCGAGCCGGAGACAGGATGTCGTAATTCCAATGAGTACATTGTGTTAAGCCGCATTAGGAACTGCTGAGCTACGTCATTCAGTAAATTCGCTCTATGTCACAAGCGCACAGACTGAGGGCGACATAAGCAACAGGCGGATAATAGCAGTTACCAGCTCTATAAAGTACTACACAAAGTTGTTTTGTAAAACCTATAGTTTGCAATGGTTACGTATTGCACCGTGCTTGTACTGTAGTATGGCACTTATTTTACAGAACGATGTATGGTATCATGTCGGGTACTATAGCGTAAGGTAACAAGTTTAACAAGTTTAATTACGCTGTATTTTTATTACACTGGATATTATTTGCTGCCTTGACTTCATAAGTGCTAGATTCTGTTTGCTTCGTCTGTTACGATACGTTTGTTGTCGTTTGTTTCTTCGCTAGTGTGCACCACGGGTCAAAGCGAACCTCGCTTTTATCATCTGCGAGCTAAATAAATTCGGTCACCAGCGTCTAAGCTAAGGTGAATAGTCCATGACGTTTTTGGACGTGCCATGATCTTTTAAAGCAAACAGGTTAAGAGAAGGCAAAGGCTGAGACAAGACAGCAGCTTTTTGCAGCTTGATTCGCGACACACAAGAAGGCGTTTTTTGACTCAGCTGTGTTGGTAGACATTCGTTGGCATACGTGAACAGCTAAGGGGCCAGATTTTTTCCACCGACTTCAAGATGATTAGATGCAGGGATGAAGGCTATTGTTCTTGAGGGTTGATCGTGAAAATTTCCGGCGGGGTTGTTGCTTGGAGATGGGAAATCTATTGCATCGTTCAAGACCAAAGGGCCTGTAACACGTTGTGCAGTTATGCGGCCAGAACAGCAGCTTGGGCTTGTTGGTAATCCATCTCGAAGTAACAGCGCAAAAAACACAGACGGGACACAGAGAACAAGAACACACAACGAGCGCTGTTGTTTGTTTTCGTTCTATGTGTGTGTTTTTTGCACTGTTACTTCGAGTTATGCGGCGCCCTCATATATGCCCCTGATCGGCGGTGTATATCCGGGCAGAAAGTTGAGCTAGTTGGTACACGTTCATTATGAAAAAACCTGGCGCTATCAAACGACGACACAGAGGGGACACAGCGCTGTGTCGTCGTTTGATAGCGCCAGGTTTTTTCATAATGAAGGTGTATATCCCATTATGTGCGCCGAAGGAACTACTGACTAAAGTTCACCTCGAGATACTTGCATCTAAAAAATTTTCACCTCCCTCTGCAGCTGGCGTGAATCGCACGTTATCAACTGCATAAGCATTTATGATCCCACTTTATCGCTTCGTTTTAGCGAAGAAAGTGCATCTGACTGCAAGAAATTTGCTGCCTAACCACTGACGCAAGAGCAGCCAGAGCATGATTCTGTGGCTAGAAGCGAACGCTATCCTCTCTTCATGGCTGCGAATGTGGAACGTCTCTGGATTAGCGTCTGGCACGATCGCCAGTGAGGGCTTCACGGCAGCAGTCGTAACAACGCATGCGCCTTAAGTCACCGGGGTAGTTGGCGCGTACCCGGATGCCGATAGTGAGGAAGATCGCTTGGTGCGTGAGGGCATAGCCGTGCTGCCGTCCTCCCGTCATGGCCACCCAGCAGGTGTTGTTCAGGTCCGCACAGTGGCCGGCCGAGAACAGCTGCTGGATGCAGTCGTCGGAGGCGCGCTCGACCAAGTCGGGTGCCGTGAGCTCGGGCTCTTCGTCCACAGGCATGCGCCGGTCCCCGGCAGCCGCGTACTTCCACAGACCTTTCCGCAGCAGACCGTGGGCTACTGGACGAGAGAATAAGGCCCGCGGTTGCATGTGAGCGATGCGTTGCATTCATGCGTGCACGATCGGATAGGCCTGCCGGCGACGCAGACGGTTTGTTTGAAGTGCAGACAGCCATTGAGGCAGGTCTTGAAACGAGGGTGTTGAGAAGAGGAAAGGAAAACATTGCATGTGTTAGCATTTGCTTTGACGCTTGTGTGCATGTCGAAAAGTGCTCGCTTCTAGTGGGAGTTCATCCAGTGGAACATGTCATTTGAATGACGCACGAGCATTAGCTGCTGTGAGTAAATTGCATTTCGAACGTTCATGAGAGAAGATATCCCATGATAATGTTTTCTTTTTTTATGATACGCGCTGCACCGTGGTACACAACAGTCATATATTTGTTACATGAGATTTGTTACTTGACGATTTTGAGGAATGATCGTGTTTTAAAGGCTACATATCTGTGTAGCATGGATCAGAGGCATCGCTATAAGGTCAGCAGCATCCAGTAAGGCGGCCCGTCGCGTTTCCATTTCCCCTCCTTCCTCCCACCCCACTGCACCACTCACGTTATCCTAGCTTGTGCCGCTGTTCAGTGTTGAGCCTTCTATGGACCTCCTGCATGTTTGTAAACAAACGAGGTGGCGCTGCAGTCGCTAGCGAGCTCGTGGTAGGCAAAAGGTCGGGGAGTGGCGTCGCGGATACGTGTTGAGCGCGGGTTTTCAAGGCTTGTAGGCGCGTTTCCAGTTTCTGCGAATCATAGCAATGGTCGATGCTTCCAACTTGGTAATTCGTTGAAGTACACGAGCTCGCGTTGGCCACGTGCGGCCTATAAAGAGAAATAGATTGCCACTGTATTGTATATATGGTTAGTAGTAAACATGTAGAAAGCGTTCCTGCCGTTTATTTATGCGCTAGGCATTGAATAAAACAAGTTTTGACACTCTGCACTAGCCGGAATGATTTTACTTCGGGACAATAGTGAGGGAAAGTGCTGCTGGCGTTGTTTCGTCGGAGCAGACGTGCGCTCATCATCTGTTGGCATGCGTGTCGCGCTGTGCGAAAAGTGGGGACAGCGTCGTGTCTCTGATCTCCTGTCTCGCTTAGCGCTGTTTTTAGCCGCATGACCACGCACCAGCCAAGCCGACTTGTCCTCTTGTTAAGCTGGTCGATTTGGAGAAAATTTTTTATTTCTAGAATTATTTCTTTCCTAGCCCTGAAGTCTAGTTTCGTGACGAAAAATTATAGCATGATATTGAGTACAAATTTATAAATTACGCTTTTTAGAAGTGTGGTCGTCCAATATTGTGAGGTAATTTATTTGATTTCAGTGCCGCATTTCTTTGACCAAAGCGAAAGCGAAGATGCCATAAACTTTAAGGTATGTTTTGTGACCTCTCACATTTTCTGCGACTGGACCACTCACCTTCGTAATTCGCATGAAAATCAAATGATTCCATTCGTCGCAAACTATTCCTGAGACGTTGAGGAGCGTAATAAATCTCGATTTTTTTCCCTACACGTGTAGTACTGTGTTAGTTATTTCTTGTAAGAAACGCTTTCATGCAACTATGCATGCATAAGTACTGTCATATAGAAAAAGAACTAATCGCGTCATCGTACAGAACAGGGCTTTATGTACATGCTGGCATAAAAAAACTGCCGCACTATCTACTCAATTATTTGAGACCTTGGGGGGACTTGACGACGGTGTTAATTATAATTACCCAGAACTGCACCAGGTATAGCTATAAATAAAAGGAATTACTGAAACTAGCGTAGGAATTTCATATTTGCACCAAGTTTAGTTACATATCGCATGCATGAATAACGAAAACACTTTTCATTGTCACGTCCCCTCTCAATCTTGCCACGTGTCTGTTAGTAGCACGCCTGCGGCTGCTTCTTTCCAAACAAACTTCGCGATCATGTACTACCTCATGAAACATGACACATGCATGATGCAATGAAAAAGCATATGGCGTTTAGCACACTTAAGGTACGCTATTCTAAGCACACCAACGCGACCACGCAAGATTGACACAACTTACCAGACTTCTTTCTACTCGAATGAAATAATTACGTCGTCATATCAAGAAACAGTTTCAAGTAAATATTAAATGCCAAAAAAACGCGCCATTAAAACATGGGGTGCTATTAACAAAAAAAAAAACGCATTCCTTGGGGGTGAGTGAACCTGGCGGCGCCCCGTGCACTCCGGCTCAAGGTGATAAGTACGTGTGCAGCTGCATATGTCTTTTTTTTTTCCTTGAGCAATTATCAGCCTACTATCCTGAAGTTCAGGTGAATGAACGCAGTAACTTACATGCTATTAAGTGCATTGAGTGGCAGGGCCTATCGACTCCCAGACTTCGCGCTTTACTACCGTGGCCCAATGTCTGTTAGCCAGTTTCCGAATGCGGCATTTATGCGCGAGAAACCTATCGAGGCTAATTTAATATTTTTTATGCTACTGCGCGGATCCAGCAGTGACGCAGCTGGTCAATACATGCTGCTTCTGCAGTGCACAGGCTTGAAGCAGCCGCCGGTAGCTGCGGCAGCTGCGGTAGGCACGGGCAAGCGGAACCTGTTTTGCCTACCATGCGAAAGTCGCTGCTAACATCAGCGCCACCGCATCTTCGTGACGTCGTGGGGTGAAGGAGGTCCATACGTATCATTACACAGATTATGCAGCACATCTTAAACAAATATAGCGAATGTATTCTTACGTTTATTCGAATATGAAGATTTGCGACATAGATGGATGTTTGTATTTAAACTACGAAAATATCAGGGCAATAAAATAGGCAAGAAATACGTGAGTATTAATGACTACAAAAAGCTAAAGCATCCGGCGGCACACGGACTATTTGAAAATGTGCAAACCAGCTCCATTGGTGTCAGTAGGAATGACTAGGAATTACAACCGAATAATCAATGAATACAGGCCTACTTCAAAAAGACAGTGAGGGCAACTCTATGAAATTATTGTTCCCAGTGAAAACTGATGTTCATGCTCTTTCTGGCTATATGTTGACGCTTGTCCCGATGCAAGACACACATTTATTGCCGAGAAAATTGAATTTAAAAATCTTCCGGCGCAGCGTTTAGTCTCAGGGGTCCATGCCAAAAATGGCTGGGGTTCAACGTGGCTTGCACATAGTTATTCAAACGAAAGCTCTTTTGAGCATGGTCTCCACTGTCTCAAATCAAATGTCAAGGTCAAGGTCAGGTACCCAATGGTCAATCATATGATCGCGTGGTCATAATGCCATAGCTTGGGCCATACCACCACGCAGTTAAGTTCGGTTTGACCTCGTGAAAAATTGGTCTTTGTCGATGTGTTGCTTACTGTCTCAAAAAAAAAATAATGCCAAGGCCAATGTCAAAGGTCAAGGTCGGGTACCCAATGGCCATAATAACATGATCACGTCATGCTACCATAGCTTGGGGCCATACCAACGCGCAGTTAAGTTCGGTTTCACCTTGCGAGGCACTGAAGGTCATCCACATTGAAATCGGAATTTGTGCCCCTAGGAGTAGAGCTCTCGCTCTAAAATCGGTGTCGGGGCACGCATTTTACTTGAAAAATTGTTCGATCTTCTCTACTTTATCGAAGATCTGTTCTCAGTGATCTCTTTGTGATTAGAGCGCGGTATAACTTGTCGACACAGGCCAACTTCTATTCATTCTCAGTTGGCATGCGAGAGCGCCTGTGCTGAATGCGTTGGAACAGCCCTGAAGAACAGAAGAGAGAAACGGCATAATGGCCTGCCAATTACTCAGAAACCAGCTTCGAACCTCTATCCGTTGCAATAAACAGGAACAAATAAGCCGAAGCCGACGAGAATTCGGCACCTGGCGGCAGTGGGACTCTCACCGGACAATCCGGATTCCTATATTGCCTGGACACAGGGTCCATATCATCGTCTTGATTTCATCAAATCAGCCCACATTTTTTTCATTTATTTAAGCATCTTACTCATCTCTCACTTCATAGTTTTTATGCCCTGAGGCAATAAACATCGCTTCAAAAAAATAAATAAAAAAATAAGCAAGCAACCAAGACACTTTATACGCATGCAGAAAAGCACCCGCCTGACATTTGCAAGGATGAAAAAAATAATCATCATGGAGTACATGTCACTTTATTGATACATGCATTACAATAATCAGTTACTATGGATGTACAAGCAGTGTACAAGATAAGCACATTAAAAAGCACTTTGCTTCATATGAGTTATAATGCAAGGTATGAGGCTTATTTTGAAAGCGCACACTTTCACAGAGTGTATGGACAGTAAGCAAACATCAGCAGAAAATCAATACTTATTTCATTGCTCATTACGGCTACAAAGCTGTTGATCACTTCGGAAAAATAGATGATTTTTGCAACATAGTCTTTAATAGGAAATGTGAATACCAGAAGTCTAGGCTGTATATTGTTACGAGCAATGCGAAGAAGAACCTCCGGAGAAGACACGTAAAACTGCGGCTGTCCCTAAGTGGTTCGAGTGCGCGACCGAGAGAGAACCATCTTCTTTTCCTACGAATGCAGGCGCTTCTACTTCTTTTACAGTGGCACGTATCAATATTATTGCAAATTTTCAACTCGGGAAACTCATTTCAAATAATTTCACACATATCGTCAGGGGTAACTGTAGGCCAAGTTAAGGGCTGGAGAGAGACTCTACAGGATGACATTCGGCGATGAATGTGAGAAAGTACGATGCCGGCGAATGTCGGTCTCATCGCGATCAGTTCCTGCAGATTTTAGACGCCTGGTTACCTGGTTACCCTTAGTATTTACGCGCTAAGGGAACTCGTCATATAAAGCTGCGATTTTCTTCTCTGAAAACTCTGAGTGCATGCTTATAGCTGATGAAATAAGGGTTTTCGACCAGCGCAGCGTCTCCGCCATTGTCACCGCCTTCTGGCATAGCAGGGCGAGCAGCCAATATTAATAACTAAGAAAAAATGAAGGAAGTGCAAAGAAATGACTCACGTGTTTCATGTGCACAGCCTTGCTTTGTGCCAAGCACATGCCTTGTCGCGGTGTCCGCCAGCAATTCAGTTTTTTGCTGGAGAACGCGTAAGTCTCCGACAGTGGCGCCGAGCCCACTCGACAGTCTGTAAGCGCCTGTGTCGTCGTTGTCAGATGCTTGACTAATGAGCTCCTGCAGGCGATCTGCGTGAATAAGAGGCAGGTCAGTTGGACAGCGTTAAACCTAGCTAGAGCGATCGCTTAATTAAGCATTCATTTTCAGTCTTTATCCAAGCTTTTTTTTTTCTTTCATTGCAGAGAGTTTATGTCGTATAACTTCCTCGCTGCTCGTGCCAACGAACATGTCTTGTTGCAGAGAATGCTTAGTCACCGAAAAATTTGAATCAAATTTCGCAACGCGAAACGCATATGACAACATCTGAGAAGCAGTTGTAACTATTCGACGCCATATACCAGTTAATTCACACTGAGTGCATAATTACAGTCACCGTACGAAACGCTAGAGTTATACAACTTCTCGGATGAACATTCGTAGTTGATATCATGGGCGTTTCCATGTGCGCGGACATGCGCCTTCTAGTACCAATGTGTCTTTTCCACAGCGCGCTAAGTTGATGCCCTGAAAGGTGTCGTGAATCCTTCGTGTACTGAAGTGGATGAATTACAGCACACCTAATCGAGACTGTTGACGCGTACACTTTTAATGTTGCCGCAAGAGATACCTCCTTACTAAGATGCATCACTTGGCTACCCCTTAAGGTGCGCACTTCACTGCATAGCAGATGTGCCAGGCGGCGAAGAAGGGCCCAAACACCATTTTCGCGATGCAGGCAAGTGGCGTCACCACACGGTCATCTTAAGTACCAGCAGCCATAGAGCTGTGGCCGTCGTAGCGTGATAGCGTTTATCCAGCTGCTTTTATGTTACATTGTGAGGTAATCAAGGTTATTCTTTAAAGTCCTTGAAATCCTGTGATTTCCTCGAAATCAGTGCAGTGTTTGCTGAAAGGGAAGATGAAGTGTTTTGCTAGGATTCGACTAAATTCAGGTATTCGAATATACGAAACATGCAGGTAAATCACGCCGTTTTTTCTCTCGTTCGCTTTAGAATGGTGACGTAATTGCCAACTCAACTCACTACGAGGTTTAGGCTTCTCCTGAAGGCCCAAAAGATGTGCGGAAAAGCTTGGCAGTGTCTTCATTTATGGCGATATTTTCAAATTTCTGCTATCTTCGCCCATGCTGTGTCGTGCGTCGTCGGATGTCGCCAAATGACGCTTCGCAGGCTTTTCGTTCGGTGGCGTTGGTTTATTCCTTCGACCAAGTGTCTATGCGTTCTGAATGTACCGTCGCCGTAGATGCCGTCACGATCGAGCCCTCTATGCAGTGGTGCGCACTGCTGAGGAGGCTGAACGCCATCGCGGCTTCTCTCGACGTTTACGTCTTCTATTTCAAATGATAGCATAAAAGGACTTCGCATGTTTCACCTGCAAGTTTCACACATTCCAACCATTTAAGCTCATCGAATGATAAAACTTCTTCAGTTGCCATTCAACCTTATAAGACCATTTCTATAGCCCAATGTATTCAAGCAGGAAAAACTTAGTGGGCACGAACTGCAAGTGCGTCTGAAAGAGACGCCATACATACACGCGCCACATCATGGGGGCTTCTCCCGAAACGCCCCCCCCCCCCCCCCCCCCCCCCCCCCCCTAGCTTCATAACATAGGCGTTCAACGCACCCACACGCACTTTATCATTTCAGCAACGGAGCATTCGTTTATTGCAGACCGTTTTAGTTCTGCATTTGTGCGCATCACCAGAGTACTTCGATGCTTTCTGGTCATGAAACTTCTATGTAACGCTGTGGGAGGGCTTAATCTACTGCTTACAGCTGGCGCGCTTCGGCGAACTCGACAAAAGGGAGTAGTCCGAGGTGCCTGCAGCGCTGTCGCGAACGAGAAGGACGCCGCTCTGCTGTTGATTTGACGGTGAAATTCGACGCGTACTGTGCTTTCAGGTAATGTAATTTGTGTGCGTCGGACATTGTCGAGCACTTGTTACGTGTCGGCGTTCCGTTCCGGCTATCAAAGGTGTGCCCGAGAAAGGAACTTGGTGCTCCACATATGAGGGAACATATACTGGAGTTTCGGTGGTTCCCTGCCCCCGTGGCACGGAGCTGCCAAAGGAAAACGAAGCGCCGTTGCTTGCAGAATAATCGTACTGTGAAAACAAGCAAAGCTACAAAGAGCGCAAAAAATAAGACTACTTAACATAAGGAGGTCCCAGCTTGCTTTCTACGCCATGTAAACGAGCAGTATCTGTACGCAGCTGTGGGAACAGTAGCGCTGGGTTGCAGTCTTCATAATCGGCGCATTCCCGGTAAATCCCAAAGGGCGTATTATCTTAAAACACTAATTTAGCGAATACGAGATATTTAGTTAACAACCTACAGGAAGTATTCTCCGGTGATCAATGCGATTGATTCGACGGGGAATGCGTACGCATGTAAGCTCAGATTTCTTTAGTGCAGTGACTCCCTCTTTGAGCAGTGATGCCAACAAGCGGGTGTGTCTCGGATTTGTGGGGACCTCTAACCGGGCTCAGGTGGCCTCGGATCGGGGATTCGCTAGGGAGCGAATGCACTCGTTCAGCGAGATGACGCAGGCCTACAGAGCCTCGCGCCAGCTCTACCCCCCGCCCCACCCCTCCCTAGATAACAAACACGCAACACTCTGGCGCAAACTACAGACACACACACTCTCCTCACCCCTGACCCTAGCCCACTATCATCCCTCCTTCCCCACTCCTGCCTGCACCTTGTGCCCAGAACCCTTCGCCTCCTCCCTCCACATCCTCTCCCTCTGCCCGGCGGACCCTCCCCCGCGCGGCCTAGAGGACCTCAAGACCTGGGAGGACTGGGAGACCCTGCTGCGCTCAGAGGACCCGGCCGTGCAGACCATCGCCACAGGCCGGGCTGCCAGTGTTATGGACCTTAGGGACATAAACACTTGAGTGAAGTGGGGTCGTGCGGGGACCCAGGGGCATGCCCCGATTTCCTCTGGACAATAAAGTTTCTCTCTCTCTCTCTCTCTCTCTCTGTGTGCCGCTGCGCAAAATAGACCCTCAGAGCCATAGATTGGCAGTGTAAAGGCCGTTTCACATGATGCGATTGTTGCCGCAGCGCAGTGCGATTTCTGCCGCTGTGCGACAGAAATGCGCGTCGTTCTCGTCGCAGGGCCACTGCGACAGACTTTCAACAAGTTGGTCGCACTGTCGCAGCGTCGGTGCGGTCGCAGCGATGGCCACAGTAGTCAGCCAATAGGAGTTCAGCGACATGACAGGAAAATCTCGAAAACGTCTTATTGAACTTAATAATACATCACAGCTCAATATTATTGCCCATTATTACGAAATCAACGCCTGCCACGATGTTTGACATTTACTGCAGCCGAAGAATTTTCGTCCACTGAAAGACCGCACCGACGCTAGGGTGCCGACGGCACCGACAGAAATCGTTGGCATGTGAAACGGGGGCTGCGATTACCGTTGCAACGACAGTGCGACCGGACCGTAATTTTTCGTTCCCGTCGCACCATGTGAAACAGGCTTAACACGTGGAGAGAAAGGCTGCATGGCATGCTTTCTAATTCTTTAAAAATTTGGGACATTGTCCAATCGCTGAAATGAGAAGTCCAGTCTGACCAAGCTTTGACCAAGTTGCATCGAGCGTAGGCTTCAAAGAGGCCACGCTTTCGAACTTTGGCTCGCACATCCAAATACCCGCGTGCTGTTGCGTTCGTAAGCGGTCGCATGAGACCGGTCCCGCTTTCGAACTTGGGCTGGCACGTGCAACTTCCCGCGTTCTCTTGCGTTTGGACTGTATCGCGCACGAATGAAACTTGCTGAATACGAAGATTTCCGAAGCACAGCGCGAGAGGTTGATAGTTTATCGCGCGGGGAGTAGGGCTGCTGCGGTGGGCGAGCGGTCTAAAGCAGTGGCAAGTGAAACATATCTGTTGGCACCGCCGGGGGTTTGAATCCATTTCATGGCCATAAGTGAGTTTTTCTTCTGGTTTCTCGAAGGCTCTGCAGCCGTTCTAATGCTGACGCTTTAAAACGCGAGCAGCGGATATCGAAAACAACGCCACTGGAGCCGAAGCAGTCACGCGGTGCGACCGCGGGCAAAACGAAGTGAAGACGGCGACGCCCATTGGTGGGTGCGGATGGCGGGGCACCGTGGCAGCTCACTGCCGTCCAACTGCTCCGGTCTCGGCGACGTGTCACCGACACCGCTGTACGCCGACCATCGGCATAACAGTAAATGTGTTTTCCGACTGTCTACCGACCGAGGCCGGCCAAATGTGACCGTGCCTTTAGTGTAGCGATCATGCGTCGCTTTCTAAGGCAAGGGGCGAATACGGACTCCAGTGATGTTTTCGCTCGCGTACTGCAAGATCTGCGGTCGAAGAGAACCGATGGAAGGCACGGGACAAGCAAACGGCTTTGGGGCCCGTCAGCGGGTGTTGTACGTGCCGTGGCATGTTTCATCACTGGTAATTATTACACATAAATAACAGCGCGATAGACGGGACAATATGGAAGAGAGACAAACACGAGTGCAGCCTTATTGTCCCGTCTGTAGCGCTGTTTTTTATGTGTCATGAACCAGTTGGCCCGGCTAATTCCAGTCTTGGGCAGTTATTAGTTATTAATATGCTGCGCACTTAGTTATACGCCAAACGCCTGCTCCAGTGCGGCATTTGTTCGTCATTAGCGTGGTCACTGTCTTTCCTGCAATTACATAATGGAAGCCGCAAATTCTATTTCAAAACTAAATGCTAGGGCACATTGCAATGTGAGCTAATAAGACTATGACGGAAAATAACGCCGGCCCGGGAGTTCTGCGGCGGCTCGTTGCACTCTTGAAAACGGAGGCGCCTCTAGTGGCCGGTGCTGACTTACACCTTACATAAAACTCCTGCGGGAGTTTAGAGACCAGAAGAAGCAATGCAGGACCCTGACACCACGTTACATCGATGTGCATGCACACTAGTCAGCACAGCCAAGATTTTCTTCGTCTTAAAATGCATGTTAGAGAACAAAAAAAAAATAAGCACAGCTATGGCAGGCACCATGTGGCAGCGCTTGTGTGCATTCAGAATTGAGAATGCGCGGATTCTATGCGTTGCATGCGGACAAGACCATGGCCACACATAATTCAGCTTGATGCAAATCTAATTATTTGCTGCATTGTTTAAAGGTGCTTACTGTTACCTATCCAGCCTTAAACTGTTGCTGATGCCAAGTATTGAGTTCGGCAGAAGTTTGGGCGTACATCCCGGCCCAGTCATGCATGCGTACTTCATTCGCTAGGTTTCTACCTCTTTTCAAAAGGCTTACCGTCGGCGACACGCAGTCCCAGCGCAGCGTCCAGGTATATCGAATCCATGTTGGTCGCCAGGGCATCAACGGCGCCTTCCAAAGCCGACAAAATGCGGGCACCCAATGGACGGATCTCTGGCAAGCTGGAGACCGAAGCCGCCATGCAGCTTTGGCTCAGCAGCGCCGTTACGAGCACTGCTCTCCGCAGGGCTGGACCGCTTCCAACGGTGGCCATGGCGTATCTGTGCCGATTCGGGCCGTTCGCACCCGAACACTCGCTCTCGGCTTCGAGCTCCTTAGGTCGTGAGCGCTGATCAGTCCACCTAAGCGTCTTCCGTCCGCGCTGCGTTTAAGCATTCATGACCCCGCATCTCCAGGAGCCGCGAAGCGCCGCTAAATGGCAACAACAGGCACATCCCGTTTGTGGGGGCTCAAGCGTCGCTGTCACGCAGAATGCGCCCACAAGCGGCAAAGCAGCGAGCAGCAAGGACATCGCTTAAAGACGCGCTGCTCTCCTGAGCCGTATCAAGATCCCAGAGGAGTCAATAATGCAGAGGTGCGATCACAGCGGCTTTACGCTTTGCCAATGATGAATGGAAGC
Source organism: Amblyomma americanum (assembly GCF_052857255.1). Taxonomy (NCBI): domain Eukaryota; kingdom Metazoa; phylum Arthropoda; class Arachnida; order Ixodida; family Ixodidae; genus Amblyomma; species Amblyomma americanum. The sequence continues at coordinate 182,161,592 of NC_135499.1, forward strand.
AAAAGAGACCAAGAAAAGTGTAGCTGAGTCCGGGTAACGTTAAGCGCTGCTTCCGAACAACTTGATTCCAGTGAAATGGGAATTTGGGCTAGTTGGTACTGGCTGAACATGTTCCGAGTGCAAAAAAAGACAAGGACCGCAGGACAGACGCTTCTGCAGTCTACTTGAAGCTTTATTGAAGAAACGCATTATTTATTCCGCAGACAAAGAAAAAAGAACATGGGAGGTAAAAACAAAAAAAAAAATCTCTCGTACGAGCGCATATCTGCAAGGCAGAGTCACGAGCAGGTCAGAAATGTTAAAGTGCGCGTTGAAAAACACCTTCACTGGCTTGCAATAAGTGCGAAGGTTTAGCCACTCAAGTTATCTTAATTTCACTGGTCAAGAGAGCTTCACTAACTCACGGCACGCTTTTATCACGGTGCCTGAAAACGACGACTGCTCGATCACGCATCGGAGTGCAGTCTTGTATTATTCCTGCACTGTAGCCCTAAATTAAAAGAGTGTGCATTCTTCAAAGATCTGAGGAGTTCTTTGAGGCGCGTGTTGAGGCATCCTTCTGTCTGGCCGAAGTAGTGCTCGTAGCATCAAAGCGGAATTTTACAAACGACCATCGCAATCAGAGTACTGGACCTCATGCAATGTTCTGTGGGATGTTTGATCGTTGCGCTTTTGCATTTCCACCTTATTCCTTACGGCAGCACACGCCTTTCCAATCTCGTTTTTAGCCTTGAAGAGTACCTGGAAGCCAAAATTGAAACTTACCTTTTTTTTTTTTCAGTAGGCGATGCTCCATGCAGGTGTGGAATCATGGAAACTTTTTTGCCCTGTTGATCTTGGTTCCTCTTGGTAGTTCCCGTCATTTCCCGCTTCAATCTGGCCATGAGCCATTCCGAAAGCCGAGCAGTCGTGTTCTTGAAGCCCACGTTGCGTAGGCGAGAAACCTGTCCCAGGAAGGCCTCTTGGGGACGGTGTACACACGTCTTTTCAAGTGCCGTGCGAAAACACCATAGTACTACGCCGTATTTTACCACTTAAGAGTGGCCCGATTTGAAGCTTAAAGGGACACTGAGGAGAAATTGAAGTTGGCTTGTATTTATAGAATACCAGCTCCTGATCACAGAAACGCCACTCTTCCTGAAAACAAAGCTCTTGTAATGTAGAAAATAGCAAGAACCAAAATACAGGTATCGCCGCCACACGCCAATCTCGCAAGTACAAGCGTGATGACTTCCTAGGACAAGAGGCGCCACCATGGAGGAATTTTCCTTACCTCATGGATGACACGAATCTCTGAGGCTTGCAAAGGAAGGTTGCGCACCGCACCGCTACCCGCCAGAAATCACGGAGTCTCTGTTTACGTCACGTTTCACGTCACTCCGTTCTGTGTCGTCATAAGAGTTCTCCGTGTCGTCATAATAGTTCTCGAGTTTGAATCGGAGCGGCGGGAAAAAATTTTTCAACTTCGAATCCAAATTTCTTTGAAATAAATGCATCTTTCGCTCCCGGACAAGCGTAAACAAAGCCATGAAATGCCGAACTATCAGATATTGCTAACAAAAAAATTTTGATAGGGTTCTCCTCAGTGTCCCTTTAAAAGATGCTTCGCCTCCTTTGGGCCGTATTGCCAGCACACATGATTTGTGGTGAAGAAAAGGGCAGGGTCGAAAAACTGAACTTCGCCGGGAATTCGGGACAGCGCACAAATAGTGCAGCTAAGCCTATTGGGCTACTGTCACGTTCTGTTCTTCAGCCATTCTGTCATTCTCTTTCTCTTTTGCGTCACAGATGACGTCAGCACGCATTTTTTAATGTAAAAGGCCATGCGCCTCACGGTGGCCGCCAGGGGAACTAGAAGCGCTTGTCCCTAATTCCAGGTAGGACATTTCCAGCGTGAACGACATGTACCGGCGCCTCTCCTTGAACTGCGACAGGTCGACTGTGCGGCGTGCTTCTCAGAGCAGGGTATGCAATCTTTATCGCTCTTGGCCTGAGAAACTGACAGATAGGATATAACAAACTGCAGTAACCAAATAATGCTATTCTTCGGTCAGTTGGATTATACAAATTGGCGCAACTCAATACCTCTTACAAACACGACATCAGAACGTGTGAAGGAGATTCTTTGAACAGAAGTAGAGGGGTGAGCATCGCTACACGTCTGGCAGCCTAGCTACGGCGCATAGCAGGAATGAAACACGTTACGCACGCACGCACGCACGCACGCACGCACGCACGCACGCACGCACGCACGCACACACACACACACACACACACGCACGCACGCACACACACACACACACACACACACACACACACACACACACACACACACACACACACACACACACACACACACACACACACACACACACACACACACACACACACACACACACACACACACACACACACACACACACACACACACACACACACACACACACACGCACGCACGCGCGCACACACACACACACACACACGCGCACGCACGCACGCACGCACACACGCACACGCACACACGCACACGCAGAACTGCACACGGAAAACGAACACGCACGTACACATATACGACGATTCTTTATTTATTTCCTATACGTCCATGGCCAGATGCATATAGAGGGGTGTAGTTAAAAAGGAATTACAAGAACCAGTGCATCAAAAGTAATTGGTTCTATTAAAACAGACAGCTCCCGCTCTCACAATATTATCTAATATGTTCTAGAAGTTCGGGTCATATAAAATGCAGTTCACACAGTGCAACCGATACAGTGCAGCCACTGGTACTGCAAAAATAGATGGCTTATAGTTATACATTGTTATTTGATCTAATTTACAGCATTTAGTTTAGTCCTATTTCCCAAAGAGAATTAAAACGCGATTTTCTCGTGCGCAAAACAAAAACGATGCTTTTATAATGCCTAGGGACCACCTGGCCGTTGTAAGAGAATCAGTATGCCGATTAATCAAAATCTTAGAGTTCAATGTGGGGCTCCGCGCTGTGAGCTGTGCTCCAGTTCCTTTTTTTTTTTTCAGTGTGGGCGGGGACTTTGAGCAGTTACACAGAGCGATGACTGTGAACAGCTCAGCGCACGATTATTTTTCTGGATTAATAGTGAGTGGCAGTCAGAAATATTTTCAAGAAAGTCGAAGGACTGAAACGCGTGCAGTGTCCGGCCGCATCGCACTCCAACTTTATTTGGGAACATTGCCTACGATTTTCCGGAGCAGTTGGAATGACTACGTTTTTTTTCCAACCATGTGCCATTATTTATTTTGCTGTGAATTACACTGTTGTACCGGTGAACTTGATGGTCGAGCCTCTTTTGGTCGTAAAATAGTGCGACTGAGTGCCGTTCTTTACCTTAGAGCGTCGAAGTTATGCGAAGTGTTCTTCGCTGCTGTACAAAAATGTCATGCAGCAAAGCCTGAATGCGTGGAGACGGATGCGGGTTATTTATTATGCATTTATTCACGTTTTGGTTCACTGTTCAGTTTCATGGATTCTCTTATTTGCCTTGTGCCGAAGTGATGCACGCTAATGGCGGTGTCAGAAGTGTTTGTTGCTTGCCTGAAAACTGCGGTGTGAGACAATCGTGAGCCACAGTGTCACTGGCTGCTGCTCGCTGACTAATAAAATTTAGCTTTGCGCACAGTCAGTTGATCGCAGGAAAGACTTTATTTTCATGATTCGAAAAGCCCAAACATAATTGTTTTAGATCTAATTTTTGCGAGTGTTGACGAGTGCTACACTTCTGAACCTAATCAAACAATAAAGGTGCTTTATTTAAACGTTTTTTGTACACGAGAGACATCTGCCGTCTACCCGAATTAAATAAATTTCGGGATAAGGTAACTGCAACTCTCAGACAAGCCAAGAAAGATTACCTGCATTGGTTATTTAATTCTATAACTATAAAGCGAACAGACATCACGTGGAGAAAGCTTAGCACTGTGCTTAACATTCGACGTCAGCATCGGACGGCGAAAGTTGGTGCTTAATAGTCAACTTTTATCGGACGCACACTTCGCAAACGCTTTTAACAATTATTCTATATCCCTGGTGAATAGCTCGCATGATCCATGCTCCGCTGATGACCGCAACTCCAGATAACATGATAGTCCATTTCTACGTCCAACTATCTATCGCCGAAGAAGTTTATCTCACCTTCTTCGCTCCGAGAAACAGTGAAAGCTGCGATATTGATGAACTGCAAATCCACCCTGTAATACGCGCTTTAGATCTGATATGCCCAGTTCTTCAGCATGTAAACAGCGTATTTCCTAAGCTCATTCAGCTCGCAAGGGTTACAGTTCTTTTCAAATTCAGTGATAAAAACAACCTGTCTAACTACAGACCAATATCTGTTTTCAAAATGCCTGGAAAAGCTAATGACACCAAGAATTACTTCTTTCTGTGCAATGACACAATATTATTGCTGGCTGTCAGTTCGGTTTCTGAAGGGGTCGCTCGACTGAGTTAGCTCTGGTAACCGAGAAGGAACTGATACTACAACTGCATTGCTTCTGTTGCTACAAGCATTTTAGTTTGCTACTGATGACGACAGTGAACAAACTAGTGCCAGATCTAGCCGCCTCTCAGTGGTTATGGCGCTCAGCTGCTGACCCGAAAGACGGGGGATCCCGGCCGCGGCGGTCGTATTTCGATGGAGGCGAAATGTTTGAGACCCGTGACTTGTGCGGTGTCAGTGCACGCTAATGAACCCGTTCTGGTCAAAAATGTCTGAAGCCCTTCACTACGGCGTCCCTCACAGCCTCAGTCGCTTTATTAGGACGTTGAGCCCGATAAACTAACCCGAACCACTTTGACAAAATATAACAGCAATAGGCGTTTTCATCGATTTTTCAAAGGCATTTGATGCGGATAATGGCACCACTCTGCTAACAAAACTCTAAATGTACTAATTTAGGGGACTGCTTTTAGCTTAACCAAAAGCTATCTGCAGTTCAGATGTTGGAGGATTTCAATAAATAACGCTTTCAAATAATTTACCCATTGTGTATATGAAGGAAGCATCCTTGGAACTTTGTTATTCAATAATTACATTAGTGAAAGTACATTTTGAGACGACATCCAGATTCATCATATACGCTGACGACACCACTTAATTTTTTACATCCGCTTGTTCGAAAACCTATTAGATTCTGCGAATGCTGCCTTAAATGAACTTAAAAGTGCACTAATGAGAATTATGAATTCACCTTACTGGTAGAAAGGCACCCCACGCGTTGGAGGTCAGTTAAAAGAAAAGTCGGGAACCGGGACGTTTAATCCAATTTAATAAGGAAATCGGCCGCACAGGACAATAATTCGAAGTTTCCAAGAATGCTCGGAGCGTGTAGATAGAGTTCCCGCGGTAAAAAAACGAGCTCAAAATCCTCTTTAGTGCACCTTTAATAGATGGAGCTCACTAAATTTACTGGCCATAAATAATACAAGACGAAGGCTGTACTATTTCAACCGATATAAAAACAAAGGAGACAACATTGATGGTCAATCCATGGTAAAACAAGGCGGAAAAACACGGGGACGGAACAAACACGACGACACATGATCATCTGCAAATGAGTTCCTCGGTTATAAACTTCGTGCCGTCTCTTAAATTCTTCTTTCAGGAGAATATACGTTGAAATTTTTGTATAAACTGAGTCGCTAATAACCTCTCTCGTATTAATAGAGTAATAAAGTAACTGCAATTTTTTTCTTCCGTTCAGCGCGAAGAAAGTGTTGCAGAATTCCCTTTTCCTTTGTTCCCTAAATAAGTGCCATTTAGTTTGGGGCAACACCGAAATGTTTAACACCACAAAACTTTTTCTATTGCCTGAGAAAGCACTGCGCGCATTGTAATGTTTAAAAATGATTTTTATTTCTTTTGCCCATCACTGTAACTCTGTATTTGCAACAATGAACCTAATGTCATTTCTGTAGGGGGTACAGGCCTCGTCAAGCCGAATTGGCTGGCTTTTTGTTTTGTACTCCTGCCATCTGTACCATAGAGCACGCGCTGTCTGTACATGTATAGATGCGAATGAACTTGAAATTGAGAACAAGCGAAATGTCATTCTTACTCCTAAAAGGTTAGGCAGCTTTTGTGTAGGCATTTTCATTTTCGCATGTGCCTTGAACGCATTGCACATTGAAATGTGCTGGCTGTAAATCAAAAATATCCCCTGCTTCAAGGGCGCCATCTGTCAGTAATGGGCAACGAGAATCCTCCGCTAAAACAACTTTACTGACGGTAGATGGCGCTGACTGCTGATCAAGCATGAAACCCCGCGAAATTTGATTGCTGGTTTGAATCGCGTAGTAATGGGAATCGGATGTATCCAAAAAACTGTATACCTTGTGTGGACGGAAACGGGTTAGTGAAGCAGCAAGGAGGTTCACAAATGAGTAAGTAGCCCTTTCAGCGGATTGGCACCACGCCGCTGTTCTAATGCTCGCTGCTGATGCAAGACGACAAAGACCAACTTACCGACTTGAGCTGGGCTGTTTATTTCTGCCTCAATGTGCAAGCTTCGTTGAGATACCGTAGTTGTTGTTTCGACATAAGATCGTGAATCCTAACCAACAACCAGAAATTACAACGAGACCCCTTGTTCTTGCGAGATTAAGAAGGACGCTGGAGTGTCACATTTGCCACATGTCGATGCTCAGCTGGTATGGTATTGTTAGTGAACATGGATCAGAATTTTCGTACAGGCAAGTTGGTGACCGCTCATGTTGACTTCACAGCGCGAAACACACAAGGACGAAATACATAAAAACTTGCTTGGTTTTCGGGATAGATAAAGAGCCCATTGCAGAAGGAATATGCTGCATCAGAATTCTCGTTTGGGCAAATTGGTGACCGTCTTAACAATAATAATTGGTTTTTGGGGAAAGGAAATGACGCAGTATCTGTCTCATATATCGTTGGACACCTGAACCACGCCGTAAGGGAAGGGTAAAGGAGGGAGAGAAAGAAGAAAGGAAGATAGAGGTGCCGTAGTGGAGGGCTCCGGAATAATTTCGACCACCTGGGGATCTTTAACGTGCACTGACATCGCACAGCACACGGGCGCCTTAGCGTTTTGCCTCCATAAATACGCACCCGCCGTGGTCGGGTTCGAACCCGGGAACTCCGGATCAGTAGCCGAGCGCCCTAACCACAGAGCCACCGTGGCGGGTCTTTTAGCGCTTGTACATGTCTTTTTATATTTTTAGTCCTTGTGCGTTTCGCGCTGTGAAGTCAATAGTGAGCCTGGGCAAGATTTAGCAGAACATCTGCTTGGTACAACGGCGACATGGAGCGTCAACTTTCTTGCCACATCATGAAATGAAGCACCCAAAATGGCACCGGCTGGCTTAAAAAGCAATAGCTCGGGAATCCAGCTTTTTTAGTGGTAGCCCTGGAAACGTTAGAGTTATCAAAAAATCTTCTCGAGTTTGAATGCAATAGCCTATATACATTTCTGACAGGAGTTGAAATTTTTTACTTGGCGCTCAGGCAACCGAAATTTGCGTGGACTGAAGAGGATTTTAAGTCCAGTCCGAAAAACGAAGTTTGCGCGTTTGTTTCCAATGACGCTGCTGGTTCAGTGTTCCTTCAGTCGTATAAAAGCTACTGCTTAACACGAACAATTCAGTAGACAGCGCCCCGCGGTGGTGTTCCAGATGCTCTTCGGTTTTGCGAGTACGCTGTTGATGCATTAGCACACGATTAGCAGGCGGCTTCTCCGTCAACGGCTCGGCTATGGCCAAGAGCGCAGCTAGTTCACATGTTTCCTTATATGCTGCGCTCATCTGGCGACAATGGCAACGAAACCGAAAATTTCATAATTTGGACACAAAAATGCCTACCTCAAGACCTTTTTCTCTGAAAACTCCGTCAATTTGGAAAAAGTGAGACAATTTCGGCTGTTAAAGTTCCATTTCTGCCACAGTTCACTTTTCAAAGTCCATGAAAACAAAGGAGAAATCTCCGTAAGGAACATCACTGTTCCTTAAGAACGGAGCATCAGGAGGAGGTCTTCGACCTGGCTGGTAGAGTTGATGGCCTTTGTGGCTCTTTATCTCTGCCTGTTGACATTGGAAGCACGCTTTGTGAGCCAGTTTCAAGAAAAGAGGTTCGAGCTGCGTTGACTAGAATGAATAAAACCTGCGCTCGTGGGCCTGATGGTTTATTAACAGGTTTCGATGTTCTAGTCGTCACGCGCGACGCCTGTGAATATTAAGGGCTAACCTTGAAAGTGTTCATCAGCGCTACCTTTGCCATAGCGGCGAACGTAGTACGTCCTGTATTACCGCGAGCGTCACGTGAAAAGTGATCGAACGGTGAGAGCGGAAGCTCTGGGAGAACCCCATTTATGCTGCCTATGGCATCAATTCTGCCAGAACCGAGGCCTTCGTTAAGCTATTGATTTGACAATGGAAGGGTAATGAGGGGCTCGTTAGCAGTTGTCGCAGCAGCAACGTGAGTTAGCTGCTGAGACGACCAAGTTGTCGCAGCTTTAATGCAAGCAAACATGATCAGCAATAAAAATGTGCTTGCTTTTTGCACGGGAGCCAATGATATCCCGTTACTCATTGAGTGTTTGTGTTCCTTGCTTTCTCCATTCTTAAATTTTTGGCACGCATTCTGCAGACTGGTCACGCGAACGTCAGCCAGTGTCTTCACAGAAGTCGTCGGCGTATACGAACCCGATGCAGGGAACAAGCGCTCATGGTGACTTCTGCAGCTTCCAGTGTACTGGGAATAGTCTCGCGACTAAGTCAGCAGAGATCTTCCGGAGATTTCGGCCTTAGCCATTATTTCCAGGTAAGTGGCTAGAGCTCCAGCTCCTACGCTTGTCGTGTGCATCGAACATCCATCTGAAAAAGGGATGATGTGCACGCATTCCATTATTATGAAGCAGTCATCACTACGCCAGTGTGTAAAATGCTGTCGTGTCGATCGGACAGGGCAGGAGTTTTGATCGGCGGGTCAGTTTTTCCTAACTGGACACACAACTGCACATGCAGTTTCTTTGCGACACTTGTACAAATCAATCAATCAATCAATCAATCAATCAATCAATCAATCAATCAATCAATCAATCAATCAATCAATCAATCAATCAATCAATCAATCAATCAATAAATAAATAAATAAATAAATAAATAAATCGCAAACAAGCAGCCAGTGAATCAGATCTCTGGGGCCATAATCTGCAACTGCCCATCTCTTTTCCATTTCAGTTGGTCCTCTGTCACTAACTAGTCACTTCTTCACGTAGGGCGTTAGAGCAGACGTCTCGCCGGTCGTGCCAGAAACGCGCACCTGATGCCGCTTACTACAGTCGGATACAACTCAAGAACGAAGCGGCTTTTCTCTGTGAAAGGACGCCCTTCCAGCAAATGGCATCGGCCGATAATTCTCATGACCCTGCTAGTGCGACAATGCAGGGAGTGGCAGATGAAAGGGGACAGTCCCCTCCCTCCGGGTTTGAGGATAGTACCCTCCCTGCATTATCGCGCTGCTCCCTACATTGTCACGCCAGCAGGGTCGTGCGAATTCGCAGACGCCATTGGCTGGAATGATGTCCTTTGACGGCGAAAAGCCGTTTCGTTCTTGAGATGTGTGCGCATATATAGCATACGCGCATTTCGAGCTCATGTCGCACTGGCGGACACGTTTGACACACCAGACGAGCTTTATCGCCGCTAATCCAGTCTCGGCAAAGAAACGGCTTCGTTTGTGCGACAAATTGGCGCAGCATGGTCCGCGTGACTCAGCCGGACTGGATGCGGTGGCACGAGACTGGCTAGCGGCGGCGCCGCGACGAGGCCGGCTCTGTCTGTGAGTGGCCGTTTGCTTTCCTACCTGCTGTTGCTTTCGTCGCACTGATGTCAAAGCCAAGTGAAATGGAAAATGGAATGGCTCGTTACAGAATACGGAACCTGTACACTTTCTGTCATTGATATTGAACACTTGCTTTCATTTTTATGTGATGTTTTTTTGGAGAAGTTCGATATTTGTTTCGCAAGGTGGTTCGTCAGTGCCGGCGTTTCTGGGCGAATAAATTGTTTTTGAGGAAAGCAAAGGCTCAGTAACTGTATCACTTCAGTGGACACCTCAACCACGCTGTGAGGGAAGCAGGGAAGGTAGGAGTGAAAGAAGAAAGAGAGAAAGAGGTGACGTAGTGGAGGGCTCCGGAATAATTTCGAGCGCCTGGGCATCTTTAACGCGGACTAAATTATTCCGAAGTCCCCCACTACGGCACTTCTTTTTTCCCGCCTTCGGTGTGAAGGCAGCTGTGTGGTTGTCTGCGAGAACGGGTGAGTTTCAAGAGCCTTTGTACTCGGGGCCTTTTTCCAAGACCCCCTGTGTCTTACAGTTGGGCTTGGCTCTAAAGCGCTGAAAGGCTTGCACGATGCTGCTAGAGGGGAGGGGGGAAAGGACGCGTGGAAGGGAAAACTTTTTCCGGGTCCCTTTTGTCATTCATGTTGCGTTGCTTTAATTGTTTCATGGGAGAGAGCGGTAAGAATAGAGAACAAATGGTGAAAAAAGAGAAAAGCAAAATAAGTACACCGAAAAATGGAGCGTCACTTCGACACAGCCAGATACATGGAACTCATAGTAGCTGCATATGTGCCAGTATGTTCGCTTGACCACTCTGACGCCAAACAATGTCGCAATCATCAACATTAAGCGACGTCCAATGCACGAACATGGCCTTCTGCCTCTGGCCTACAATTAACCCGGTCACGACCAGCTATGGCTATCCTATTCCTGCAAACTTTCTAATCGCAGCAGAGTGATGATTCGGGTTAGTGAGTAGTGAATATGAGCATTGATTATCCGCAAGCTCTAATCTCACCAAGCTCCGTACTATTGGCATTAACTCAAAAGTAATAACCTGGATAAAATCTTACCTCACAGGTCGCACGCAATATGTTGAATTGAATAATGTACAATCCGAACGACTGAACGTTTTCTCCGGGGTCCTACAGGGATCCGTCTTGGGACCGATCCTTTTCCTAATATATATCAACGATATTCATGCCTGCGCTGAACCTGGAATAACAATAAGGCTTTTCGCTGACGACTGCGTTCTGTACTCTACGGTACGTAGACCGGACGACCAGTTAAAATTAAATTCTTCTGTAAATAACATTGCCAGGTGGTGCGAAACATTGGGAATGGAAATTAATATCAACAAAACGTCTTCCATCTCATTTACCCGTAAAAAAGTGCCTCTTGCATATTCTTACAATTTATCAGGATCTAACATAATGAGGGTGGATACGGTGAAATATTTAGGCGTAACATTTACCCATAAGCTAAGCTGGAACACGCATATATCCAACACGTGTGCAAAAGCATTCAAACAGCTCGAGTTCCTCCGTAGAAAACTGTCAGCAGCTCCTCCTCATGTAAAGCTAACAGCCTATATTACCCTCATAAGGCCCATCCTTGAATACGACACCACCATTTGGAGCCCCCATCAGTCTTACCTCAGCGATGTACTCGAAAAAATTCAAAATAAGGCCCCCCGGTTTATTTATTCTTGCTACTCACGTCATGACAGCGTATCTTCCCTGCGAGCTAAAGCGCGTATCCCTACCCTTGCTTGTCGGCGACGCGTTGCTTCGATGAAGTTTCTTTTTATTCTTTACAATGATCGCATAAGACTCGATAGAAATCAGTACATCAAGGCACCTTATCATCGTTCGAAGCGATTAAACCATGAAAAGTGCATCAGACCAGTAAAGATAGGTTCGTTCTTCTTGGTCGTGGTGAGATTTCGTATAACTCGTATACCGGGCTCCACCACCGGGTGCCCCACCGTCCGAGACGAGACGGTATAACAGACGAGATCCGGCAAAACTTGACTGAAGGAAGGAAAACTGAAACTTTATACAGGAATTCACATATTTACAACAGAATAACGGCAAGCATGATTACATGGAACTGGCTAAGGGAAAATCTTCCCTCCTTGGCATCGCCAAAGATGCAAGGGATCTCAATCTAGCTCAGAACGCCTTTTCCCGGCTCCGGACCTGGTTTTAAAGACCTAGGAGACTGGCCCACCCCTTGCATCACCCAATCACAAACAACTAACACCTGATTGGTTCAAAAACTGTATGGCACGCCTTCCCGCTTCGGCAAGGTTCAAAACCCTTTCCCTAAAATGCCCAACACGAAAAGAACATCAAAATAGCTATACGAACATGGCATTCCGGGAATAGACACTCGAAATGATTGGCCCACCAGGTTTAGGTGGCACGCCCCATGCCTTCACAGTATTGCTCACACTCTCGCCCCCAGAAGAAAAAGCAAAAACAACCTCCCATTGTGCCCGCAGGCGCAATCGTTTTCCTTTGACTCTCGTCCGGCCCGCAGCTGTTCCGCACTTAGTCCTGTCATCGGACCACAGCGGGGCGCCTCTCGTGCGCATACGCGGCTTAGCTTGCCGCTGTTACGGACGAGGCGCGACAACATTCCGGGAGGGTCCAAACAACTGGGAGTCGTCTCTCGACAGATGCTTCAAGGAGGCGCCGGCGTGTCTGCGGTGCCACTAATGCACGCGGCGGCGTCAACGAGGGATCCGCATCTGTTGTTTACGGGGGTTAAAATGGACGTCCGCCGCCCGGGACAATTCCCCGAAACCGACGTCCCCATTAGCTCACGGCACGGGACCCCCCCGCGAGACGCAACGACAGTGTGTCGGGTGTCGGCAAGGGCGGCGGGCCGCGGCGCCGCGAGCCATCGGCGGTGGACGCGGCTGTGTTTGTTTAAGGCGAGCAGCTAAATGCTCCCGCCTCGGAAAGAGACCCCGTTTTCCCGTAATGAAACCTTCTGCGCGAGGGCAGCGTCGGCCTTTCGGTCCCCGCGCAGCGTTGTGCAGCGCAGGTGCCTGACCTTCGAAGCCGAGTGGGCCCCCATTAGGGCTGTTCATCACTGCCGCAGAGACAGCAGGAACCATAATGTGCCGGAAGTGGCGAGAGTGTGTTGGGGACGCGTCCTGGCAGCCCACGGACTGGGCGCGTGATCGACCTCACAGTGATTCAACGCAGCTGCCCATTCGATCCCTTCACACGCCCCCCCTAAGATTCTACCAGGGGCCCAAATGGCACCTTGTAGAATTATAACACAACGAGGGATCCCTTTTCGCCTATAAAATCGCTCTGAGGGCGACCTAAGTAGTGGGGATACTACTGCAAACACATCGCAACGCTGCAAACAAATTGCGACACTGCAAACAAATTGCGACACTGCAAACACATTGTGACACTGCAAACACACTGTGACACTGCAAACACATTGCGACACTGCAAACAAATTGCGACACTGCAAACACACTGTGACACTGCAAACACACTGTGACACTGCAAACACATTGTGACACTGCAAACACATTGCGACACTGCAAACACCCAAACGAGCGGATTACACCGCAGTTCCAGTTACTGCCACAGCACACGTCACTGGGTTTGCTCTTTGGTACACATGTCCTCTCTTCCTTGCCCCCCGGCGTGATCATTGCTGTCTGCCTCCCAGCTGTCGTTCGGCAACCTAGACAGCGCGTCAGCGTTACCGTGCGCGCTCCCTTTCCTGTGTTTTATTGACACATTATATCTCTGTAGGGCAAGTGCCCAACGCGTCAGCTTCGCTCCCTGAGGCGTGGTGAGAGTAAGAAAGGAGAGGGGGTTGTGGTCAGACACCACAGTAACCTGAGCGCCGAACAACCAGAGGTCGAACTTCCCCAGCCCCCAGATGACTGCAAACGCCTCTCTTTCTATGGTTGACCATCGAGCCTGCGTTGGAGAAAATCTGCAACTCGCGAACGCAATTGGCCGCTCGGAGCCATCCGCGGCACACTGGGAGAGACAGGCTCCCGCCGCAACCGCTGAGGCGTCCGTGTACAGCCAAAACGGCTTGCCAGCATCGGGCGTCCCGAGAGCCGCAGCTTCACAGAGTGCCGCCTTGAGTCGCTGAAACGCACTTTCAGCTTCCGCGGGCCACGGAATTTTGTTAGGAATCCTTTTCCCCGTTAGCTCTGTCAGCGGCGCTGCCACCTCCGCATAGTTGGGCACATAGCCCCGGTAATAACCGCACAGCCCGAGCACGCTACGGAGCTCTTTCTTCGTTTTCGGTGCCCTCAGTCCCCTAATGGCTTTCAATTTTTCGGGATCGGGGGCGTGATTTCCCGAGCCCACTATGTGTCCCAAGTAACGGATTGACCCTTTCGCCACCTGACACTTTTCCAGCTTAACTTTCAGGTTCGCCCTCTCTAACGCTGCGAAGACGGCGTGCAAGTGTCGTATGTGGTCAGGCAACGCCTCGCTGAACACGGCGATGTCGTCTAAGTACGCACACGCGTAGGCAGAATGCGGGAGTAAAAGCTCGTTCATGGCTCTTTGAAACGTCTGGGCCGCGTTTTTCAGCCCAAACGGCATTACCGTCCACGCAAACTGCCCCCGATGGCAGACAAAAGCGGTGAGTAGCTGAGCCGACTGTGCCAGGGGCACCTGCCAATACCCTCTTCTAAGGTCGAGGAGCGTAATGTACTTAGCCCTTCCTACGCTCAGAATGAGCTCCTGCTGCAACGACATCGGGTAGGCATCTGCCACTGTCCCCGCATTGAGCTTTCTAAAGTCCACACACATTCTCATCGACCCGTCCTTTTTGGGGACACAGACCACGGGATGGGCGTGGGGGCTTTCGCAGGGAAAAATCAGACCCATCTCAAGTAGCTCATCTACTTGCTTGCCCACTTCGCCTTTTAGGCTCGCGGGTATTCGATAAGGGTAACCTGACCTCGGTGTGAAGCCCTCCTCTAAAACGATCCTGTGTTCTCCTATTTTCGCTACTCCCGGCTTGTCGTCGAATAGGCCTCGGTGTTCGGTGAACACTTTGCGAATGAGGTCGCCTTCCTCCGCCTTCAGATGGGCCGTCATGTCCTTGGGGAGGACTGATACTGTAGCCCGCGTTGACACCGATCGAGGCACGTACTCTACTTCGCCAAACGCCCTGTCCTCATCAAATATCACCCCAACTGTCATTACGCGCTTCTGATACGGCCGTAGTTTGCTGGCGTGTACTAATTTTCGGGCACCTCCTGGCATCTGCACGAAGTACGAGTGTTCGCGATACTTTCCGTCAACGCTGCCCGGCCCTTTCCACTGCGGGAACATTTTTCCAGGACGTTGCTCGTCAAACACCAGCACACTGTCTCCTATCTGAAAAGTTTTGTCCTTCGCCCGCCTGTTGTACTGGGTCGCGTACGCGTTCTGCTGCTTCGAGCTCACTAATTGTGCCACCTCCGCTGCATGCTCTAGGCGCCTCTTCAGCTCCCGCATATACTGTGATGGGGACGGCCCCAGCATAGCTGGTACACTTATCTGTCCCGCCCAGCTGCGCTTTAAAACCACCAGCGGACCGGTTGGTTCTCGCCCGTACAGCATCTGGAACGGGGCGACGCCCGTCGTGTCATGTGGTACCTCGCGGTACGCCCATAACAAGAAGGGCACAAACTTGTCCCATTCCTTTCCTTCCTCCTGGATGATATGATACAGCATGTTCTTAAATGTCCGGTTCCAACGTTCGACCGCGCCGTTACTTTCGGGGTGCCCCGGCGTTGAAAACCTTGGCGAGCAGCCTAGCCTCTTCAGAAACTCTTGTGTGAGTTCGGCCGTAAAGTTTGTCCCGCAGTCTGAGGCGACTACTTCCGGAATTCCCGTCCGGCTGAACACCGTCAGGAGCGCGTCACAGGTGGCCTTCGCACTGAGGGAGCGCAAGCACACCACCTCAGGCCATCGTGTGCACAAATCGATGATGCACAACGCGTACCTGTGACCCCTTCCTGAGGGTGGATCCAATGGACCTATAACGTCGACGTTGACCTGTTCGAACGGGTATCGAGGCCTCGTTAGCGGTTCTATCGGCACTCTGTCCGTCTGGCGACGATCCGCCCTTGTCTGGCACCCATGGCAGCTGTTACAGTATGCCCTTACATCCCCTTCAATACCTGGCCAATAAAACGTGTACTTGATTCGCGCCTTAGTTTTCCTGAATCCAAGGTGACCGCCCCAGTTTGATTCATGGGCTAACCTAAGTACTTCTTGACGTCGGGATTTAGGGAGCACCAGCTGCATTACTGGTTGCCCAAGCAAGTTTTCCTTATGGTAGAGGAGACCGTCTACTTCAGTTATGCCACCTTTCCCAGCCCTGGCGTTTTTCCACACTTCTTGCAATGTGGCGTCATTGCGCTGCTCCTCCCTGAAAACCGCCGAAGCGCTGCTTTCCTCGGTTACACTACAAGCTGTGTCTTCGGCGATTAGTGCGCCGCTCTCGCTTGCCCTGCCGACCACCGCGTGCACTTCCGCGTGGGGAGTTACGCCCTCCTTGACTGGTTTCTCTTCTAGCGGCCCGTGTAACTTGTCCCGTTCCACCCCCACGTGGTCTGCCACCTGACCGTCGTTCGCCTCTACTAGCCCCTTCATATCACACTCCTCCCTCAGTGACTCCCATGCTTCCTCCGAAAGCAAACAGTCCGTTCTCGACGCTAGCTTGTCGGTCAGAGCGCATACCACTGGCACCGCTTCTTTAATCTCGGAGAAAATGCCTGCCCCGCGGTTTAACATCAGGGGCACAACTGCAAGCTTAGCCCGTACCTTTTCACCAAAGGCTGACACCAATTCGATGGACCCATGTGGCTCCACCAGTCCCGGGGGTACTATGCTCTCCCGCACAACCGTGATTTCTGCGCCTGTGTCCAGAATTGCATTAATTTGCCTATTCTGACAAGACAGAGTTATCGGTCTTAGTTCGCTTTGTGCGGCCGCTCGTGCCTGTGTCGCCACCCGTGCAGTAAGGCTTTCCCCTTTAGCGTTAAGCGCTTTCGTGGGTGTTCGTCCCGAGCCATGCGGGCATTCGGCCCTCCTGTGACCCATCGACCCACACGAAAAGCACCCTTTATACTTCTGCTTCGTGTCCGGCCTTTGTATTCCTGTCGCCTCCCGTTTGGGTTGGTACGTATCTCGCTTTCCGTCTCGACCATTTGAGCTCTCCCCCTTTTTCTGCTCGTGCTTTTTCACTGCGCTGTTCTTTCCCTGCGCTTCCTCGAACGTCTGCAGTAATGCCGCCAACGTTGGCGCTTTCTTCCATCCCTCACCCTCCTGCAAAGTTACGTATCGAAGGGCGTCCTCAGACAGGGTGTTCTTTAGTTGGTCCGCCACTAGCAACTCAACAATTCCCTCCAACGTTTTCACCCCCCTTTCCTCCACATAGAAATTGAGATAACTCTGCAGGCGAGTCGCAAACGCCCTCCAGCTCTCATTAGGCAGTTTTTTCGATGTTATGAACCTTCTGCGATATTCTCCCGCTGAGAGCTTAAGCTCTTCTAGCACCACTTTCTTCAGGACTTCGTACTCCTTATGCTGCGAAGGTGTCAAGCGCGTCGACAAGAACCGCACCTTATCCACTATTAGCGGAAATACAATTTGGCCCCACTGTTCCTTCGGGACCGCGTAGGCCTCCAGGGTGTGTTCAATCGACTCGAACCAGACAGGCACTTCTGCCTCTGCCGGGAACTTCGGGAGCACTCCCGACAACCATTTCGAGTACCGACAGAACTCCGCTCGCGAGTCGCTTCTCTCCAACGCCGTGGCGTTCTGCTCCAGGCTTACTCCTTTGTTGCTTGCTTGGAATTTTGCAAGTTCAAGCTGGACCTCGAGAGCTCGACGGTGCTCCTCAGCAGCTCTGGCCTCTTCTTTTTTAATTTCCAGAGCCATCTTGCTAATCTGAGCGTCAGACACAGACGAACTGTCCTCCGAAACAACCGTTTCCTCTCCCTCACTCATCGTGCTCGCTTTCCGCCTGTCCGGGTTTAAGTGTGCGAACCGGGTGTTCATGCACTCCCAGACCGCCTATCCAGACAGCAATGCCCCCGCCAAGGTGAAAGGCAAAGAGGACTCACCCACTGATGAGATGCACCTCGCTGGCGTCCGACTTTCGTCGCTGTCGCTGTCTCTCTGTCGCCGCCCGCTTCCCCACGCAGCTTCTCCCGACCGGCTACCGCCTTGCGCTGCTGGTCCACCCTTGGAGTCTCCGCTGCTGGTTCCCTTGGAAGCTGCCGATTCCTGCCTTCAGCTCTTGCTCCTCCTCAGCCGCCGATGCTTGGCCCGTTGCCGGAACGTCGTCTCTTCCTCCTTTGCTATCTCCTGATAACGAAAGGATCCTGTCGACTGCGCCAGTAAAGATAGGTTCGTTCTTCTTGGTCGTGGTGAGATTTCGTATAACTCGTATACCGGGCTCCACCACCGGGTGCCCCACCGTCCGAGACGAGACGGTATAACAGACGAGATCCGGCAAAACTTGACTGAAGGAAGGAAAACTGAAACTTTATACAGGAATTCACATATTTACAACAGAATAACGGCAAGCATGATTACATGGAACTGGCTAAGGGAAAATCTTCCCTCCTTGGCATCGCCAAAGATGCAAGGGATCTCAATCTAGCTCAGAACGCCTTTTCCCGGCTCCGGACCTGGTTTTAAAGACCTAGGAGACTGGCCCACCCCTTGCATCACCCAATCACAAACAACTAACACCTGATTGGTTCAAAAACTGTATGGCACGCCTTCCCGCTTCGGCAAGGTTCAAAACCCTTTCCCTAAAATGCCCAACACGAAAAGAACATCAAAATAGCTATACGAACATGGCATTCCGGGAATAGACACTCGAAATGATTGGCCCACCAGGTTTAGGTGGCACGCCCCATGCCTTCACAGTATTGCTCACACTCTCGCCCCCAGAAGAAAAAGCAAAAACAACCTCCCATTGTGCCCGCAGGCGCAATCGTTTTCCTTTGACTCTCGTCCGGCCCGCAGCTGTTCCGCACTTAGTCCTGTCATCGGACCACAGCGGGGCGCCTCTCGTGCGCATACGCGGCTTAGCTTGCCGCTGTTACGGACGAGGCGCGACAACATTCCGGGAGGGTCCAAACAACTGGGAGTCGTCTCTCGACAGATGCTTCAAGGAGGCGCCGGCGTGTCTGCGGTGCCACTAATGCACGCGGCGGCGTCAACGAGGGATCCGCATCTGTTGTTTACGGGGGTTAAAATGGACGTCCGCCGCCCGGGACAATTCCCCGAAACCGACGTCCCCATTAGCTCACGGCACGGGACCCCCCCGCGAGACGCAACGACAGTGTGTCGGGTGTCGGCAAGGGCGGCGGGCCGCGGCGCCGCGAGCCATCGGCGGTGGACGCGGCTGTGTTTGTTTAAGGCGAGCAGCTAAATGCTCCCGCCTCGGAAAGAGACCCCGTTTTCCCGTAATGAAACCTTCTGCGCGAGGGCAGCGTCGGCCTTTCGGTCCCCGCGCAGCGTTGTGCAGCGCAGGTGCCTGACCTTCGAAGCCGAGTGGGCCCCCATTAGGGCTGTTCATCACTGCCGCAGAGACAGCAGGAACCATAATGTGCCGGAAGTGGCGAGAGTGTGTTGGGGACGCGTCCTGGCAGCCCACGGACTGGGCGCGTGATCGACCTCACAGTGATTCAACGCAGCTGCCCATTCGATCCCTTCACAAGACCCATCCCAACGCGATGTAACACATATAAATTCTCATTTTTTCCGTTAGCCATTGAAGAATGGAATAATATGCCTCACGAATTCATGGACGACGTCTCTCTTGATATCTTTTTGAAAAACGTAGAGTCGTTTTTTTAAAAACAGAATTTACAATAAAAAGAGCATCGTGTAGACCTGATTGTATCGCTTCGTGGTTTCGTCGTTCTCCTTTCCAGTGTTTTAAATGCATTGAAATGAACGTGTATAGCAATGCGCATGTCCTTTGACCGTTGATGGTCTCAGCCTACTTGCTATGGTCTTTTCTACTGCAGGCGCATGTTTTGTATCTCGTGTATGTTATACTGGATATGCTATTGTTTGTATAATTGTCCCATTACTTTGCCCACTCCTGTAAGAGCCTAACTAGGCTTACAGTATGCTTAAATAAATAAATAAAAAAAATTCAATCGCCCTCTGCCTGCGCTTGCCTTGCCTTGGTATCCACTCTCTCAGCCTGAAGGACCGTCGCATTTCGCATCGCATCTTCCCTTCGCATTACGTTGCCTGCCCATGACTTATAGTTCTTGAATCCAGCTTGCATGTCATTAACTCGGGTTTGCTTCCTGATGCACTCTGGTTTCTCGCTGTCTCTTAATAATATCCACTATCTTCCTTTCCGCAGGATCGCAGCTGGCTACTCTTTACTCAGTTTAATTGAAACCCTATTTAATAGCCCCCCTCCCCCCTTCACGTTTCAGCGCCGTAGGTGAGTACTAGCAAGTTACACTTGGTAAATACTTTCCTCTTGAGGGCTCCTGATAAGCTACTATTAAAGACCTGAGTGTACCTGCCAAATGCAGCCCACAAACGTTAAGGTAGACTGTGCCTCTGAAGCTTTCAAAATGAACAGCAGAAAGTTGGACACGTGCTATTTAGTTTAGTGGTAACACAGGGCAGTCACTCTTTTTTAATAATAAAAGCTCTCTTTTTTTTTCTACGCAAGAGGCGTCTGCGAGTCTGTCATACTTTCTTGGGACTCACCCCTGTGTACCCTTTCTTCACGCTTGACTCTCCTCCTCCGCCACGTTGGGAAGCAGCCGTCTTCCCGCTGCCAGGACAGCGCCTCGTTCATCAGAGAGGTGTCCTTGAACACGTCGTGGTCAATGAATCCGCACACGGTCACTACGGCAGCCAGCAGAATTCGCGACAGTGCTCAGTCAGTTGCCACTCTTCCCAATATAATTTCATTCTTATCGCAGCTCGTTGGCACAGTCAGGCCGGAATGAAACGCGAACAGCGCCTGTGAACAAAAACAAATGTTTTACGTGGTGTACTTTCAGCCGCAGCATACAACATGGTTAATGGGTCCGGCGAAGTGGATATTCATAAACACGTTGTAAAGGAATATCTCGCTGCAGAGTAGAAAAGTATGGCGTATGAGTGTTCGCGTTTGATTCCAGCCTGACTGCACATCCTTCATTTTACCGCGGCTGACGGCACGCCTAAAAAATAAAAAGAAAAAGAACAGCTATGATGAACAGTCTTCAAGGGACATCCATCTCTACAACTGAAATGCTGTCATGACCGGGTACTGACGGCTATAATGGAAGTCTGACTGGCTGTCGTGTGTGTTCAGCGTTTCTACGTGCGTCTACTAATTGGGCTAGCGTATTACGTTTGCGAAGCTTTGTGAACTCGGCCTGCGCATCCTGTTGTTCAGCAGTACCCTATTACAAGAGCGTTTCGAAATTTCGGACAGTTGTCACTGCGACTTTTACTAGTTTGCTCATTTTCCTTTGTTCATGTCGTCATGATATCCTTAGCCTCATAGTATGCGGAGCGCATGAGTTAGTACTGTACTGGCTTCGGCTCATCGCTATTGCCAGCCAACAAAACTATTTGAGTGGTGTCACCCACCACAAGACCACGCTGCAGCACAACGAAAAAGTGATGGCGAAATCAAATTCAAAGTCGCATTTGGAAGGGTGGGTGGGTGAGGATTTTATTCTCGAGAGGAGGAGCACAAGCGAAAAACTTTATGTAACCAATTGTTATTGGTCGCCGTCCTCTTCGGGCGGTTTCCTTGGTCGAGGACTCTGTTGGCTGTCGCTATTATGCGCGCCCGCTCGATCAGCCGTTTCTGGTTTTGTGGGTCTGTGCGGGACAAAGCAGCTTCCAAAGAGGAGAAAGAGGGGTGGAGGATGAGTGGTTGGTGCCCCTGTGGGTGGAGGCATCCCATAGGGAGTGGAAGAGTGTAGGTATACAGAGAGCTCGAGGCAAATTCTTGTGTCGAAAATGTGGGAGAGGGAGGGAGGGGGGGCGACGCACTCTCTCTTTCCCCTTCTCTAGAAAGGGGCCCGGAAATTCCCCTAGCTTCCAGTTTTCATTACAGTGTTCCGCCTGGTAACCCCGCTCGGTCATTTTGCATGATTACCTTGGTCTCACCGAAAACAAAAAGAAATTGGCTGAGGATCGTGGGAACGAATGTGGCAAAGCTGTGAGAGCAAAGGGCTTTTGCCTTTCGATTTATATCGGTCGCCTTCCAAATGCGAATTTGAATTTGATTTCGCCATCATTTCTTCGTTGCGCTGCAGCGTTGTCTTGTGGTGGGTGGCGCTTCTGGAGGGTGGGCAGGCACCTAGCCAGGATGTTTTTTCAGGTGGGGGGGGGGGTGGAACGTAAATTCTTGTATCAGGGGATGGATTAGAGGCAAGACCAACAACAGCACTTCTAAGAAAATTTGTGGGGGTGGGAGGAATGAACTCGATTTCGGGTACGGGGGAGGGAATAGGGGACTTTCCAATCTTCATTGGAGACATGCCTGACTGGTATGCCGGCAAATGTCTCTGTTCGCTGTTAGAGTGAGTCACAAATCAACAAACAGGGCAAATATCACATCTTTCCCGTTTATTTTTGCACTGACACCTGCGTTCCCATGCAAAGACCTCTTTTTTTTTTTAGTAGCGAAGCAAAATGCCAACTCACACATCCAAGCGCTCATATTTCCACTATGCTATAGAATCCCTTTAAAAAAATGATCCTACCACAGAAGCTCAAATGAATGTTCTTGAAAGTACCGAAATATGTACCAGAAAATGTATTGAATTTTCCCGAATTTCTGGAAAAGCCATCTGGCCATACTAGATATTCGATGTGATCGTTTCTCCTTTGTTATGTGCCTGAAAATAAACTCTTTTTTGGTTTATTTTATTCTTCCAGATTAATTTGCGTTATATTTCCTAGCACAATTCCTAGTCCTTTTTGTACTGCAATGGGCAGCAGCCGTTATATGGCTTTTGAGGTGTTTTTACCTTGCCGCCTGTTTGAGACGCCTGGCTTTACAGCATCGGTCAGAAGCAAGCGTAAGCTGTGCTGGTGCGGGCATCCTACCTTGCTCGAGAAAGAGGTCCCTATCCCTTGGAGCAGAGAAACCCTCCTGGGCTAAAGACTGGGCTTCGTCAGCAACTTGGGCGCATTTGCTGACCAGGTTCTGGTCCGCTGGAGGCTGGTCGTAGAGATTGGAGTATTCCTCCAGCACATCTGCGCAGTTGAGCTGCAGTGATTGAATGGCAATTAACCAATATACATCAAGAGATATGACAGCTGTATCTTTCAGGCGCGCGCGCGTGTGTGTGTGTGTGTGTGTGTGTGTGCACGCGTGTGTGTGTGTGTGTGTGTGCGTGCGTGCGTGCGTGCGTGCGTGTGTGTGTGTGTGTGTTTGTGTGTGCGCGTGTGTGTGCGTGCGTGTGTGTGCGTGTGTGTGTGTGCGTGCGTGTGTGTGTGTGTGTGTGCGTGTGTGTGTGTGCGTGCGTGTGTGTGTGCGTGTGCGTGTGCGTGTGTGTGTGTGTGTGTGTGTGTGTGTGCGTGCGTGTGTGTGCGCGCGTGTGTGTGTGCGCGCGTGTGTGTGTGTGCGTGTGTGTGTGTGCGTGTGTGTGTGCGCGCGCGCGCGCGCGTGTGTGTGTGTGTGTGTGTGTGTGTGTGCGTGCGTGCGTGTGTGTGTGTGTGTGTGTGTGTGTGTGTGTGTGTGTGTGTGTGTGTGTGTGTGTGTGTGTGTGTGTGTGTGTGTGTGTGTGTGTGTGTGTGTGTGTGTAACCTCCCAAAGATGAGCACGGGCTAGGAGAGGCGTCTTAGTGGAGAGCTTCAGATTAAGTTCGGCCCCCTGAGTGTCTTTAATTTGAATTGATATATATTCGCACGAGGAATCTTCTGAGTTTGACCTCCATCGAAATTTGCCCGCATCCGCTGTGGTTCGATCCCGCGTCCTTGGACTTCTCAGCCGAACGCCATATATCCAGCCACCGAGACGGATTGTGGAAGAGTAATAAATGCCACACACAGCAATTTTGAAAGTCTGCCGATCCACATTGCAGAAACATAGCATAGGTGGCGGTGATTCTTTGTTGAAGAGTCTGATACTAAGAGATGGAATCTTAAAAAAGACGTTGCATGACAAGAAATTTTCTTGCTTATAAACTGTCACGTCTACTATATGTGGCACATATCGACCTTGAGTGATGAGCCGGTCGTGCAACCTGAAACGATCGCAAAATTTACGGCTGGATTGGAAAAAAATCAGCCGTAATATTTGACGCACTCGCAGTTCCGTTATAACATGGGTGGGTAAAACCAGCAGACTGATGTTAAACTTGCCTGAATAAACAGCCATCCAACCTCAGCAAGTGACCTGTATTTGAAAGCACATTCCGATTTGAAGAGTGCGAATCATCTGTAACAATGGTCCTACGATGGGCGTGGGGTTAAAAAAAAAACTCGCATAAATAAAACTGCCTCTTAATTGAAACAATTCTAAAACAGGTCATTGGTTTTCCATAAAATTATTGCTGAGCCGTGTCCGACAATCAGCACTCCATTTTGCGTGAAACATGGTTAAACAAGACCGAAGCAGATCATGTGCCGTATCTTCATATTTGCATAACTCCGTCTTTGTTGATGTCAATATGCAGAATCTAATCTAATATAATGACACCTTGCACACTTTCTTATGTGGGCGTCATTTTACGGTTTGTGTTCGCCTCTTTTACGTGCATACAATATGAAATAAACCGCTGAAAAGCGTCACTATAATGCGTTGTCGTCAAACACTGCAGGGTGAAAGTTCTTGACGTGGAGTGTGCCAAGGAGTCGAAGGCGGCTATCACGCAAAGGCATGACATCCCGAAATGCACACTTTCGAGGATTCTGAATGATCGTGACAAGATTAAGAAGGCGCATGACAGTCACTTTCGCCCTTGATAGGAAATTGATGCTATCTTGTTCGGTTTAGGGGGTTTTAAGTCACAAAGCAACTCAGGCTATGAGGGATGCCGTGGTGAAGTGCTCCGGAAATTTCGACCACCTGGAGCTCTTTAAGTGCTCTGACATCGCGCATACACGTGCCTCTAGCATCTCGGCTCCGTGTCAGTACGAGGAAAGAAAAACAATCCACCGACGGCCAAAAGTTAACACGGCAAAAGAATTCTTAAAAAAACTACAACTCATACCCGCAATACAAAAGGCATTGTCAACTGGCTAAAAAGAAATGATCTACAGACAGCCAGGAATTAATGCGGCAGAAACAATTAAAAGTAATTAAAACACAAAGAGGCGGACGGTACAGGCGCCTAAGTAAAAACAGGTGAGGAAACGAAAACAAAGCCATCACAAGAAAACAATTGACCAAGACGAAGTCAACAACAAAAAGAACACGCATAACGGTGGTGGAAACACAGGGATCTAGCGTGTACAAGAAAAGCCTTTATTTCTTTTGTAGAAAGATTGACGAGGTACTGAATGCACGCGTTCCCAGCCTTTTAAAAGAGAAAACCTCCAATAACGTCTCTTTCTGGTTAATCATTCGCTGTCGCCAGCAGTTTTGAATTTTAAAAAATTAACAAACAAGTGGAAAAAGCTGAATCCAGGTGCCTCGAAATGTTTGTTACAGACAGGACTTATAAACCTGAATGCCTGCTACGGACACTAGTTTCTGAAAAAGCCACTTGGCAGGAGAACCTAGCGCGTTTTCTACGTGACAAGTCTGAACTGTTTAGCGGGAGCCGACCCGTTTCAAGTACACACCTCCTTAGAAGTGTTTGGTAATCTGTGCTAAGGATTGCAAGACGCTGAGACGACATTTTCGCTTGATGTCGAGGACCTTTACTACTCTATTGCTGATGAAGGCCTGTTCAGAGCTGCGCTGCAAAGGACTGATGAGATTGGCGCTGTAAGCGTTCAGAACAGGACCGGAGTAGGCCTTGATAGATTTATATGCTTACTTGAGTTTTACCTTCAGTCTACAGCTGTGTCTTTTAGTGACCAGTTCCTGATACAAAAAAATCTGCAGAGACATTAAGACTGCTTACATGCGGGAATGCGAAAGCATTACTGACCTTGTGTGCACTGACACCCGGTACACACACGCACACACGCACGTATGACATCATCTGGGACACTGTACGACGAACGGTTACATCACGATTTTGATACAAAAATTGGTTTTTGATGAAAGGAAACAGCGGAGTAACTATCTCATATCTCGGTGGACACCTCAACAACGCCTCAAGGGATGAGGTAAAGAGTCTGGGAAGGCATACTACTGAAGGGGAATATGTCGTCGGAATGTACATTGAGGTAGGCCAGTGGGGATTATATATACACGAACCATATATATAAGACTGTCTGAAATTGCGGTGCTCGGCTTGCTGTGTACGTCCTACAGCAGCTTGATGACGTCATCCTATTTTTCTTGCCATCGCTGGGATTTTCTGCACCATCTGCGAGTACACACACTAACACACGCCGCCGGCTTTTCTCCTAATAGGAATAGCAATCGGGAGTTTTCATCGGATCATCCGTCGCGACAGTGCTATCCGATATCTTTTAGGCCTCCATGAATAGGATAGTCCAAGAATACCTAGATGACAAGCACATCATAAAGATCTACCGGTACGTGAGTGATTACCTCAATGCAGCGGCCACGCTTGAAGCCGTCAATGGCATCGTCAAGCATTTTAAAGCCTCTACTGGTTACATGAAATTCACCTGGGAATTGCCAAAAGACAACATTATCCGGTTTGTAGATCTGATGCTTGTCTTTAACGATGCGCAAGTATATGTATTTGTATATTGGGCACATAACGTGAGGTCAAAGAAAGATCTGCCGCCTTTCGACAGTGCGCATTCCAGACTAGTGAAGTGGGCGATTGTGACTGGTGGACTTTAGGCTACAAATAGTTGCGAACATCTGGCTGAGCCTAGCTTTGAAAAAACAGTTTCAACGCCTTTACTCTGCCGGCTATTCACCTTCCCTCATTTCCAGCCTGTGCGAAGCTTGAATGCAGAAAGTAAAGTAAGATGAAAGGAGATCTCCGAGCCAGAGGAAATGAAACCTGTGGCGGTTGTTGCGTACTTCCACTAACTGTCGCATAACATGAAAAAGGTAGCAGCGGGGTATGATGTAAACGTGTTATTTTCTGCCCCATGCGAGTTTATGAAGATATGCTCGATGCTAAACTGGAAGAAACAGGCGGCCTGCAGTAAAACATAGGCAGTATGCAGAATGCATATATCCTGAATAATGTAGCAGATCCTCCTCACATTTTAAAAAGTATACGCCGGCCGCACCGGTCCTTGTTTTAGGTATGGTTTTGTTTAGGGGGTTTAACGTCCCAAAGCGACTCGGGCTATGAGGGACGCCGTAGTGAAGGGCTCCGGAAATTTCGGCCACCTGGGGTTCGTGCACTGACATCGCACAGCACACGGGCCTCTATAATTTCACCCCCTCGAAATTCGACCTCCGCGGCCGGGATCGAACCCGCGTCTTTCAGGTCAGCAGCCGAGTGCCATAACCACTGAGCCACCGCGGCGGCAAAATTTTTTGGCGACAGTGAAGAGCAAAACAGAAAGAGCAGTTACTGAAGGTTTTTTTCCGGGAAAGGTTGAACGTATGCATCAGTACCCCGTCAATCTTTCTACAAGTGAAAAGAAGTCTTTTTTGGGACGCCCTCAATCTACGCGTTTCAACCACCGCTAGGCGTGTTGTTGTCCTTGTCTTCATCTTGGTCAACTTTCTTTTCGTGACGGCTTTGTTTTCGTTTCACCACCTGTTTTGATT
The DNA here is from genome assembly GCF_052857255.1 of Amblyomma americanum. NCBI lineage: Eukaryota > Metazoa > Arthropoda > Arachnida > Ixodida > Ixodidae > Amblyomma > Amblyomma americanum. The sequence goes on from NC_135499.1 coordinate 182,189,260, forward strand.
GAGGCTCCCGCACCGTCCACCCCTTCGTACTCTAATTGCTTTTCTGTTTTTGCCGTGTTAATTATTCTCGACTTTCTGCGGATCGTTGCTTCTTTAGCGTAGTGACAGTTATTTTAGGCATCGCAGGATTTAGTTTATTTAAAAATGCTTTTGCCGTAATAGTTGTTGGCCGTCGGTGAATCGTTTCTCTTTTACCGTACAGACGCTCCCGTTTACCTCGCTGTTTGTTTATTTATTTCTAATATACTTTCGCACTCTACTTTCGCGTCCATCTTTGCCGCCAGTTATGTTTGTTACCTCCACGTTTTGGTGCTTTTAGGCTTCTGTTTTGTTAAGGTTACCGCACTTGGGCTCGCCTATGTTTAAGGGAGATGCACATGCGCATGTTTGAACTTTAGCGCGGTTTCGCCTTCGTAAGAGTTTTGTGTCACGCTCTAAGATTAGAATTTTTTCTCTCATTTTTACGTACTGTATTTATTTTCGTTGCTGTTGTAATTTTCTGTAGTAATTTTTTTTATGTTGAGCTAACGAGCTTTGGTTGTCTTTACTTTGGCTTTGCCCTATCCCCTATGAGTGCACAGGTCGCAGTTATTTTCCTTGTTCTTTTGTTGATCGCTTAATAAAGGTCGGCGAGTGTTTGGAGGCGGTCTTTCGCACCTCGTGGTCCAGTGTCACTGGTATGTAACATGCTGGTTTATGAAACAAAAGAGTTGGTAATGAGTGCCCGTCCGGGTTCTGTGTTTTCTCGTCTACTATTTTTTTCGTGCTGGATTAATCTGTTCTAGCAATGAGCCAAATAGCCCACACCTAAATCCTGAGGACCGCCGCGGTGGTTCAGTGGTTATGGCGCTCGGCTGCTGACCCGCCGCGCCGGTCGAATTTCGATGCAGGAGAAATTCTAGAGGCACGCGTACAGTGCGATGTTAGTGCACGTTAAAGAACCCCAGGTGGTAGAAATTTCCGGAGCCCTTCACTACGGCGCCCCTCATAGCCTGAGTCGTTTTGGGACGTGAAACCCCAATAAAGTAAAGCAATAAAGCAAACCAAAATCCTGATTCACTGTATATTATTTTTTTTTTCAGGCTGCGTGAAATTCTGAGCCTAGCTGCGATATACCAGCGAGTCAAAGAGCTGTCATCTTCGTTATGTGCACACGTGCTGCAACGTTCTGTGTTTGCTGCGGTTGTAGCGTGTGTGCCTAGACGTTCACGCTAGCCGACGGATTTGCACTGCTTTCTGCAAGAGCATCCTTGGCTAAGAACGTTCAGCAGGCGTAGCACGTAATGAAAAAAAAAACCATACGATATCCTGGTGCCGTCTTCTTATCAGAACCTGATAGTGTCGCCTGATCGAGAGGAGAGCAGAGCTCACCTTCAGCGCGATCCAAAGGAAGAGAACCTGATGGGTTAGGCTGTAGGAGGTTTGGTGTCCGCCCGTCATGGCCTCCCAGCAGGTGCTGTTCAAATCGCGACAGAGGTCGGATGAAAACAGCTGCGTGATGCAGGCGTCTGAGAGCGCTTCGGTGAGCCTGTAGTAGGGTGCGCTGCCAGATGAGCTCACCACCGGCACAACATCGGCGGAAACAGGTGGCCCCTTCCAGATACCTTGGCGGAGTACGCCACGTGACACTGCGATTCGAGGGAAGTGGGAAATGGGAGGAGGTAAGTGCAGGAGCGGCTAGGGAGGCCAAGCAATTGGGATGGACGGTTGATGCGACCTTTCAAATATGTGCGTCGCTGTATCGCTCGCTGGGCTGTTGCGTGCCCCTGGCGCCGGCGCGTCGGAAGTGGTAGCACCAGGTTCACACTGCAGTTCAACGAGCAATGTGGCGCTGCTCAGGTGAAAACGTCTAAAAAGCTTGATTTGGAGAGTGATCTGTTCGTACTTTGGGGTCCCTCGTGGTGTTCCTAAATCCCGAAGTATTTTTTCGGGCACTTAACCGTGTTTCTGTGGCATGCTTTCTCCGTGTTTGCGACCTTAGGAGTACGGTGATCCATACACTTCTCTGGCGGTGATTTTCACAAAATCGATGCCACAATGCAGCGGCGCCGCGAGGTAGTTTCAGAAGGATTGGTGCGCGTGGAAGCACGTCATTCACTCTGTTGCGAGAGTGCTCCGCCGGTATATTACATCCAAACGTTGTAGCCAGTGTTTTCGTAAAGAAGAATATATCTTGAGATACCCGTGATATGCACGCTTGCACGCTAACGAGATAGAAGTGCCGCTAATTTACAATGCGTCAGTGTTCAATACAAATAAATCATGAGAAAAGCAAGTTTCAACGCTGTGGAGGGGCGCTCGTACGACCATGACCCTGAAGTTATTATCACGCAAAGTGTTTGCATTTCTGAAGAGATGATTTGCCCGCGATATAAGGGCATAAGCAGGAAATTAAGATTCGTTATTTATAAACAAACAACGACGAAACCTCATGACTACCGCCTCACTTTCACGCCGGTCCATTTCAAATGCCTTCAGTGATTTTTTCCTTGCCTCTAGTTTATTTCTTTGCACTCTGGAGAGAGGAAAGTGTGGCTAACACGAAGTTGCCACTATCGACAAAGAAAGCACGAGTTAATCGTCAAATTAAAAACAAAAAGAATGGTTCCACCTAGGCTGCCCAGAGAAGAAATCCTCCATAACGTCGCCATATTGGACTACTTTAGGCGCGACCTCTACACACTAAACACGAATACGCCTATATGGGAGTAAAAAGAGTAAGATGTCTTCTAGCGTTCTCCTTTCTATAAAAGAGGGGCACATACGTATATAAAAGATGGCATACATACATACGTATGTAAAAGAGGGGTACATACGGTATGTCGCATCACCCACCTACACATTTTGGTGGACGTACAGGTGGTGTGATACATGGTATGGACTTGCGGACGGTATGAGCGTCTGCTTTGAAACTTGGTGGTCGCGGGTGCCACCAAACTGCTCAACGATTATGGAGCTCGATCCATTTCGCGGAGCGTGTTACATCTATCTACGTTGTTAGGCACTCACCAGAGGCGCCCTACGACACGCGGGCTCGCATACAATGGCTAGCGATGCGGCTAACAATTGCCCACACTGTACAGAAATTGTTCCCACACGTGCTGACCCCATTGCCTTTGTGAAAATATCGAAATCTTAGGGCTATGATCAACCGAACTGTTAGCTTTAAGAAAGAAAGACAAGCACAGTGCGCTATCCAATCGAGTTGGCGCGATTTTACACCGACCACATCGAGATGCGGGTGCAATGTGGAAGAACAGCGTCACGTCGCTCAAGAGCCGAAGCCAGCGAGATAAATGCTCGTCGAGAAAGGAATAAATACTGTGAATTTTAGAGTTTAAAGTCCCAAAGCAACACATGGGCTATGAGGAACGCTACGATCCTTCACAAAAACTGGAGAGAACAGTTAAAGAAAAGTGACACTAAGAAAGTGCGTATACGACAGACGTATCTTAGCATTTCGAAGGTGCTCATGAAAATATCGAAGCCGGTACTCGATATATCAGCAATCGGTCACATAATAGATAACACTTGAACGGCTTTTAATAAACAGTAGTCCTCTAGTCCCTGCGTTTTTTTTTAAAGCAGAGTAGCGATTCTATCGTCTCTATATGATCCGACAAGAAGCGAAGTTTCGCCATGCAGACGCATATATTCAAGATATGCTTTCACACCTTCATAAATTTCAGCACAGTTAGCGGATACACAGAAAATTGCTTTCTGCATGTTGTTTCATTGGCATATGTGCAAGGTGAATTATACACAAACCGATCGACTTACGTATCGGCAAATCCGTAGTCTCAAAGACCTTTTCGCTGGCAGTGGCTGCGAGCTCGCTGGCTTTAAGCCGGACTAGACCTATTTCCTCCATGCTCACGCTTGCGCTCGCAGAGGACAACGTCGATGTGCTGTCCATCATAGAGGACGCCGCCAAGTCAAGGACGGCCTGCAGACGGTCTGCGGGGTCCAGAAAGAGGAAAAAAAGGATAAAAAATGTTGACCGTGCTCCCCGCATACTGCGGTCTTATTATAACGTAGAGTTCGTATAACGTCCGGCATGGCTCCACGTATTACCTTGAGGTCTCTATCTACCGTATGTGATCCCCAAGGGCGCATTAATTTTTATATTCTTAACAGACAGTGGTTAGGAACCGGGTACTCGCTTCGCTCTGTAGGACTTGTAAGCAAACGACTGTGCGTATCACGTTCGCATCGACACATGAATGTGGCGGCATGCCTGGTTTAAAAAAGCGAAAGGTGCTACGCTTACACCGATTAAAGACCGCTTAGTCAAGTGGCAGCCTTCTTCCGCGGTGTCAGAAATCAGTCGCCTCACAGGACAGGAAACCTGGCTGAAGCATTTAAATATAAACGGAGTGGCGAAATATAGCCGCCCCTCTCAGAAAGTCAGCGTGTGCATCTTTGCTAAATGCATGAAGGCATAAAATTTGAACAGGCACTTCCTAAAGTGTGTATATCCTGTCCAAAGAAATTTTCGCAATAATCGGAGGTCTCCCTTTCTAATGATTTCACGCTATTCACCTTTTACGCAGCCTGCTTGCTGTACATAAGTCGCTGCTAGTATTTTTTTCACGAAGGCGAGGAACACCCGCTACTTATGCTTCTTTCGTGCGTTCCGGAAACCAGTCGATCGTGTCTCGCCATATGCCCGAGTGAAAGACTATCGGCAGATCAGGCAGACAGGAAGCACGAAGGCGAAGAGAAGTCCAACACTTACCGGCAGCGAAGCGCAGCCCAGAAGCCGCATCCACGTACATCATTTCATACCTCGATCCCAGAGCTTCGACAGCTCTTTCCAGCGCCGACAGAATGCGTCGATCTAGCGGGGCAGCCTCTTCCGCGCTTTGGGCGTCGAAGAGTTGTCGGCGCACGGGCTCATCTCCGAGAGAACCGACGAGCACCGCGCCGAGCACCAAAGCTCTTTCCGGGAACAGCATTCTTGTTTATGTGCGCTTGCGCGCTCGCTACTTCGCTACTCACTCGCTCCAGGCGCGTTGATTGCCTACGCGAATGAGCTGCGACCACTTCGTTTCATACTGGTCAGTGTAGACCTCCGCCTCCTTTAGTTCCTGACGGCGCTCTTTCAGAGGTCTGAACCCCGACTGCCACATCAGCTGTTGGCGTAAATTTGCTAGCAGCTGCGGTGACGCAACGTGATAGTTCGCTTTGGAAGCCACGGCACCGGAGAACAATATAACCGCGTTGAACGGCCAGCGAAGGGCTATCGGCCGACTATGCTTGGTTTGTTTACAAGGCGAGAAAGTATGCGTAAGAGCCGCTATACGAAGAATGTGCAAACGTTTACCGACGGCTACGTGCCGGGCGTAGGGTGGTCTGCTTCTTTAGTGCTGGATTCTCCGGCGAGGAAAACGAAAGAGTGGGAAAGAAAGAAACAAACAATAATGCGTCCACACAAACATTCCTGCTTGCGCTATGAGACCAAAGAAGTTCCTCTGCGCTGTCTATGTGAGCGAGAGACTACGTATCAACAGGTCAGCCTTGTGTTCCTGTGTGCAGGCGCCTGCTAAGCGTTTGCTTTTCGTTCTTTTTTGTTCTTTTTCATCCCCGCAAGCGTGCAGACGCATCCGGCCTCATTGGGAGTGGAACACATAGCTGCTGCAAATGACGTCATCGTTAACTTCCGGTGGAGCGAAAGCTCCGAGCTGGGCCTTCGCATATTTTCAAATTTTTGCTTATTGTATTGATTTCTTGTTATTTTACATTTTTGTTTCTATTCGGCAGTGGGGGTTTTTGTAACCATTCAAAGCGACGATAATTTTGAAATATCTATAGAACGTTAAGATTAATTCGGCAAAAATAAATGTGTCCCCAAAGATGTATGTAAACATGCTTGTTTGAAATAAATTCAAATTCAATTCCTATTAAAGAAAAGCGTCGGAAGAGGGGGGGGGGGGGGGGGCTGTGGGCTGTGAGAAATACGTGGTCATAGCGGCCATTGTTGAATGTCTCGATGCCACTGCTGTACAGTTTGGTTCGCTCGGACACGTCTTCATAAACGTCGCTTCACTGAAGCCTCGGAGCGAGAGAAATATGTTTTATTTTGTCTTCTCTTCCATTTTGTGTGCGTGCGTGTGCGTACCTAAAAAGAAGGATGTCACGAGGAAAGGAAAAGCGGCAAATGCCTCACTTGGACTGGACATCAGCAGCACCGTATATTAGAATTCACCGCTGAAACAAAAAGGAGGTAAACAACTGCAGGCAGAGAAAAACCACGCACCGTCTTCTCGTCGGTCGTGCTTAGCGCAGGGCACGACCACGGTGTCAGAAGCGGGCGCTCTTTTCGGCTATCATGCAAAAACGTTCCTCTCCTACGCTGCTGTTATCTTAATCGACCGCAGCGGTAGCTATAGTGGTCTGAGCATCCGCTTCGCATGCGGGAGGAGCGGGGTTCGGTCCCCAGTGCCGCCTGGTAAACGGTGGTTGTACAATGGGTACAAGCTTCCCCTAGCCTGGTGCTTAGCTAATTCAGGATGAAATGCTTGGGAAATGGGTCTTGGGCCCCACCTTGAGCAATCACAAAAATATCTTATGCCATGGCGCTGTTTGGCCGCAGATGCCTTTGCGCCATAAAAACCACTAGCATCGCTAGCTAGCTGTTATCTTAATCCTGAACGTCATTCCATACCCCGGAGCTCGGGCGCTGATCTCCAGCTTTATCGATCGAGACACCCTAAGCGGCGCTTCGTGGAATCCTGTTCTGGGAGCGCTAATTAGCGCCATACGAGAGGTTTGTTTTTGCCGCCGCGCACTGGCCCTCCCGCAGGATGCTTGGAACGTGTTGCCCCTAACGACCTGCGAAGACCGCTCGTGTTGTAGCACGCGTCTCTTCGTGGCCGCGGGACGCCGCGGCGCCTTCGAGTCGTAAAACGCGCTGTCGCGCCCTTCGTGCCTTAGGCCGCCGGCTTGGCAGACAGGGCAGGGAGGTCGCTGCTGTTTTGCGGAATAAGCCGCTCGCAGCGTCTCGCACGGGCTATAAAAGTGAGAGCCCAAAGGGGTTGAGGAAAGACAGCAACCTTTGGTGAACTTCGCCAGAGAGGCGGCGCCGCTTTCATACCCAAGTCCATATAACACTGTGGGAGCCATCCAGCTCTGCGGTTGAAGATTACTGACTGCAGAACAGCATTGCGGTCAGGACCAGTCATCGACACCATGAACGCTTTGCTACCATGCCCGACACAAGCGGTCGTGTGTGTAAAGTAGCCATAGCCATTATGTTATGCGAAAGACAACACTTTTATTACTATTATCAGAACATGTGTGAAAGTGCTTGCCGTAGTTACTTTGTTGAAATGCATACTGCCTTTCTGCCGCCAAGGAAAAGAAGTAAAGATATGGAGTGCATCTTCCTGTTCATGTTTCCTCCTTAACCTCGTCCTGGCGACCACTTGGGCAAGCAAAAATATTGGGCCTGCCGGATCTTTGGCGTAATTTGTCTGCCATTTGCGAATAATGGTACAATGCCCCTTAAAGAACTCGAGACCTCTTTGCGTGTGACGTGAACTTTTGGCGACCGATACATCATTGACTGTGAGAGCCGCACCTCCGCTGGTTCCTTCCAACACCTCATAGGTCTCTCCGATCACACGAAGAGTGGTCTAGGGACTTTTTAAAAGAACTGTGCGTACGTATTCAACGCCAGAAACGGCACGCGAACCAATCTGTAATCCTTGCTGGCAAGGGCCTGCCGGGTAGGAGGTCTTGGAGACGAACACGCCTAAGGCGCTGGGATGCCCAGTAGGCGGTAGAGCCAGCGGTAGATGTCGCACCCGTCCCCGTGGAAGTTCGAGCCGATGCTGGCATTGATGGCACGCATGTAGACGTGCAGTGGCTGCTCCTTGCGGAACACGGGCCACTCGCCGCCGCCCGGCCTCTCCGGCTTCCTGCAAACAAAGAGGCCAGAGCGTTTCAGCTTTCTCGCAGCACGCACACTCACTATAGCGCTGGAGGCACAAGGACGCAAGGCACAAGTTTCTTTTTACCAAAACTCCGCACGTTTTCACGACACTGACGCACGTGCACAGGCACCTGGCATGCGTGGGGTTTCGACCTTTGGGATTGGAGGTCCAAATCACACCGCTAAAACGTGGTTGATGCACTAAATTCTCTTTTTAAATGCCACGGCGCTTGTGGAAGAGTGTAGTCGAGTACAACTCAAGGAGGAACAGCAGATGGCCACCCACCAAAAGATGTCTTCCAATCTTCCAATCAATCGCGTTGACCTACTGTCATCACATTACGTTCACTTGCCTTGCACCTCTCATCCACTTGCTAAGCCATGCTAGCGAGTTCGAGGCGATTGAGCGTGACGTCATGACAGCCGATACCATTGATTGGGGGGCATTGTTTGAGGGACAATTGCTTCTTCGTTATTAGCTTGTATCCTTCAATATAGCACGCCAACAGCGTATGGTCAGGTCGAAAGAGAGGCTCAGCATTATGCGGGAAACTTGCTGTGACTCTCATAGTTGTTACGGTCCTTGCCTTTAGCTGAAATTGGATGCAGTATGTAGCCAATGGTGAGGTGCATCGCTGCGCTCCGTGAACAGCAGGCGACCGGACCTGACTACTTGCTGCCATTGGCTGCGATATGCAGCCAATGGTGAGATCCGGGCTCCAACCAACCAATGGCCGGGTTGCTTGCCACATGCGCTTGAAAGCCGCGGGTATTCAGAGTGACCACCGACTGCAGACCGAATGGACGTGAAATGAACAACAGAAAATTGACAGCTCATAGAATATGACCCCAGATTATTTATTTCAAAATAATTATTTAGTATTCAGCACTACTTTGTTGACGTTGTATTTAGGACACTTCAAAAAAATATAAGAGGTTACTTTATGAATCAGCGCTGCGAATTCGTGTCGGTTTCATTCATTGAACTCAGAAGAGGGCCTGGCTAAAGAATCTTTTGTCTCGGGACAGAAATAAAACCTCCATGACTATCGCCAGTCCTGGCGCACATTTGACGCGCACACGGCCGCGACTGCGTTCGCTGTCGTATATAGACAAGGTAAAAGTGACTAGCTTTGCGACGCCACAACTGTCGTTGTCACGATGTCGAAGCCAGGTTGTCCGTATAATGGCGTAATTATGTATAATTAGATCTGATATCAGCGACCACTTCCGTGCGCTGTTTATCTGCCAGGCAAACCGGGAAAGCTACATAGCATACGTGTGTTCGAGCACGAACGCGATAACATCGGAAGAGTAAAGTGGGCGCTGGAATAGTTCCACGACCTTTTCCGTGCTGGAACGGCTCTGCCCGGACTCGGGCGGCCCTGTTTGGTACGTTTCATCGGCGCCAAACAAACGGTCTCGAGCGGAGGGTTTAACAAAAGAACCTGGAAACAATTGGTGAGTGCATAACCGCGCGCGCGGTTTCTATTCTTGAGAAGCTTTCTTTCAACAAGTTGAGCGTTCGTTTTTCTCACCCCGAAGGAACGAGCCGATATTTGACGTTGCGGTTCTTCGGCCCCAAAACAAGACCTTCGGCTACTTGTCTGGCTTAAGAGCCGAGTGCCAGGTGTAGAGTTCACGGCGGTCGTAATGTTTTTAGTGCCGCTGTGTCGGGGACTGCACCATGGTCACGCCTGCATACGCGATGGTCGTCTCATAAACATGACACCTGGGCTGATTTATGGTGCGACAACAGAAGTATACAACCAACAGCTTTCTCGTAACAAAACCGGCAGACCACGCAAGTCCATCCGAATTCTTTGAACCTCCGAAACATCCGCACGTTTTCTTCCTTTTTTATGGCTTGGGGATTATTGTGATGGAAAGAGAGTATGTCTCCATGAGTAACAGTAAAAGATGAGTTAACTATATGAGAGGTCATAGCAAGGACCGCGGACGCGAATAGAAGATAAAGAAAAGGCTTGAAATTAAGCCGACAACGCACAGAGCTATATGGAAGGAAAATTATGAGGTTTACATCACGAGACAGGAAGACAGCAGAATGGCTTTGGGTTCAAGCTCAAATAAAAACTGCGAAGAATGAGAGCATGTAATACGGAGAAGATAGAGCCTATGGTTCCTAAAGGTAACGAATTTTATTCCAAGAGAAAAAAAACCATAGCAGGGGATGACAGGTCGTAGGCTGCGCAGTAAGATCAGGAAATTGTCGGGCATTAGGGAGAATAAGCTGAGCATCAGACACGGTTAACTGATGACCAGTGAGAGAGGCCTTTGATCTGCAATGAATGTATTTGGGTTGCTGGCGATGACGACATCTTGATTCATTTTTCTCGATCGAACAGGCATTCTTCCTTACAGTTCGAGACTATTTATCTCACTATAAATATCACAAACTAAGCTACAAAGCTGTAGAAATGGCAAGGCCCTTACACCTTATTATCTGCTTATTCTAATTGAAGTGTAACTCTGTTTAGCTTCCGTTGCTGGCCCGAGCTCCTGTGCGCGGCTGTTACTTATTGGATTCTTCAAACAGTGCAGCGGTGTTGATAAGACAGAATATATATTATCAGATGAAAAGAACGTGAACAGGTAAATAGGACCGTTAGTACTTGTAGAAAACTATAATCAGATACAACTCAAAGATGAAGTGGTGAACGGGGCTAAAAAGAGGCGCCTCAACAAAAGGCGTCAACCGATTGTTGTGACGTCGCTCTTAATCTATTCAAATCGTGGTTAATACCCTCCTTTGAGGGGCATTCGTCCTTTCGTTCTTAAGTTATAACCGGCTATATTCTTATCTGTACGTCCTTATGACATAAAGACGCGTGACACAATTACAAACAGACGAACAAAATCAAATGAGAAAAAGGAAATAGTTTTGTACTTGACGCAGGTTTGGAATTAAATTGCATGCAGAGAGATCGGCCGGAAGAACATGTCTTGGGCAATAGCCACTGTAAGTTGAATGAAGCTCAGGCGGAATGACAGAAAAATTTTGAGGCACAGTTGTGGACAGTAGCACTCGCTGGTTGCTGCTACTGCAAAAATGGATTCTGACTGATTGAGCTGGCGAATGGTGACGGATTAATGCGCCTTTCATCAAGCTCTTTACCTTTCGGAGCTCCCATAGAAGCACATGTGTGTTATTGGGGCTATGCTGTTCTCATACTCTTTTTTTTTCCGAACTCACATGGATAACTTATATAACCTGCCTTACCTACGCTGTCATGTAGAGAGGCTATGCACGTGACGTCACGGACGCCATATTGTTATCCTGCGTGCAGGTTCAACGGTTCAAGCCAGAGTATATAGGCGTTGATAAGCCTGTTAAACACGCTCCGGGCATCCGCTGTGACGTCTGTGAATACTTCCTATATTATACCTATATATGTGACGACACGTGTTCTCCCTATTCATATCCAGGTGAGCCTGGACCGAGATAGTCGTGCAAGTGTTTGGCGAAAAAGTCTTTCCTGGAGGCATTTACGCCCGAAGCACTTCTGTATGGAAGGTCGCAAGGTGTAAGTAACGGGAACCGAACGTACCCGGTGTTCACATAGGACGCAATGACTTGCATGCTGGCTTTGCTCTGCAGCCGGTCGGCGTCGGAGTAGAGATGTGGGAAGCGGAACGGCATGCCGAACACGAACTGGAGGTCCTCGAAGTGCGTGGCACCCATCCACGGCGGCCACATGCTGCGTCCGTGACGGTAGTAAAACACATAGAAGTAGGTGGGCTTGTTTGTCTTGGCGAAGGTCTCGGCGTAGAACCTTGTCGGGCAGACGATGACCAAGTCACCCAGCATGTCCTTCAGCGCCTGCAGGTTCCCGGTCCAGTCCGTGGCGCCGGGCACACGACGAAGGTAATGGCCCGTGACGATGGACTGCGTCGCCGTGGGCAAGAAGTGCAAGTAGTGTTTCGCAGCAAACTCCGCCGCCTGTTGCTTCGTCAGCTTGGGACCCGACGGGATGCCGGCGAAAGGCGGCCCTCGGAAGTACACGAACATGCCACCTTCGTCAGCCATGACCCCAGCCAGTACGCTCTCCAGAGGGATGAACAAGCCTCGGGATATGGCCTCGATCTCCGGCAGCGGTAGGTAGTCATCTCCGTGGGACGGAGAGAAATTTACCAGCTCCACAGAAAACTGGCTTTCCTCCGCATCTATGATCTTGTCAACAGGCACACTGCGGAGACACTCGACGACCTGTTGCGGATGAGTCTTTGACGATGGTTTCGAAGCATCTAGGCAGCCAACATAGCGGGCGACGCGGTCGGCGTATGCGTGACCCACCACATTTTGCGGCGGTATCAGCCAATAGTCGCTCCCGCTACCCATGATGACACGGTGAATGAGGCCCGCGTTACAAGGCGCCACCAGAAGAGCACCGATGCCGATGGCTCCGGAGCTTTCACCGTATATGGTCACACGCCCCGGGTCGCCTCCGAACTGAGCGATGTTGTGCCGAACCCACAGAAGGCAGAGGTGCTGGTCCCAGAGGGCGTAGTTACCACTGGACGACCCAGGACCGGTGTAGAGAAAGCCAAACGAACCAAGTCTAAAGTTTATCGTGACCACGACGATGTCTCCCATCGCCGCCAGCGTCTTGCTATCGTAGAGGGTGTCAGACGCAGTGCCAGCTCTGTATGCTCCACCATGAATCCAGAAGAGGACTCCTAGCTGCTTAAATCGCCCCAGAGGGCTCCAGACGTTCAAATAGAGACAGTCTTCTCTTACTTGGTCCCTTCTTACCAGCCACGGCACGGGTGGGAAAGATCCATTTGCCTGGGAGCAAGGGTTTGCAAAGGTCAGCGTGTCCAAAGTGAAAGGACGCCATGATCTCGCCGGTACTGGCTTCCGGAAGCGCAAGTCTCCCACCGGCGGTTGCGCGTATGGAATGCCCAGGTACCTTGCCACGTCCACACCATCCACGTTCTCGATGACTCCTCTCACGTGGCCGTTGAGTGTTTCTGTCGTGATGTACCTTTCCGTCGATACGATGACAACACCGACGTACAGCACGAGTAGTCCTGTGGGCACTGCCGAAGCCACGACTGCCTGCCACATCGTGTGCCGCGAACTTTCGGCGAAGCTTTGTCTGCTTACTTATATGGTGACTCTCCGACATTTTCTATACCCTGCAAAACAAAGGCTTTGCTGCGAAGGTCAGACATTTGATATTTGTATCTTGCCGCCAAATCTCTCGGACCTTTTCGTTCACTGGTTCCCAGCGTGCTGATGTTGGCGTTACTAATGGGTCTGAGCAAAATTACCTTCGCGGGCGACTGATCACCAATGAAGGGCGCTATTAATCAGTGCCAAATTGATCTCCGCTGTTGCCCTTAGCCTTCGACAGAAAGAACATAATGAAGAAGCTGGCTGTGCAGTTTTTGAACTTTACATTCAAAATTTTTGAGGGTTTCCGGAATAGCTAACCTTGGCGCAATGTCGCCTATATTGTGTAGTAGCCGGATACAACTCGAACAAAAGTGCGTATGCCCTTCAAAGGAAGCCCACCATCAATGGCGTCAACCGACTGTCGTGACGTCGTGTTTAAAGGGTTGCACTAATTTCTGCTTGCGTGTCTTTTTCCTTTCATATGATGCGTTAGACGTTAGTACACATGAATCACCCCGTGGTATTCCTCTACTGGCGTTAACTATTATACAATTCAATTTCTTCTTGATGCTGTTTCGGTTTTACCAACCGAATGATATGGCTGTGACCGCGATGGTTGTGACGTGTAATGTGTGTTCGGGTCCGATGAAGCTGAAAAGAGCTGTAGTATAATCACTGACACGTTGTTTTAATTCACTACAACGCATACGACGGCCAGCATCAAGAGCTGGAATGACAACAAAGGACGTATTAGCGGTTGCATTGCAGATTTTTTTTTGCATGCCTCACATTATTTACATGCACCTGCCACACAATTTCCAAGCTTTTGGGTGATTTTAAAAGAAGTCAGAGGTCAAACCAAAAGTAGCCATGCCATTTAATCTTAGCGCCAAATTTTAAGTCAAATCGAACAGAAGCAATATTATGAATACAATTTGAATTAACGAACAGCAAATAGCACCATTTTAAATCAGTGCAAGAAACAGAAGAGCACAGCAACTTCGCCCTTTTGATTTGTCTTCAAGGCACAGGCACGTTGGAGGTAAAAAAAAAATCATGAAAGCTTCAGTGCGCGCACATAGCTTATCTACAATAAGCATTCTTGGACCAACGTTAAGTGGAATTCCAAAAGGTGGAGTAGATTTGTAATAAGCGTGTAATTACTGATTATCATCCACCCGAGCGCTGTCATTCGGCTGCAAAGGAAAGCTGCATAACTTTCAGAGAAACTTAGAATAGATGAAGAAAATCCGTTCTGGTCCAGGGTTCGAACCCGGGACAACCACCTGTCCGGGGCAATCGCATTACCAACAGCGCTAACCAGGGCGTTTAGCAGATACATGGTATGGCGAGAGATAACTGGTCAACAACTGATCAACAACGGCTACATTAGCATCTCTCCAAGTTTCGGGTCTTTTCACCATTCTCCTCTTGACGCACGCTTTACAGGTGCTTGCTTTTTCTTGGCAGAGGGCAGCCTCGGCACGATCAAGGGTTGAAGCGGAAGCTCTATCAGCTCGAACTGTGGAAGTGTCTTCCGGCCGGTATTGTGCTTCGTGTGTTCCAGCGTTACGTGGATGGCTGCATTTTAGCGCATTGCTCCTTGATGCGCACCATCCTCACCGGCGAGGAGGACATGCGAACGCATAGGCCGCCACGACTGCAGAGCTCAGAAACAATGGGTGGCTCTTTGAGTATGTGAGACTAATGTTGAATGCACTGAATAAATTGAGGTTAGCTGCGTGGGCCCTCATCTCTGTTACTTAGTAGGTGCTTCTTAAGAGAACTTCCTGCTGGGCTAGTTGGTAATCGATCATTGTAACTTCGGTGCAGCGGAGGATAAGGCGAGGTATATATACTGAACAATTACGTCAGGGTGGGCGTCAACAGGTAGGTAGGACCCTTTAGTACTTGTAGAGAACACTAGTTCGATACTACTCAAGGAAGAAGTAGCGAATGCTGCTAAATAGAGGCGCTCCATCCAAAGCCGTCAACCGGTTGTTGTGACGTCGCTCTTAATCGATTTAAATCGTGGTTAATCCCCTCCTTTGAAGGGCATTCGTCCTTTCATTCTTGAGTTATAGCCGACTGTATTCTTATCTGTACGTCCACGTGACTTAAAGCCCCCGTGACATAATTACAAACAGATGACCAAAAATAAATGAGAAAAAAGAAACAGTTTTATACTTGACTCAGGTTTGAAATTACATTGCATGCACAGCAGGAGAGAGCCCGGCCGGAAGAACATGTCTCGGGCAATAGCAACTGCACGTTGAGTGAAGCTCAGGCGGAAAGAGTAAGATTTAGAGGCATACTAGCGGATAATTTGCTGCTACTGCAAAATTGGATTTCGACCGATTGCGCTCGCGAATGTTGGCGGATTAGTGCGCCTTTCATCTGCTCAACTTCTTTTCGGAGCTTTTATAGAATCTTATGTGCATTACCGGGGCCATCTTCCTCTTCTCATACTTTTTTTTCTTTCGAGCTCACCTGAATAGCAAAGATATCCTGTCTTCTTCCTACCTACGCAGCCATGTAAAGAGGCTATGCAAGTGACGTCACGGACACCATATTGTTATCTTGCGCGCAGGTTCAACGGTTCAAGCCGGAGTATAATAGGCGTTGATAAGCCTGTTAAACACGCTCCGGCATTCCGCTGTGACGTCTGTGAACACTTCCTACATTATACCTATATATGTGACGACACGTGTTCTCCCTATTCATATCCAGGTGAGCCTGGACCGAGATAGTCGTGCAAGTGTTTGGCGAAAAAGTCTTTCCTGTAAACATTTACGCCCGAAGCATTTCTGTATGGAAGGTCGCAAGGTGTAAGTAACGTGAACCGAACGTACCCGGTGTTCACATAGGACGCAATGACTTGCATGCTGGCTTTGCTCTGCAGCCGGTCGGCGTCGGAGTAGAGATGCGGGAAGCGGAACGGCATGCCGAACACGAACTGGAGCTCCTCGAAGTGCGTGGCACCCATCCACGGCGGCCACATGCTGCGTCCGTGACGGTATTCAAACACATAGAAGTAGGTGGGCTTGTTTGTCTTGGCGAAGGTCTCGGCGTAGAACCTTGTCGGGCATACGATGACCAAGTCACCCAGCATGTCCTTCAGCGCCTGCAGGTTTCCGGTCCAGTCCGTACTGCCGGGTACACGACGAAGGTAATGGCCCGTGACGATGGACTGCGTCGCCATGGGCAAGAAGTCCAAGTAGTGTCTCGCAGCAAACTCCGCCGCCTGTTGCTTCGTCAGCTTGGGACCCGACGGGATGCGGGCGAAAGACGGCCCTCGGAAGTACACGAACATGCCACCTTCGTCAGCCATGACTCCAGCCAGTATGCTCTCCAGAGGGATAAACAAGCCTCGGGATATGGCCTCGATCTCTGGCAGCGGTAGGTAGTCATCTCCGTGGGACGGAGAGAAATTTACCAGCTCCACAGAAAACTGGCTTTCCTCAGCATCGATGATCTTGTCGACGGGCACCCTTCGGAGGCACTCGACGACCTGTTGCGGATGAGTCTTTGACGATGGTTTCGAAGCATCCAGGCAGCCGACGTAACGGGCGACGCGGTCGGCATAAGCGGGACCCACCACATTTTGCGGCGGTATTAGCCAATAGTTGCTCCCGCTAGCCATGATCGCACGGTGAATGAGGCCGGCGTTACTAGGCGCCACCAGAAGAGCACCGATGCCGATGGCTCCGGCGCTTTCGCCATATACAGTCACACGCCCCGGGTCGCCGCCGAAATGAGCAATATTGTGCCGAACCCACAGAAGGCAGAGGTGCTGGTCCCAGAGGGCGTAGTTACCACTCGACGACCCTGGACCGGTGTAGAGAAAGCCAAAAGAACCAAGCCTAAAGTTCATCGTGACCACGACGATGTCTCCCATCGCCGCCAGCGTCTTGCTATCGTAGAGGGTGTCAGACGCAGTGCCAGTCCTGTATCCTCCACCATGAATCCAGAAGAGGACTCCTAGCTGCTTCAATCGCCCCAGAGGACTCCAGACGTTCAAATAGAGACAGTCTTCTTTTACTTGGTCCCTTCTTACCAGCCACGGCGCGTGTGGAAAAGAACCATTTGCCTGGGAGCAAGGGTTTGAAAAGGTCAGAGCGTCTAAAGTGTCAGGACGCCATGATCTCACCGGCACTGGCTTCCGGAAGCGCAAGTCTCCCACCGGTGGTTGCGCGTAAGGAATGCCCAGGTACCTTGCTACGTCCACACCATCCACGTCCTCGATGACTCCCCTCACGTGGCCGTTGAGTGTTTCTGTCGTTATGTACATTTCCGTCGATACAATGACAGCACCAATGTACAGCCCGAGAAGTCCTGTTGGTGCTGCAGAAACCATGGCTGCCTGCCACATCCTCAGCCGCGAACTCTCGGCTACGCTCTGTCTCTTTACTTATATGGTGACTCTCCTCCGTTTTCTTTAGCCTACAAAACAGAGGCATTGGTGAGGAGGTCAAACCTTTGAGATTTGTATCTTGCGGCCAAATCTGTCAGACGTTTTCATTCACTGGTTCCCAGCGCTCGTTATGTTGGCGTTACTAATGGGTCTGCACAAAATTGCCTTCGCGGCCGGCTGATCACCAGTTAAAGGGGCTGTGAAGGGGGCTCTAATAAGGTTGCGGAATGCCTAGGATATTGAAGCATGCCGCTTCACGAATAGTGTCCACCAAGGATTTTTTAAATGCGTTTTGTAGAAGCTGAATTATCTGTAGATAAAATTTTAATTTCAGCGTCTTCGCGCCTTTCCCTCTCCTCTCGTCCCTTTTTGCACGCTGGAAGGTAGGCGCTCCTTCGCCGACCCCCCTCTGGGAGCGGAGCTTCCCGACCCGCCGGAGATAAGCGGCTTATTGGCCGTGGCCACAGTTGCTGCCTGACGTCTGAAAGAATCTAACCAATGGCCACCTCTCACCTTGTCTACGCAGATGCGGGGGACGGAGGAGGGTGCGAGCATGTAAATGTCGCCGGGAAGGGCTCGCCAACTTTGACGCGTGATTGTTAGTCGTCTGCTGCGTGTAGAAGAGTATTATTTGGCTCTGGTTTTCATGGCAACGCAGTGAAGTGATTAAGTGAGTTAATGTGCTCTCGTCGGAAGGCGTTTCAGAGCCCCTTTAAGGGCGCTAGTGCCAAATTAATCACCGCTGTTACCCTTAGCCTGTGATTGAAACAAGATAACGAATTAGCTGCCTGCGTAGTTTTTGCACTTTACATCCAAAATAATTGAAGGTTTCCGGAATAGCTAACCTTAGAATAGCTAACCTTGGAATAACTAACTTTGGAATAGCTAACCTTGGCGCAATGTCGCGTCTATTGTGATTTAGTCATATAAAACTCAAGAACGAAGCTGCAAATGCCCCTCAACGAAAGCGTCGACTGACTGTCGTAACGCCGTGCTTAAAGGATTCCACTAAATTTTTGCTTGCGTGTTTTCTTCTTTCAAATGACGCGTTGTACGTTAGTATGCATGGATCACCCCGTGGTATTCTGCGGGTAAATATATACTATTGAATTTCTTCTTGATTCTGTTTCGGTTTTATTAACCGAATGATATGGCCATGATCAGGCGTGATTGTGACTTTAAATGTTTGTTTAGCTCTATGAAGCATGAAAAGAGCTGCAATATAATCACTGTCACGTAGTTTTAATTCGCTACAACGACGCACAAGCCGGCCTGTTTCGAGAGCTGCAATGACAACAAAGGACGCATTAGCGGTTGTACTGCAGTTTTTTTTCATGCCTCATATTACCTACGCGCACCTGTCACATCATCACCAAAGTAGCCTTTGGGCGGATTTTAAAAGAAGCCAGAGCTCAAGACAAAAGTTATCGTGCCATTTAATCTGAGCACCGACTTTTTAGTCAAATCGAACAGAAGCGATACCATGAATAGATTATGTATTAATGAACAGTAAATAACATCATTTTAAATCAACACATGAAACAGAATAAAGAGCACAGGAATATGGTCCTTTTGCCTGGTCATCAAGCCACAGGTACGTTGAAAATAAATTAAATATCAAAACTTCAGTGCGCATGCACATAGCTTATCTACAATAGATAGAATTCTTGGACCAACGTTAAGTGGAATTCCAAAAGGTGGAGTAGATTTGTAATAAGCGTGTAATTACTGATTATCATCCACCCGAGCGCTGTCATTCGGCTGCAAAGGAAAGCTGCAGAGCTTTCAGAGAAACTTAGTATAGCTGAAGAAAATCCGTTCTAATCCAGGGTTCTGACCCGGGACAACCACCTGTCCGGGGCCATCGCATTACCAACAGCGCTAACCAGGACGTTTAGCATATACATGGTATGGCGAGAGATAACTGGTCAACAACTGATCAACAACGGCTACATTAGCATATCTCTCCAAGTTTCTGGTCTTTTCGCCATTCTCCTCTTGACGCACGCTTTACAGTTGCTTGCTTTCTCTTGGCAGAGGGCAGCCTCGGCACGGTGAAGGGTTGAAGCGGAAGCTCTATCAGCTCGAACTGTGGAAGTGTCTTCCGGCCGGTATTGTGCTTCGTGTGTTCCAGCGTTACGTGGATGGCTGCATTTTAGCGCATTGCTCCTTGATGCGCACCATCCTCACCGGCGAGGAGGACGTGCGCGCGCATCAGCCACCACGACTGCAGAGCTTAGAAACAATGGGTGGTCTTTGAGTGTGTGTTGTGTTGGGTTTTATGGCACATTGGCAGCTAAGGCCATCATGCGCCAGGCTCAACGTATAGAATAAGTTTCGTGCGGATTGTTTACAATTGGGAAATATTATCGATAGTGTAGATGGCCTAGAATATTGTACTGTCTAGTAATAACATAGGGGAAGATATTTGGAAAAGGCTAACTGTAAAAGTCTTAAATTAGTTCAGGTAGCCTCAGCGGCTATCCTTGGCTGGGCGAAGATCCTGAGGCTCCCAACCAATCAAAGAAGGACCTCAGCCTTCTTCTCGGGGATGAGAAAATGGCTGAAGGTGTATCATGCAATAAAGCGAGGTAGTGGTTCAAAATTTACAGTTTTTCAAGTACGCCTGCTTCTTTTAAAAAGCTATAAATATGTTGTGTTGGGTTTTATGGCGCATAAGCATCTAAGGCGATCATGAGCCAAGCTCAAGGTATAAAAAATTGTTTTCTGGAGATTTTTACAAAGATATAAAATTTGGTGGTGTGGAAAGCTGAAAAAGTTATTTCCTTCTACCTAGTATTGAGAGCAAAAAAAATATTGACAGATAGCGAATATTAAAAGATTCAAAGGAGGTCGGGTAACCTCATCAGCCGTCCTTGGCTGTGCAAGGACTGGAGACCCCAACAAATGAGTACGAAACCTCAGCCCTTTTCTCGGGAATTAAAAAGTAGCTGAGGTGCACCGGCGAAGCAATGGGCCATGTTTTACATCTTTTTAAGAACACAAACTTCTGTTAAAAATCTAAAAACGCAGGACATGCCGACAATTGCATTTTCACCTAAGAGCAGTGGTGGGTGAAAAAGGATGTATTAGTTATAGAATGGAGAAAAGCACGCATTCCTTTGCTTTTCCAGTTGCGAGCATGAAAATAAAATATGATTAGCTGTAAGCTCATCTCCATATGTACAAACTGGTTTGTGTTTTTTCGTAAGCAGAAAGTTGTGGGTAATGTGTGTGTGGCCTTTACAGAGACGGCACATAAGGACTTCCGTGGAACGTTTTTGTTGCACAGATGACTTTCATTGGCCTAAAACTGGTTTTATTAGGTGTAGTTTGTTATTTATTTCGTTGTTCCAAACGGACTGCCATTGTTTCCTTGCATTTAAATGTAGAAGATTTACGCAATATTTATAGGGCATATTTACATTTTAATTTGCTTGCCACAAGCTTGAGCAGGGCACAAATCTGCTCTTTCGTTGCCTTTTATGCCGACATGACTAGGTACCCAGCAGAGTCTTATGTTTTGTCCTTGGGCTATGACTGTTGCAATGTTGTGTATGAAGTCGCCAAGCAGCCGTGTTATTGCATTTCCAAAATGGAGGGCTGTAACCACACTTAGCGAGTCTGTGTAAATAATACTGTTGGCGAGGCTCTCCTTTACTATTTTTCCAATGGCTATACACAGATGGCGTAGCATTCGCCGGTGAAGATAGATGCACACTGTGGAAGTCTTACTATTTTAGTCCAATTCCCTTGTACCACCGCGCTTCCAACATACGCCTCTGTTTTTGGCCGATCTGTATAATATGCTGTGAAAGTACTGTATTTTTCCTCGAGTGTAAGAAATTCTTGCATTATAGCTTCTTCCGCAGTTTGTTTTTTTCGAAACTGTGTGACAGTGAAATCATATTTCAGGGAAATTGTGCCATGGCGGCAGTGGACCTCGCCTTCGGGCAATGTTTGGCAATATGACTAGTATGCCGAGGTTCCGGCACATCTCTTCAAATCGCAAGACCAATGGCCTGGTAGCTTGCGGTTTATTGTTTAAAGAGTATTCTAGATGAGCACTTTGTAGCGATGGGATAACAAACATGTTTATGCAGTGAACGGATTTTTAAAATATACGAGCATGTGAGCATGGCTATTCTGGCTTTAAGAGATGGTTCATAAGTTTCTACATACAGACTATTTATGGGTGACGTTCTGTATGCACCAGTGGAAAGACGCAAGCCGAAATTATGCACTGGATCCTGTTGAGTCTTTCAGTGTGTGAGACAAATGTCGAGTGCACTGAATAAATTGAGGTTAGCTGCGTTGGCCCTCATCTCTGTTACTTAGTGGGTGTTTATTTAGATAACTTCCTGCTGGGCTAGTTGGTAATTGATCATTGTAACTTCGGTGCAGCGGAGGATAAGGCGAAATATATATACTGAACAATAACATCAGGGTGGGCGTCAACAGGTAGGTAGGACCATTTAGTACTTGTAGAAAACCCTAGTCAGATACTACTCAAGGAAGTAGCGAAAGCTGCTAAAAAGAGGCGCTCCATCCAAAGTCGTCAACCGGTTGTTGTGACGTCGCTCTTAATCGATTTAAATCGTTGATAATCCCCTCCTTCGGAGGGCATTCGTCCTTTCGTTCCTGAGTTATAGCCGACTGTATTCTTACTTGTACGTCCACGTGACTTAAAGCCCCCGTGACATAGTTACAAACA
This sequence comes from Amblyomma americanum, assembly GCF_052857255.1. NCBI lineage: Eukaryota > Metazoa > Arthropoda > Arachnida > Ixodida > Ixodidae > Amblyomma > Amblyomma americanum. Next base: position 182,211,464 of record NC_135499.1, read on the forward strand.
GATGACCAAAATAAATGAAAAAAAGGAAACAGTTTTATACTTGACTCAGGTTTGGAACTACACTGCATGCACAGCAGGAGAGAGCCCGGGCGTTAGAACATGTCTTGAGCATTAGCAACTGCACGTCGTTGAGTGAAGCTCAGGCGGAAAGACAGAAAGATTTAGAGGCATACTCGCGGATAATTTGCTGCTACTGCAAAATTAGATTCCGACCGATTGTGCTCGCGAACGTTGGCGGATTAGTGCGCCTTTCATCTGCTCTTCTTTTCGGCGCTTTTATAGAATCTTATGTGTATTATCGGGGCTATCTTCCTCTTCTCATACTTTTTTCTTTCGAGCTCACCTGAATAGCAAAGATATCCTGCCTTCTTCCTACCTACGCAGCCATGTATAGAGGCTATGCACGTGACGTCACGGACACCATATTGTTATCCTGCGCGATGCTTCAGCGGTGCAATCCGGAGTATATAGGCTGTGATAAGCCTATTAAACATGTTCCGTCCTTCCGCTGTGACGTCTGTGAATACTTCCTATATTATACCTGTATATGTGACGACACGGGTTCTCCCTATTCATATCCAGGTGAGCCTGAACCGGGATAGTCGTGCAAGTGTTTGGCGAAAGTCTTTCCTGTAAACATTTACGCCCGAAGCATTTCTGTATGGAAGGTCGCAAGGTGTAAGTAACGTGAACCGAACGTACCCGGTGTTCACATAGGACGCAATGACTTGCATGCTGGCTTTGCTCTGCAGCCGGTCGGCGTCGGAGTAGAGATGCGGGAAGCGGAACGGCATGCCGAACACGAACTGGAGGTCCTCGAAGTGCGTGGCACCCATCCACGGCGGCCACATGCTGCGTCCGTGACGGTAGTCAAACACATAGAAGTAGGTGGGCTTGTTTGTCTTGGCGAAGGTCTCGGCGTAGAACCTTGTCGGGCAGACGATGATCAAGTCACCCAGCATGTCCTTCAGCGCCTGCAGGTTCCCGGTCCAGTCCGTGGCGCCGGGCACACGACGAAGGTAATGGCCCGTTACGATGGACTGCGTCGCCGTGGGCAAGAAGTGGAAGTAGTGTTTCGCAGCAAACTCCGCCGCCTGTTGCTTCGTCAGCTTGGGACCCGACGGGATGCGGGCGAAAGACGGCCCTCGGAAGTACACGAACATGCCACCTTCGTCAGCCATGGCCCCAGCCAGTATGCTCTCTAGAGGGATGAACAAGCCTCGAGATATGGCCTCGATCTCCGGCAGCGGTAGGTAGTCATCTCCGTGGGACGGAGAGAAATTTACCAGCTCCACAGAAAACTGGCTTTCCTCAGCATCGATGATCTTGTCGACGGGCACCCTGCGGAGGCACTCGACGACCTGTTGCGGATGAGTCTTTGACGATGGTTTCGAAGCATCCAGGCAGCCGACGTAACGGGCGACGCGGTCGGCGTAAGCGTGACCCACCACATTTTGCGGCGGTATTAGCCAATAGTTGCTCCCGCTAGCCATGATCGCACGGTGAATGAGGCCGGCGTTACTAGGCGCCACCAGAAGAGCACCGATGCCGCTAGCTCCGGCGCTTTCGCCATATACGGTCACACGGCCCGGGTCGCCTCCGAAATGAGCGATATTGTGCCGAACCCACAGAAGGCAGAGGTGCTGGTCCCAGAGGGCGTAGTTACCACTCGACGACCCTGGACCGGTGTAGAGAAAGCCAAAAGAACCAAGTCTAAAGTTCATCGTGACCACGACGATGTCTCCCATCGCCGCCAGCGTCTTGCTATCGTAGAGGGTGTCAGACGCAGTGCCAGTCCTGTATCCTCCACCATGAATCCAGAAGAGGACTCCTAGCTGCTTCAATCGCCCCAGAGGGCTCCAGACGTTCAGGTAGAGACAGTCTTCTCTTACTTGGTCTTTTCTTACCAGCCATGGCGCGGGTGGGAAAGATCCATTTGCCTGGGAGCAAGGGTTTGCAAAGGTCAGCGTGTCCAAAGTCAAAGGACGCCATGATCTCGCCGGTACTGGCTTCCGGAAGCGCAAGTCTCCCACCGGTGGTTGCGCGTATGGAATGCCCAGGTACCTTGCCACGTCCACACCATCCACGTTCTCGATGACTCCTCTCACGTGGCCGTTGAGTGTTTCTGTCGTGGTGTACCTTTCCGTCGATACAATGAGAACACCGACGTACAGCACGAGAAGTCCTGTTGGCACTTCCGAAGCCACGACTGCCTGCCACATCCTTGGCCGCGAACTGTCGGTGAAGCGTTGTCTCCTTTCTTATATGGGGACCCTCTTCTGTTTTCTGTATCCTGAAAAACAAAGGCTTTGGTGAGGAGGTGAGACCTTTGGGATTTGTATATCGCAGCCAAATCTTTCAGACCTTTTCATTCACTGGTTCCCAGTGGTCGTTATCTTTGCGTTACAAATGGTTTGCACAAAATTACCTTCGCGGGCGTCTAATCACCAGTTAAGGGCGCTATTAATCAGTGCAAATTGATCACCGCTGTTACCCTTAGCCTGCGATAGAAACAACACAAGGAAATAGCTGCCTGCGTAGTTTTTCCATTTTACATACAAAATTATTGAAGGTTTCCGGAATAGCTAACTTTGGAATAAGAAAAGAAAATTTAGATGCGGTGCAACGTCGCTTATAGCACTTCCGGATGTTAAGAGTGGCGTCATTTCGTAGCCAATCACGCCGGATGCGCTTGGATACGAACATGGCTTATCGGGCTGGTCTTTGATTCATGAATCAAAGAACGGAAAGAGTGCAATATGTACGACCAAGACCAGAGAAAAGGAGAACACCACCACACAGTGCTGCGCGTCCTTTCTCTACGTCTTTGGGTTAAGTGCTGCTCTTATTTTTCGATTTCCGTTCCCATGCGTCTGCATGCTTGCGGGTGAAGAAAAACAACCAGAAAGAAACAAAAGGAAACGCTGTTCACAGAAACACATGGCTTACCTGTTAATACGTGACCTCACCCTTACATCGACAGTGCATATTTCTTCTTTTGGCTCTCAATGCAAGGTGGGATGCATGTGTGGACAAATTATCACCTTCCTCGCTGGAGGACCCAGCACTTAAGTAGCTGCCCACCCTTCTTACGACATGTAGCGGTAGGTAAACATTTGCGCATTCTTGTTATTGCGATGCTTGCGCATATTTCACGCCTAGCAAACAACGCAGTTTCGCTGCCCCCCACGAAAGATGATTAACCGCTACGTCATGATTATCGGTCGACGCCCGTGGCTGGAGGGAGGGCCTCCTTTGATAAGTGTTTTCAGCTTCGTTCTTAAGTTGTATCCGATTACAGCATGTCTTGCAGTCTTTCCAATCTTAGCGGTTGCGAAGACGAAATGCCTGCAGTAGCAAGTGTTCAAAATCGACGTTCACGGTGCGCTTATGTTGCAGACATTCACTAAACAGCAGTCAATGAATTTCGATAGAACTAACCATCCAAATTTAATCGAACACAAGCATCCAACTTTAGTACAACCATGTCAGACCGAGATGTTCTTGCTCTTACAGAATATTATTGAAGGTAAAAGCTGATGCCGCAGCTTTTCTTCTTGATCATGGGTTTTAAATGTTGCAAAACGTAGCAAGGGCGCAAGGAAGAGGGGTTAATCGATAAAACGCGTGAACGAAGCGACAATAACCCCTCAAAAATGTTCCTACAGCTATTATCATGTCGTTGCAGTCCACTGCATTTGTGGGTTTCTCCTTGGCCACAGGCCACCAACCACCGTGGATTCGGGCTTCGCGCGAGCCAAGGGCGCCGATCAGCCGTCGCCACACGCACGCTGGGGCACCGCTGCGGCGTTCTCAACCTCCGCAGGGAGGCGAGCGGCTCGCCGCTAAAAAAAAAGAAAACAGGCCTCCAATTTCACAAAATAGCGATACACACATTCTTAACAGTCACCCCGTCGGGGTGGTGGTGGTGGTGGTGGCGTAAAACATTTATCTGTGCTATTTACAAAGAGGTATTGCTTGGACCGGGCCTGAAAGGCCCGACCTTACGTACAAACTGGCCTTACCTCTACCGTACTTTAACTCGAACGGCGACTTTCAGAAAGGTTGCTGAAAGTGAAAGGCGGAAAGTGCCCTTACCCACAGAAGTAAGAGGTATGATAACGAGACTAAAGAAATATTGATGCTTGCCGCATCAGTGGATGTACTGATAACTTGTTTTGTATACTATAGAAAGCAGTTAAACATATACTGGAGCTGTCATAATCATTCAGTAGACGAAATTAACTAGCCTGACTCATATTTTTACGCATGTTTCCTCTTTGTCTAGCCCCAATGATAGGCAGCCTTCGCTACAAGAAGCTTTGCTGAGTCGACGTCGGTTTTTGTTCATTTTCTTGTACCTCGATCGGGGTGTGTTGTGCTTACATGTGTGCGTTTTTTTGTTGTTGTTTTGCGCTGAACGTCAAAAATGTACCTTTTCTGAGGATTGTTGGCCAATACGGAGATGCTGGTAAAAGGGACAACTGCGATACAAGGAAATTTCATCCCATAGCCGCTTTGCTGCTGCTGCCTTGTGCGGCTCGGCCTTGGCTTCTGCAAGATCCACTGCTGAAGGCGTCGCGGAAATCGGGCATATCTTTATTTTATTATGGGACGGGTTCACAGTGAACGGGCGACGACAGTAGTATTTTTATTATAGCGCTGGCCTCACAGGGTCAGTGTGGCCCTATGCTTTGCGCGTGCAAAGGAGGTTTGAGTTTGAACCAGCGCCGTCCCGCGTACTTCTTCTTGAGTTACCGTTTTCGTTGCTGGTTAGATCATGTTTGCTGTTTGAACCATCAAGCATCTTCGATGAGCGTTAAGTGCTTCGTGAAGGTTTTCTCTACGACTTCTAGCCTGCAGTATTTCGGTTTGTAAGTCTTGTAAATGCACATGCTTTCTTATCATCACTACGACTGTTACCTAGTCTGTACAATTATCGCAAGAAACATTTTATCGTAACAAAGTAAAGCGAAATATTTCTTTCGTCTTCGTTTCTGTTTAGGATAAAAATATGCCCCGTCTAGAAAACACCAACTCAGCCAGCAGCAAGTTGTTCGCATGCATATCCGTAGGATGCTCGAAGGGTCTGAGCCTCCGTGGGAAAGAACGTAACATGTACTTGCTCGAACGAACTTGAAACATTCACACTGGTGGACTAAGATTCCTAATCTCCGACTGCGACGCATCGCGGGTCAATACGTTGGGGCCCTGCCGTCACTACAAAGCAGCGCCTTATGAGCGCTTTTCGCTGCAGGCCTGTTGGGCGCTATGGGCAGGGCGCAATCCTTTGCCCACGTGTTTGTTTTCTTTGAACCCCGAGAGCGGAGAGCTTTCAGGCCGCCGCCGCCGCCGCTGCTGCTGCTACCGCTGATGCAAGGCCCCGCCGCAGGCCGGCACTCCTGGCACGCTGCCTACCGTGTAGCCGACGCCGCGAGAAGAGAAGCGATCGCCGTTCTAACGCTCCGGGCATGGGCATCCCCGCTTGCTTATATTTGACGCCGGCGAAGACCAAAAGGACCCGCCGCCGAAACAACTATGCGCAGCGTCATGGCGTCAAGCGCTTCCTCCAAGGGATGCTGCAGACATTCAAGAAAGGCCTCCTGGCGCCCCGACAAAGAGAGGCTTAGCAAGACTCCGGGAGTAAAGAATGCCGCGTGCGCTAACCGATAGAGTGCATGAGTTATTCGAAGGATGGAGAGTTGTTGGCATGCTGGATCTCACGTGCTTGATGGCCACTGCTCTCGATTCGATATACGAGGAAATGCAACGTAGCGCCGTGCGTCCTGTGAGCCAGCGGGGCGAACGAGGCACACGAAGCCAGAGGAGAAAGGTTTAATGTGGAGAAGAGTGGGGAGGTGGGCCGAAGGAAAAGGTCTCTGACCTTTTGCTCCACACGGGCGGACTGAGGAATGATGGAGAAGTAGAGTTATTGAAAGTCAGAGGCCAGCCCAAATGGTATGAGGTCTCGAGGGCATACTACCCCAACCTTCAAAAACTCTTCAGAGGAGAGTGTTCAGCCGCAGTTCGAGGCCCAAATGGCGACGGCCACCCTCTCCACCTACCCGAGCGTCGCAGGGTTGGTGCCCGCAAGAACAAATAAAAAAAATCATTCTCACACGCCTCTAAGATGGGCGGTTATGCCGCTGGCAGAAAAAGAAAGTTTCAGTACATACAATTCAGCTTCCCCCTGTGACAGAACTTTCTGTACAGTGGCGGCCTGGCCTTAATTTAGTTTAGTTTATGGGGGTTTAACGTCTCAAAGCGACTCAGGCTATGAGAGACGCCGTACTGAAGGGCTCCGGAAGTTTCGACCACCTGGGGTTCTTTAACGTGCACTAACATCGCACAGCACACGGACCTCTAGAATTTCGCCCCCATCGAAATTCGGCCACTGCAGCCGGGATCGAACCCGCGTCTTTCGGGCCGGCAGCCGAGCGCCATAACCACTCAGTCACCGCGGCGGCTGCCTTATTTTGGGGACGCAGCCGCACTGGCATTGCCTATATTAGGTCGAGCAGATGTGTGCACGAAGCTGACTTGTAGGTTTTGCAACTCGTCTATACCGCCCAGGCGTCAATGGAAAGCCTGCCTGAAAACTGCGTGCGGGTCCAATGCCACTCGAAGGTTCCTCTCAACTTCGTAGCGAGTGCACATGTAAGCTTTGTGAAAGATGGTCTCCGGTGTATCGCAGAGGTAGCGGTTGGTGTATGAACTATGTACTACAAACTAAATCGTTCTGGACGTTATGGTAAATTGGCCTCAAGAGCGGTAACATGCGTGTCTTTTGAGGTCGGCTGCATTCGGAATGAAGCACAGGATACGCTTCCTTAGATACGGCGCTGGATTTTATGCTTTCACCTCAACAGCGGTATGGGCAACGAACCTCTCCCAAGTTGTCACATACTTTATGAACAAGACATCACTGGCATCGGGAATCGGCTAGCATACGCAAAGAAGGGATGCTGCATGCATGACTGGCGAAAAAAGCATGTGGTTGAACAAGCTTTCGAGCTTTTGTTCTCGAGGAATAATTTAAATGATGCAGGATAGGAGCTTTAAATCTTGGTTAGCGCGCTTTATTTCCGCACAGGCAAGAAGAAGCTCGATAGTCAACGAGCTTTGTAGTTTTCCTAACTATGTATATAATGCGCATTTAGGCACCGCCGCAGTCACTGCGATGCCTCCCTGATTCATCTGGGGTGAAATTAACTTAGCTGCCAGCGATATTTACAGGGGAGGTTTTTTCGCAGCGGTATGCCCGCAATCCAAGGTTTGACGGAACGCCGTCTGGTTAGATAGTAGTAATGTTGAACAAGTCCTGGGTCACTAACCAATTGTCAAAAACAGTTAGTTGGCATTTCGGAACCCTTACGGGTTCCTTGTTCAAAATCTACGGGTTCCTTGCTCGTAAGGAACCCGTAGGGGTTCCGAAACGTAAAGTAACTGTATTTTTTTTTGACAATTGGTCAGTGGCCCAAGACTCGTTCAACCAGGTATGTCCGCACTGGATAGCTTGTTTTTATAAGCGCTTTTTACGAGGCCCAAACAAGTTAAAAATAATTAGGCACTTAAATCAGAGTCTAATGGGCGTAAGACACCTCCCAGGGAATTTTCATCGGAACAGTTGCTATAAAGTAGCTGTTTTCTCCATAAATAATAAAGAGGAATGAATTACCAGTACATTACTATAATATCTTTTTATATATTTTCAAGTGCCTTTTCTAGCGGCATTAAGAAATGTTCCGAAATACCGAGCATTACTAACAAAGGGGGGCGTTAAACGAAATAATATAAGGCTGCATGCCTTGTGGATACATCGAATTTATTTCTCTTTATTTCTCGAGTAATATGTTGTCTGTAATCCAACGCCCACCAATTCTTGCAGGCTGGAATCAGCCTGCCGCGAGCGTAATTTTGATACTAAGCATGCTAGGTGCGAATAAAAGTTTCATGCTAGAAATAATACAGTACAAAACTCTATGGCTGTGAATATTTCGTCCTCTCAGAGCGTCTGGTGCAGCCACGGCAACCACTGAAGGTGGAAGCGTCCCCTGCAACCTCGGAACGCACAGCAGTTGTGTAGCTTGGCACCGAACACTGTTCTCTTACAAGTCTCAACTAGCAGTGCAAGGCTATACCCGGTCGCTTGAAGGAAGGCGGGACAGTAACTCGAATCAGCCCATCCAAACACGCACAGCCAACCGTCGAGGACACTCACGCTATACAAGCTGGGCCTTTTGAAACACTTCTCGGTGCGCATCAGTTTAATCTAGTGCGCCAGATAAGCGGGCGATTTCCGCGTTGCCTGGCCGCGAAACTGTCTCGTTTAAAGCGCAACTGAAAGAGCGGGGTTGTGCGTTTATACGGGCACTTACCAAGAACACGCTAATTGCAACGTCGACTTAAAGAGGAGAGGGAAGTGCTGGCCGCCGTGGTGGAAGACTTAATTGAGATTAAGCGGCCTAATGGGGTCGTTTGGAGCCGCTATATGTATACAGATGACCCAATGAGGCGAGCCTAATTGAGAATCTAGGTCGTGCTCTGGCCGATGCCGCACATGCTCGCGACCGGCGGCTGCATTTGCCTGAGCCGACGTCACGTAGTGGTCCGGCGCCTCAACAACGCCGCAACAGGTGGGTAGCTTTTAGCAGCTGCACGCGTGGTACAGGACTGGAGCTACCTAAATAGTGTACGCTAAGGGGACAGTAAGGATGACGTTAAATTGACCTACATCAGTTTGTTGCCGCGTTGTAATAACAAAATAACAAAAACTTTAACTGAAAACAGAACTTTATTAGTTAAAAAGGCAAAAATGTTAATGAAAAACAAGTATCGCTGCCATCGGCTGTTTTCACGAGCGTACACTGGTGACGACAAGTCATTTTTTCACACAGATCCCTGAAGCTAGACCACACTGTCATTCACTTCCTTTAATAGTCACAGAGAAAATAAATCTTTGGTCGACATCACCAACGTCACGAGCTTGAATCGTGTGGCGCGGGAAAAAGATGTTTGTATTTTAAATCCACTCTTCTCAGCGATAAGCATGTATGTCGATGCCGAACAATCAAGAGCACTCCTAGAGAGAACCGCATTCTTGGTTTTTACTAAAAGCAATAAATGGACAGAGTTATCGTCATGTCATTGAAGTACTGTGCTCCGCACACCTGTCCAGAGCAATAACGCCGTATGGCCTTCGCAGTAAGCTGCATGGTGTCATTTGCTAATGACCAATAGTCTTGAACTAATAATATCTTATCGTGCATGGACTTTCGTCTTGGTATAGATGGTCCACCAAGCCAAGTGAAATCGTCAAAAAATGCAGGCGACTTTATGCTGCAAATAAATTGACTTCTTCTTCTTTCTCCTTTCTCATGGGCAGTGATTTGCTTCCCGTGCCTTAAAAAAACAACAAACAAACCATATTGAACTCGGCTCATTTGTCAGGCAGCGACAAATGACACCAACAAACATTCCGGCACGCCGTTCCAGCGCTCTACGCAGGTCTTTGGGGCCTGCACCCACACAGACCCTGCGGAGAGGTACCGCCAGGTAGTGAGACAGGTACCGTGCCTTTTATTCCCTGATAAGCAATGATGATCACGTTTTTTATTCAACTTATAGTCACGATCCGAACAGGAAATACCCTAAACTTCTATTATAAGGGTGCGCAAGGAGCGACCAGAAGAAGCCATGCCGATATTACCCTTGCGTGCATCCCAGATAAATTTATTTGTGACGAAATTAAAGGCACAGTAACTGTCTCACTTCTCCGTGGACACCTCAACCGCGCCTATGTGCTGCGCGATCCACAGGGTTACATGCAAACGCAAATGTTTTGAGAGAAACTAAATATGGACACTCGTTGGACCCTTCAACCACACCGAAGGGGAAGGGATGAACAAGGACGTAAAAGAAGAGAGGAAGTGGGGGGGGGGGGGCACTGTACTGGAGGGCCTGATTATCCCGGTGGTGGTCCCGAAGGCGAAAGGAAAAAAATTACAGCCGATTTAGCTTACTTGGCCAAATGCAACGTCTGTGTGCTAGCACGTCGCGTTTTATTTCGCTTTCGGTTCGAGGCTGGGGTTTCAAGGTTAGTCTTCAGACAAAGATCGGTGCAACCGGTGATTGAAGACCTTAGTGGCAGCACACTATAAAACTTAAGGACAGCTTAACGCTCCTTAAGAGGGCGCTGCGATAGCTGTGTGTTCTGGATCCATTGCGCACGGTTGTACGTTGATAAAGACGACGACATGCAATGCAGCTCGAGACAGTGGCAGCTAAACACGAGGGGTGCCCTTTTGCTCCCGTGCAGTGGCCAGCGAAGCTGATCTGTTCGTGCCAATGCAGGCTCGAGACCCCGGCGCAGTCGCAGCTATGTATAGTTTATTTCTGCAGGTCTAGCTGGATTGGATTGGAAAACATTTAATTCGTCAGAAAAGGCAGAATGCAGACGATCCGTGCTAGGTGGCTATCAGTTCACGGCTGACAGCGACCTGGGTAGCCCATTCAATGACCCGGGTTTGAACTCCCAAGTCTGAGCTGACCAACACGGCCTCCCACTGCGCGAGAGTAGGAACCTGTATTAGAGATTTCGTGGGCGGCTCCTCTTTAAAATTCCACAATAGGTGATCATAAGTGGGTAAATCACCACATAATGTACATGCAGGGTCGTATTCCCCGGGGTAGAATTTTGACAACAGGTAAGGCGTCATGAAGGATCGCGTCTGGAGTCGCCTCCAAGTGGTCTCCTGCTCCTTATTAAAGGCTTTGTCTGGAGGAGGGAATATCCTCCTTCCAAGTTTAAAATGGTTAGTAATATCGTGAAAAGATGATAGGCCGTCCTTCGAAAAACTCTCAGCAACGACAGCGTCCCCTGCTCGGCTGACGAATCCTCGAGCTGTTATGTGTGCCGCTTCGTTACCAGGGTTCCCCGAGTGAGCCGGGACCCATATCAATTCAATAATTCTGTCTAAGTCTTTGGTTTGACCCAATATGCTCATTGCTGCCTGAGAAATTCTGCCCCTCGCATAATTGTGTATGGCAAATTTAGAGTCGCTGAGTATATAGTAGCTTCTGTGTTAATGATAGCAAGGGCGATTGTCGCCTCTTCTGCCGTTTCCGAGGATTTCGTTATGGCAGTGCCGGAGACTATCAGTCTACCTTGCGTATCCACCGCCGTTAGTGCGAACGCTTGTTTCTGGGGATATTCTGCGGCATCTACATATACTGCATGTTCATCTTGGTTGTATTTGTTGTGTAGAGCTTTTGCCCTAGCCCTTCTCCCCTCGTGGTGACTAGGATGCATATTCTTAGCTAGTGGCTTAACTCTTATTACCTTAGCGATGCGTTTAGGTATCTGTGTTTTGGTATCTTGGGGTGGAAACTGTATGCCTAGTCCTAAACGATCAAGTATGGTTCTTCCTGCTTTGGTGCGGGAAAGCCGGCCTCTCTGCATTGTTAAGTGTGCCTCTGTAAGCTCGTCTAAGGTGTTGTGTACTCCCAAGTCCCGAAACCTTTCGGTGGATTCAGACACTCAAACAGACAATGGATTTTTTCGAGATTGGAAGCCTTAGTGCTCGCGCACTAAAACGCACCGATGTACTGCGCGACGTCAGTGCAAATGAAAGAAGCCCAGCGGGGCGAAATTTATCCGCAGCCTTCTAAACGGCCCTCTTTTTTTTTATTCCTTCTTTCACTCCAAACTTTATTATTTCACTCCCGATGCGGTTGGAGTGCCCACCACGTTGCGTCTTTACTTTTCTCAAAACCAATTTTCACACGGCGCGGTTGAGGTGCCCTCACACGCCCCAGCAGTCACGCCCGGCGAAGGCATCAACAGCTTCGGATGTTGTCGCATTGTCAAGTCATAATGTAATTAGGTGTCCCTATCCAGTTTTTATCCAGGATGATTTCGACCACACTGCACTGTTTACGTGCCCTGACTCTGCAGAGCTCACAAGCGTGTTCGTATTTTGCCTGCGCAAAAATTCGACCGCCACAACAGAGAGAGAGAGAGAGAGAGAGAGATGCTGTCACCTCGCGCTCAGCAGCTGTGTAGGCTAGGACCGCTGGGCAACCGCGGCGGGGTCACATAGTAGCCATTCAGTCAGCGTTGACCGAAGTGGCAAAAGTGAGCGCTCCTCTCTGGCGCCACTTACTCTCTCTCCGATAATCTCTCGCTCCTTAACGCCGCACGTGTTCTAACCAAAGCAAACCAGACTTCTACGCGTGGTGACACGAGGCAGGGGAGCATGGTCTTGTCTCTCATTCGCGACCATAAAAGCCGAAACAGCGTGCGTCACGCTGTGTGGCTGCAATGTTTCCAAAGGTTTCGCACGGGCGCGCGCTATTTTTGCGCGTCCGCAGAAGACGCGCGTCGATCGTCAGGCAGGCGTCAAGCCAGCGAGCATCAGCTGCTAGCAACAGCCGCGGCAGGCTCCGGGGCGCGGTTGTAACTTCTTTAATGCATGGACGAAAAAAAACTCTTCAGATGGGTCTTCAGGATCAAGGGGGCGATAAAACATGGCGCAGCAGCGGACGGAGATCAACAAACAACCGGGGTGGCGACCGGGGTGGCGACCGCGTCTCCAGGCGACGGGGACCGGACAACGACCGCGCAGGCATCCCCTCTCCTTGGGCGTCAGACGTTCTCTTCCCGTTTTCCTGAGCGCGGCATGGAAGAAAATGAAATTTAAAACACGTTAGACTCGAGCGGGCGCAATTTGGAAGCGCGCCTTCGCGTGTGTGCAAGACAGAGGCAGCCGCGTTCCGCCCACCATGAGGGGTAACGAGGTGACATGGCTGCCAACGCCAGGTGTAGCTGTCTAGCTCTCTCGTTACGCGCCCTTTACGGCAGCGAGCGCGGAATGGGCAGAAGCCGTGCATATGCGGGGACGCTGTTCTTTTTTCCTTTTTACGTATTTGCACCGCTATTCGCGCGTATTTACTTTTTTCTCTTTCTAGAGTGTTCCACGCGTGCATAGGGACGGCGCCGTAACTCGCGTAGCGCACAATGGCCCGTCAGGCATGACACAAATGCACCGTGGAAGGCGCGGTGGATGTGCGCGAGCGAGCTGCTCGCAGGCAGTGACTAAACGAGCCCTCCTTTGTTGCGCAAAATGGAATGGCTGAGTAACAGGAACGTTTCAACTTCGTGCTTCGCCTTGTGTACGTTGAGAGATGTTTAGCGCCGTATGAAAACGATGGCGCGGCGAGGCTAGTGTGTGGAAGCAAAGAGGGCGGCCGTGAGATTGCCTTATACCTCCGTAGCTACTAGAGGTACCGTAACTCAAGCGCATATGGGCGATGTTACAGGTCTACGAATATTGCTGCCGTAATAGAGGCAGGCGCAACGTGATGTCACGAACTTCCTCCAAAGAAACCGATCACCCTGCTTCTTCACAATGTGACACGCCACGAAATATCTTCTACCAAGGTCTTGACCTGTGCGTTACAAAATAAAAATGGAGCCATGTATTGAGTCGCTTTAGGAGGAAATACCGTTGTGAACTTTGTAGAACATGATAAGAAACATTACGGTGCAAATGAAGCATCGTCTATAATTATATGCTCACATATTTGGCATGGCACTATGCCCTGGAAGCTGCATACAGTAACGCCGTACACTTAATTCGACGTGAGAAGATTTTGGTGACCAGCATGCGAGAGAAGCCTGAAATTTTAGGCATGCTGTACTGGATGCGCGGTGGAAATATCTAAACCTACAGAAAGCAATGTTTGACACTTGGAGATCTTATATGGTTGAGCACCATTCCCCCCTAGTTCTTACACACAGCCAAGCTAAGCAGTGTCAGCCTAGGAGTCACTGAAAAACTGACACATTACAACGGTCTGCAGCCAAGATGGGCGCTCCCTTCACATATGAAATATGATACAGGGCTAAAAGAATGAAAACAAAATTGGGCAGATGCTCCCCACTTGTTTTCGTTACCTTTTCAATAAAATGAATATTGCCTGTAAAATGTGCAGCCAATGTCTTTTGGGTCTAGTACACACGTTGCCTGGAACTGGCAGAGGCACCACGTGTATCCAAGATGTGAAGTGCAGTGGTTGCCTAAACTTAGAGGCCTCTGCGCCATGACAACGACAATAGCTGTGCCGTCCTTATAACTCCTAGTTGCTTTGAAGCTCTAAGGGGTGCAAATAATATTCTGAACTTCTGAAGCTGTCGAGCGCCGACTGTGCCGCAGGGAGCCAGCTGCATGTCGAGTTGAGCTCAGGGGCGTGGCTTGTGTGCGCTTTCAACAATGACAGCACGTCAACTGCGAACTAACAAATGCACATCAAAACTGTCAGTCTACGCCGACCAAACAACTTACGAAAGCGTGGCCACGAAACTAAGTGTGTCCCAACGGTGTAGCCAGAAGTTTTCTAACACGTCGAATTGGAAATTTGGAGTCGAGCACAAGACACCTAAGTTAGAAGAATGGGAGACACGCGCATGTCTTGCGTTCTGCTCCAATTTGCACCTCATGGCACACCAACTCGCAAAATGTCATCTTGGTTCGCGGACAGACGCAAAAAAAAAAAGAAACAAAGGGGGGGGGGGCAGGGTAATAGAAGGGAGTAAAGCTTGGCCTGGACAACGGTGCATGGTCTGGCCTTTGAGAAGAGGGGGTGAGCTGTACTGAGCTCAGTTAGCTGCCTCCTCGTTACGCCTTCGGTACGCCCAGCTTTACTGCACCAATGCAGCGGCGCGCAGCGCACGAAACAGCGTATTCGAGAGTGCAGCAGCCTATGGGAAACGCACCAACCAAGTGGCGGTAACGAGGCCAGGCGAAATGGAGGACGCGAGGCCCGCAGGGTATACTCACCGCAGCACTTGTTCCACAACTCGCGGCCGCCGGCTCGAGCCTTGTAGAAGACCACGACTCCAAACACCACCAGGACCAGGGCGAACAAGAGCATGAACAGCATGACGCCGGCTCAGTGGGCTCTTTCTTTTCCTCCGAGTCGCTGAGACCTGATGGCGGTACGTGTCTCGAAAGCAGGCGTGATGGCGATGATGATGGCAGCTCCGAACGACGACGTGTCTCTATCGTCTTGTGACATGATGTGCTAAAAAACTGTTGAGAACATCGCCATAGTATTCTGTTTTGGAGCAACAGCGTGAAGGTAATGAATGCGAATTCAAATGCTGGTCTTGAAAAATTAAACGCACGGGCTCGGCACCGAAGCAGAATAGGGGCTGAAAGTAATGATGAAAAGGACGAAGTGATAAACGGTGCGGCGGCTTTAGCATTACGAAAACCAACAACAATCGCATTGTTACATAAACATTTAATGGATACGTGCCATTCAGAAACGCGAGAACGCAGCAACAAAGTGGGTAAAACTAAGATTTTCTAAATATTTCAGAAGTTCAGTACAATTACTCGCGCTCCCTAGACTTCTTTGCTGTAACGTACAATTCTCACCTGGCCTTCTTTTGAGATTGTCTCGAAATTTACATGTAAAAACAATCGAGGGTAACAAAAACGTAATCCACCGTTTTTAGATTCTAATGCAGATTGGAATGCTTGCGCGTTTAACATACTCGCTCACGAACATTTTATGGAGGGATTGAGCTAGTTTCAGGCCATGCCACTAAAGCAATATCACAAATTATAGGATTTCGAAAAGCTAAAATATCTTGGGTTGTCAGCGATTTTGTTGATGCGTGAACAAAGGAATACGTGTCAAGGAACAATGAAACGCACCTGTATGCTATGCAGATAATTTTCTCCGTGTGAAAGCACCGAAAAAAAAGTGACCTAATGTAGAGAAAATACTTCATAATTAAGCTGTTGGTACAAAGTCTGAATCCCAGTGTCAGCAAAAACTCACCAGTTTTTCTAAGTGCTACAAACATATGTCACACTTCTCGACTGATTCCGGTATAAGACGTTTGGAAAATGGCAATTCGGTTCCCGAGAGTTGTGCTGTGCATGCTAATTTAATGTATGCGAAATGCGCAACTACCGAGGTATGCGTTGTTGCTTGCGCTGGACAAGTAGCAGCTGAGTCATGTGGATCAGCAACCACGGTGCAGAGAGATACGGGACAGCGCGTAGCGGACGGTGCGTGAAGTGTTGGTTTTAGCTTTTATTCTCCCATGTCTTCTTATTATATTTTTGTAATGTATGACGCCTCCACCTGGTCCCCACAAAGGCGATCCTTTAGCGAACTTCTGTCTGACGCGTTAAATACCGCAGCACGGAGAACAACCCGCCACCGCTAACCAGTGGGAGGCCGCCCTGCTCAACGCAGGCCCTGAGGGCCAGAAATGGCTCTTAAACAAATCCGCCGTAGCAGCTTCGACTAATCGAATTCTGAAATGAGGACTTTAACAACGGGGTTCGTACTTTGGTCGATAAATATTTTCGACAACATTATGCATGAACGTGTTCTGCTAAGAACTAGATCGAATGTTCCGACACGTGATGCTGATGACCGCATTTTGATGGTGGCGAAATGAAAGTGTGTGTTCAGTGATTCTAGAAATCTTATTTCATTTCTTCCCATGAGTCGCGGGCCACTGAAAAGATGTAAATTTTCTAGGCAAATCCAACTCAAAAGTTTGTTTTTTTTTTAAGGGGCAATAAATCAAAAGGGAGATGCATTCTTGTGCACCGCAGCGTATCATGTAAGAACACTGCTCTCGCACCTCTGTGATTCAGTGAATACGCGCACCCTTAAACCATGAACTCCTTCCGAAAGCGCCCGTGCAGTTCACCATAAATGCCAGAATTCTATGAAGCTGACAGAGTGGTGCACGCTAAAGGTATCCAGGCAGTAAACAGGTGGAAGGCTTTCACTATGCTGCTTTTCTTCCAAAGCTTGCTCTAGCTTTGTGGCGTGAATGCGTAAACTAATCCCTGTTGTAACCAATAAAGAGATACTCATGCATGCAACGCATTAGGAGCTGCTGGTATCTTGGCTGATGGCAAATAAATTATCCGGTGAATTTTTATGCATGACATCGTTCCTCTGTCGATTAAAAACACTTCGACCAACTGCTCCAGTTATGTCCGACTAACATGTCTCGGAATATTTCACAAGCTCTTTTGACACGCAGTTTTTTTATCACACTAAATTCATGTTTGAAAAGATCGCGGAATGCGATAATGCGATTCTATGTCGCGTGGTAAGTATCAAGCACCATGCAAACACCATTCGCAAGCCTAAGTGCTTTGAAATCGCAAAACGCAACAAGTTTAGCACCCTCTTTATGCGTGAAAAGTAACACCAAAGTAACAACAAATTTTCTCACCAAAGTAACAAACTTCGGTAACTATGAGTGTAGAACGGTGAGTGAAGTCCATAAATAGTTTCCCGTGTTGGAAGACTTCATTTCACTCCAAATAATGTCAAAACACCGCATTGTGCGTGGAGTGCTCTCGCGTTCAAGCCTACAAATATCACGCGAAATCTTCCACGAGGCCACGCGTCCTGTGCGGGCTCGCAGAAAGGTCTCGCCAAAAGTTGGACTTCACTCTGGCTTGACCTTGAAGTAGCGGCTACGTCGGCGTCGCTTGTAGACCATGAGCGAGGCGAGGATGATGCAGAGGACGGTGAGGACCACCAGACAGTAGCCGAGCGAGTGGAAGTCAATCTTGCAGCGACGGCAAGCCTGGCAGTGCAGAGCCACCTGCCTCCGACGGTTCCACTCCACCAACAGCTGGTGCAGGTAGCCCATGAAGGGCTCCGCAGCTCGGCTTGGGGTAGGGACGTGAGGCGGCATCGTGGCAGACTGGCTGGACGGGATACCGTACTGAGAATAGTGGACGTCGTCCCGGTCACAACTCCCCGAAGGACTCGCGGCTAGCTGCGGCTTCTCGCTGATTGCCGGATGACTCAGAACTCAGAAGCATTGATGCTCTTTACAGCGATAGGAAGCTGGAGGATTACTCAGCACATCGTGGTATGATGTTGACGATATGGCCTTTAGTGTGAAGGCTGCATAGATCTATGTCTTTGTTGAGAAAATATAGCTTGTGGCTTCACTGAGCGATTAAGAGCGAATTCTATTAAAGAGAAAAACGCAAGGCTTGAAGTGAAAACAAGGAAGAAGTTCAACCTAGCAAAGTCCGTCCATGCTTTGCCATGCTTACTAAGGAGAAGAAGAAGAAAGTCCGTCCTTTGTGAACCCGTGGGTATGTGCCATCGCATTTGAGGCAACAACAACAACGACAACAACATGTTGTCCCGTTAATTCCAAACACTGTGCAATTAACAAACGCGTTTTCAACGTTTCAAGCACCTCCATTCCTTAAGATGTGACCCTATCCTTGCTACAGCGAATTTACAGCATGTGGCATTCTTCGGAGTGTCCATTTATGCAGCCCATGGCCATACGAGATATCCATATGACTCTCCTGCGCTGAAGTATACTACGATGTATTCTTTTTTTTATGCCGATCTGGGTTCTCTTCGTTGAATCATTGTGAGTCATGTTGCGAAATAGAGTCACTTGAAGACTTTCTCCTTTACTATCGGGGGTTTGCTTCTCTGAGAACTTATGTAGAGATGCTCTTCGCTCAATTAGGGCTTACTCTTTCTATTCCGGTTCTCCTCTCTTTTGGTGCAAGTGCCGGGGGACATGTCCTGAAAACATTGTAAGAATCTCTACATGATTATGCCATAGCGTCAGGAAGATTCCTTTGGTAGTTATAAATTTCTAAATAGAACTATTTTTACGTCAAAACTTACCCAATGTCTGCCTAACTTAACTAAGCCTACATGCGCATCTCCTGTTTGAGTTTGCTACACATCCTGTCCAATTCCCCACCGTGGGTATCCAAAAGAGGCCAAAAGCAGCAATAGCGTCTCTCCACCGGAGTACAGCCAGGTATATCGAGCAATCAAACGGGTCTTCTCAGAAGGTCAGAAACGCGAGGCGCATAAAAGTTGGATCATGGATGTGCATAAACATCGGTGCCCAAGGAGCCCTGCGCCACACTGCGTTCCGAGCTTTTCTCTGCGTTCGGCGAGTTGCCTTGGCACCCTGCCGCTGGCGGTGAAAGCTCTGGCTGGCGCGATTTCTACCTTCCGGATCCACGACAGCAGGTGGTCCCCACAGTAACCACGGGGAAGAAGGGGGACCGACGCAATCGAGTTCCAGTCCACGTGTCAACCCCCGCGGAGCGTCGTGGTGTCACACTCACGCATGCGGAATTCCGCAGTGCGCTGGGGGTCCTTCTTTACGGCCCCATTGTCTCAAGCACGGCCCGTGTCGCAGAGGGGCGAGGCAGCCTCCGCGCCCGGACGACGTGCGGCGGATGCGTTTGGAAACCCTTCGAGGGGCCCCCAACCATCGACGGCGCATCGACAGAGGGGCCTACCCCGGGGGTCTCCTCTCTGTACCCCACATAGGAAGGCCACTGAAGCGAGCGTCCCACGGGGATGTATAGCTCGCATTTGCATGTGTGTTGAGCTGCGAACAACGGTAGTTGTGAGGCCGCGACGGCTCTGTTTGTGGGGGCGTTCGTAAACCGGCTTACGTCCTCAAAGCTGGGCTGGACAGCGGTTTATGGATTGCTGAGCCGGCGTTGTTTTCTGTTTTCCGTGTAGTGGATTGATTGTTTGTTCTTCCGGCTACAAATAATGCCATTTTCAAAACCTAGTGCGTACTGTAGGCGGAAAACATTGCAGTGGGAGTAATGTTGTAGGAACTCCGTAGCTATAGCGTCAACTTCCACCGATCACGATTCATGCTGTCCCTTGACATATGGGCCCATGCAGCTTGCTTCCTCCCTTCTAATTCGCGCTATAGTCTTATCGTGGCGCTCTCTGACTCCTGTATGCCTTGCTGAGGGCGTCAGCAGCTGCGAGTGGTTTGGAAGGCGTAGTAAACCAGTATACGCCTTCCAAGTCCACAATTGAACGAACTCGCTTTATGTAGTTTGAAATTGATTTACTTCATTGCCCTCTGGACTCGAGAGCATTACAGAGGAATGTGGGTTGCATTACAGTGTTAATGAGCGAGCAGCAGAAATACTAGCGTATGGTGGGAGATAAATTAGAACAAAAAAGACAGCAACGACAACGGCAGACACACTTGAGGAGGGTGGGGGGGGGGGGGGGAGGGGTTGAATAAGGAACACAGCAAAGACAAATGAAAACTAAGATGACGAAAATTTATTAAAAGAGACTAATTATGTTTCTCTGGAAATTAGGTCTACTATATAAGTCATTTTAATGCATGAATGAAATTCATTCCAACAAAAATTTGACTCTTTAATACCTCCTCCTCACTCACTCACTCACTGGTCACACGTGAGCACAACCGCTCGCTAGGCGACCGCTGTGGTGCTGTTCCTGGTGCTCTGCCTCTGTCTAGCCACATCTTGAGCTGCAGGCCGCACACATCGTAGTCCCTCAGCAGGCGCCCCTCGCCTCATTCTCAGGTTCCCAACCGTGAGCACTCCGTCCTTCTGTAACGGCACGCACTCCATTAGAAAGGTGATTAACGCTTCTTGTAGGATTCCAAGAGGACCGTTCGTAGAGGCCCTTTTCAGCCTCGGCCGAAAACAACCAGCGCCGGTGAACCGCAGACCGCGCTTTCGCCCTGCGAGCGCCGGATGATTTTTTTTTCGGTTTGTTTCTCTTCTTATTCTCTATCCTTTGTATCCTTTTTGTGTGTGTGCAGTTCGCCCGAGTAGCGCCAGATACCGGCCAGGCGAAGGCATCACAGAGCAGCGGCCTGCGGGCAGCGTTGCCGAGCGCGCGCTTTGTCGAGGCCGGACGGGGCGCGTCGTGTTTTTTGCCGCTCCCGATAAGAGCGCGCTCTTTCGAAACACTCGAAGGCAGCGGTGGCGAGTCGACTCCCTGGGCCGTGGGCAACTTTTCTGCACGGCGCCTTCTTTTGTGCTCTTCTGGGTCGGTCACCCTTGATTGCTGCTGCTTCTTCTCGCTGGGAGAGGAGGGAAACAGCTTGTTGCTGCTCGCGTACCTGGTTGAGGCGATAAAGCGACAAAAACGAGTCCCTGTGAAGCGGCGGGAAACGCAGAACACGAAGGAGGTTTCGCGTTCCCTCAACACGTACTGGTGTGGCTCGGTTGTCGAGCTTCAATTTCCCTGCATCATTTCTTTTTTTTTCTTTTTGTACGAGGTTCCTCGTTTCTTTATCGCGACGCTGTGGCGTCGCCACGGACGAGTGGTTCTGTATGCAAAGCTTGGCTGCGTTTATATAATGCGGCAGCAAAGCCCTCGGTCCCAGTGATGGATGGAGTACTTTTCGTAGTTTTCAACAGTGTGATAAGCCCTGAATGCGTCTAGGCAGAGCGAAACAAGCACGTGGCTACTGGCCGATTCTAATCTGTGGCATCTTCACGCCCGTTCAATCGATGCACGCGTTTCAAGGGCATGACTACAAGGCGTGGAACGCGCGATCAACGCTGTTGAGACCTAGGATAACAGGAACTGTTAAAGAAGTTAACTTGTCGTTTAAGCGTCAAGTTATATTGCAGTGTAGGTTAGCCATTTCTCGCTAAATGGCTGCGAGTACGGCTCGACTGGGAAACCAATGAAACAATTTGGAATAAACTGCGTTAACGCGAGAAGTTGGGCTAGTTGGGACGTATTTGGAAGCTTCGAATATCCTAAAGTATTTCGACGCTCGAAAGTTACGAGACTGGGGGGCATTGCTCATAAAAAAAGACGGAATTCCACGCTCGGATGGTGACACAGGGGCGAAAAAAAAAAAAACTACCACAACTCAAGCGTTTTTCTTAATTTCCCTTAGGAGACGAGCTAGTTTGTCCTGTTTACTGCATTTGCTTTGTCTGGTGTCCTTGAAACGCACTGAGCGCATATAATCTGTGTAAGCAGAAGAGCGAGAAGAAGAAAAAAACCGATGCAAGTACTATATATAATTTTGCACTTGTTTGAGGAAAATAAAATTTCCTCGCGGATATTTTAACCGCAGTATATCAATAACTTCTAATATTGTTCACGATTCTAGCGCGCACAGTTCCTGCTACCAAGAAACGGCGGAGCAGTCGAGCAGTTTATATATGGTTGACGTGGGGCGTATTCGAATATTTTGTGGTAACGGGGGCCGTAATACGTGAGGATTCTTTGGCAGGCCATTCTTTGGCTGTTTGCCATTGATCCACCCCCCCCCCCCCCCCCTCCCCCGCCCCGCTTCGCACCCCGCCCTTCCTACTTGAACGCTGAAGCAGAATTGACATCTGAGCTAGTTGGTTTTTCATTTTCAAAAATGATATAAAGCGCACTTTGGACAACAGACAAGGGAGATCAAACAACAATAAGTCGCCTTCATCTAATCTCGCTAAGCACTGTTCGAAATGCAGCGGCTGCAAGCCTTTGCTTGACCAAACTAAAATCTTGTTCCGACACTCTGATCAGCTAACCAGAGAGATTTCAGAGGCCTATAACATCCGTAAGAATCAGCACACGTGTGTTGCCGACCCTATGGTGGTTTTGCATGAAAGAGAGTTTTCTTATCTTGACACACCTGCATGAGCACTTCTCCTGTTACGCCTGCGCGATGGCTTTTATTTTGTTTGATTGTTCTTCCTTTTGTGTGTTTCTCGAATAAACGCCCAGTTGCGAGAAAGCGCCTGTGTTGTTTGGTCTCCCTTGTCTGTTGTCCTAAGTGCGCTTTATATAATTTTTGAAAATTGAACGCTGAAGTAGCGGGTGATGTTCCTGTTGCCTTTCAACCTCGGTGTTCCAGGTGGCAGCTTCCAATGACAAATAAGCGGAATTAATCAGGAACAGATGTTTGCAGAATACGGCCTCTGATGTCAGTTTTCCTCTTCGAAGAGAACTTGCATCATAGTAATAATTATCGTAAATTTTATCATTTCGTCAAAATCAGACGGAAGGCATGTAGTGCAAGAGTAAAGGTAAAAATTTAACGCGTCACAAAAAACATTATTTGCGTTGTGAGCATGTAACCTATCCAAAATAAAGGTGAAGCACTTGTCAGCACACAACAAAATTGCAAAAATTGAGTTAGAAGTCAGGTACTGATAATAATGCCGAAGACATTCTGTGAACAAAAATACGAGATTGATAATTTTGTTGTGCCTTATGACCCTTCGAATTCTTTGCGTTCCCCTATTGCGGTCCAACGCTTTATACAGATTTTTTTCTTCGGAAATGAAGGTTACACCTTCGATACGGATAAGTAAAGAAACTATCACAGCTCGACAAGGCCGCAGGCGAAAAGGACGGGGGTTAGAGCGCTAAATTCCTCGCTTTTACTGTCAAAGTTAGACCAGAGTAATTAGCAGTTGGCAGCGCTAAGGCGGTAACGTTTGGAGTCCTTGAATACATTCCGCGAAGCCGGCATCTACCCGCAGTTTACTGAATTTAATTTCGAGGCCATAAAAGAATCTGGCGTCGCACTCGTAGACGACTAAACGGAGGCAACGTGTAACGTGAATCTAAAGACAAGAAAAACTTCCAAGATTATATGTTTTGGTTTGTTTATGAGTTTAAAGTCCCAAAGCGGCTCAGGCTATGAGGGACGATGTAGTGGAAGGCTCCGAATAATTTCGTCCACCTGGGGTTTTTAGCGTGCACTGAAATCGCTCGGTACGCTGGTGTCCAACATTTCATCATCATCATCATCATCATCATCATCATCATCATCATCATCAACAACAACCTGATTACGCCCACTGCAGGGCAAACGCCTCTCCCATGTCTCTCCAATTAACCCTGTCCTTTACCAGCTGCTGCCACCGTATCCTGGCAAACTTCTTAATCTCATCCGCCGACCTAACTTAATGCCGCCCCTTGATACGCTTGCTTTCTCTTGGAATCCACTCCGTTACCCTTAAGGACCAGCGGTTATCTTGCCTTCGCATTACATTCCTCCTCTGCCCAAGCCCATTTCTTCCTTTTGACTTCGACTAGGATGTCACTAACCCGCGTTTGTTCCCTCACCCACTCCGCCCGCTTCCGGTTTCTTAACGTTACACCTATCATTAACGTTACATCTATCATATATCATTTTTCTTTCCATATCTCGCTGTGTTGTCCTTTACTTAAAGTGAACCCTTTTCGTTAGCCTCTACGCTTCTTCCCCATAGGTGAGTACCGGTAAGATACAAGTGTTCTATACTTTACTTTTCTCTTGAGGGATATTGGTAAACTGTCATTCATGATCTGAGAGAATCTGCCATAAGCGCTCCACCCCATTCTCATTCTTGTAATTATTTCCCTCCCATGATCTGTATCAGCGGCCACTACCTGCCGGCCGGGATCGAACACGCGTCTTTGGGGTCAGCAGCCGAGCACCATAACCACTAGACCACAGCGGTGGCCAGAAACTTCAGAGGAATACAGGAAGAAAAGCAAAAGGCCAGAACCAAGTGTCCCCGCAGCCGCGAAGTCCGCAGTAGATAGCAGCAGCGGCGGCGGCGGCGGCGGCGGCGGCCAGCGCATTGGGACGGGTGGGACGCGATTCCTGGCGACGCAACACTTTACGACGTGTGTTCGCGACAAGAAGCTTGGAGAAGGGAGGAGGAGGAATGATATAAGTGGGCAGAGGTCGCGATTCTAATGTACGTCGCGCACCAGGAACAAATCCGAAGCGAGTGTTGTCCGTGGCCATCATGCATATCTCTCTAAAGCGGTACCGCGTCACGACGTGGGAAGTTGCTCAAGATGAATGCATGACGGCATGCAGGAAGGTGCAAGAGGAGGCAACGCTTTATTGCCCTGACCCGGTCGCAACGCGATATGGGTTCGCGGGTCGGGTGGTCTGCGGTCTCTGCTCTCCAGAAACGGTGAAACAGCGCCCGGTCCGGAAGAAACGCGAAAGAAATGAAATCTAAGGTGCGAGGCATCGGTCCCTGATCTGCTCACACCCATTCCAGCAAATGTGCTTCCGGGGGCTTACTTGCCCTCCCTTTCCTACTCTATCCCCCTCTGCGCGCCACTAGGCTCGCCCTGTATAATACAGAGAGGTAAGTGCCACGGCAAGAGCGGTTGAAGTATGGGCGACAAGAGGAGCTGGGTCAATTAACGTTCTGAAGTTAGCAAGTGTTGGGCGAAGGTTTTGTAATCAATTGAACCCTTACAAAAATTTCTTTACATAGTCTATAGGCTGTCCATTTACTCTTTGCCTATAAAGTCTACAGACATTTTACAGACAAATCATGTAGACTAGTCTATAGGCAATGCAAATCCTGTAGACTAGTCTATAGGCAATATAAATCCTGTAGACTGTATACAGACATTCTAAAGATTTATGGCCATACACTTTTAGTGGAATTTCTTCTATAGACAGTCTGTATACTATGACTAGACAAAATGAAATATCTATAGGAAGGCAATATAGTCTATAAGAAGTCTATAGACAGTCTATAGACTATTTTATAAGGAAACTAGACAAAAAATCACTCTCAATATTTTTTCTTGTGTTCAGGAACAAATAGCATTTGACCATTTCCCGCAAAGTCGTAACGGTGCGGTAATGGTGAGGTAATGCCCCTGTTTTGCTGGTATATATGCGCGAAATGGTTGCTCAGAAAATAAGCCGACGCATTGACGGTGGTCTCTCTTGGACAATTTATAAGGTTTCACGAAGATAACTAGATATCCAGCCTGTTAATTCGCTCATACCGTGGGCTCTGGAATATTATATAAGCACTAAACAGTTTTCATATTCATTTATTAATACCTTCAGGGCCATTTGGCAATACAGAGGGGAGTGATGTAATGAATAAGGCAGTAAACAAAAGTAAAAAAACGAAGCAAAATAAAAATACAAGATTTTAGGCTCCTAATTATACGATGTTAGTGCATTTTTAAACGTTGATTGTCTTCAATGGTGGCGATAAGTCCGGTAAGGCGGTTCCAATCCTGTGATGTGCGTGGAATAAAACCGTGGGTGCAGTAATCGGTGCGACAGGAAATAACTCCAACTTTGTGAGAGTGGTCAACGCGGACAGAACGATAGGACGGATTAGAAATTAGTTCATTGCGCCGGTGGGTGTTATGGAGGTATATTTTGTGAAAAAGGCAAAGGCGAGAACTATCGCTGCGAGAAGCAAGTGACAGTAGACTTAAGGTTTGTTTCATGGTAGAGATACGACAGTCCTATTGTAATTAAGAGGAAAGAACCGAGTAGAATTATTCTGAACAAGTTCGAGTTAGTTACCTTAGCAGAGCTCGTATCCCATACAGAGGAGGCGTACTCAAGTTTAAGGTGTACTAATGTTTTGTAAAGGAGCAATTTTAGTGATACGTGGGCAGAAGAAAAACTACATCTCGGACATCTGAGCATTCGGTTAGCTTCAGATATTATATAGTTAATATGAAGGGACCGTGTTAGGTCTGACGTGATCTGTACGCCAAGGTAGCGGTAAGATGATACTGACTCAAGGATAGTGGTACTAAGAGGGTAAACAGCTGGACGTGACTCACTACGAGATACGCGCAAGACTTTAGATCTATTGCTATTAAGTGACGTAAGCCAGTGACTATACCATCCAAAATAGCGCTAAGATAAGTTTGTAACGTGTTAACATCCTGGTCACTAGCGATCTCTCGGAACACAACACATTCATCGGCAAATAGATACATGCTAGAAGTAACGCGCTGGGGTAAGTCATAGATGTTGATTAAGAAAAGAAGGGGACCCAAAACCGAGCCTTGAGGTGCTCCAGAGTTGACCGCGCTACACGATGAAGTATGATCCTTACAGGATACAAACTGAGAACGGTGACAAAGGTAGTGTTCTAGGCACGTAATATCTTTGTGGTCAAGGTTAAGTTGCGCTAACTTCAAGAGTAGAAGTTTGTGGAAAACTTTGTCGAATGCCTTGGCAACATCTAAGAAAATGCAATCGGCGAGGCAGCGGCGGTCAAGGATTAGGTGGAGCTTATGTACAAATGTAATTAGTTATTTCACAAGAGAGTGTTTTTCGGAAGCCGTGTTGTGTTTGTAAGAAAAAATGAATTTGAATCAAGAAAATGGAAATTTCAGAGCAAAGAATGCGCTCTAAGATTTTGCCTGGGATACTAGTTAGTGATATTGGATGGTACCTGTATGCGGAGGCGGTAGTTTCAGCCCAAGCAGCACAGGTAACTGGCCCAATAGTGGACAGGAATGGTTTCACACTCGTCCTTTGCAGGAGCGGCCTTTGCCAATACAATTCCAATATTGGGCTGATTACCTGTGCTGCTTGGGAGAGTTATTGAGTGGAACCACTTTCCCAACTCGCCAGTCGTCAGGACTTTCACCTGTATCAATGGGCTGTTGAAAAATTATTAGCAAAAACAGTGACGAGCAAATGTTTGTAGCCGTTAGAAACTTGGCATTAGTAAGGTCGACACCTGGACTTGCAGACATCTTCAAGGACTCAACTTTTTCTCATTACCACAACTATCAATGACAATTTTATCCATAGGCAGGTAAGTGTAAGAGGGCGGATTATGCAATAGTGACCCGTTGTAAAAGGCAAAATTGTGGCAAAACACATTATTATAAATGATGGGCAACCAGATTCAGCAATAGAAACTTCGCTAGAGCCAGCGTTACTGAGGTCTTTGACGAAGGCATGCATGAAGTATTTTTCTGCTTGTTTTAGTGCCAGAACGTAAGTTTTATTAGCTTTTTTATACGCTGCCCAACGGTCGTTTGAGGGAGCCGGTTTTGTCGCACGACAAAGTCGCCTCTTTCGGCTAGATAACCGGAGTAAGTAGGCGTTATACCAAGGTATGTTAGCGTCCAAAGTGATTACACGTTTCAGTACTTGTTTTGTAATTAATTCGTTGACTTTGGATTTAAAAAATATCCCAGTTGGTATTCACGCTTCGGGCTGAGAAATGCGTCATGAATACGCCTAGGAAAGTAGCCAAGTCTTCGTTAATTTGTTCAAGGTTAGCTCTTCTATAATCGCGAATGGTTTTAGCCGTATTACTTGTTTTAACTTTGGCAACGTGGACAGTTAAACCAGGCAAGTAGGATGTCAGAGACACTAGGTCTGGGCATGCGGTTAGAATCAGGTCCAAGGTATTCGTGATATGGTTGAGTGACATGGTGAGTTTAGTAACGAGTTGACTCAAGGAAAAGGCAGAACAAAGATCTAAATATTCACTACTCTGGGATGAAAAGGGGCTTAAGGCAGGCACTTCAGCTGACCACGAACTGTTGGCAAAATTGAAGTCGCCTAAAAGAAATATTGGTGCAGTAGGTTGGCGTGTTGATACTATGTTAAGGGCGTCATGAAGCTCGGAAGCAAAGGTGGACGGGTAGCAAAGGGTACAGTGAATACACCAAAAATAACTTTATTATGGCCTATTTCTGCGCATGTCCACGTAGATTCAAATTCGGTTTGAAGTTGAATAGGGTAGGAAGGAATTTATTTAGCTACCGCGAGCAACACACCGCCATCAACGCGGGTAATGCGATCACAGTGATAAACTGCGAAATGCGATGACTTGTGAAATACTTCGCTGCTTTAAATGTTACCCGCCGCGGTGGCTCAGTGGTTAGGGCGCTCGACTACTGATCCGGAGTTCCCGGGTTCGAACCCGACCGCGGCGGCTGCGTTTTTATGGAGGAAAAACGCTAAGGCGCCCGTGTGCTGTGCGATGTCAGTGCACGTTAAAGATCCCCAGGTGGTCGAAATTATTCCGGAGCCCTCCACTACAGCACCTCCTTCTTCCTTTCTTCTTTCACTCCCTCCTTCATCCCTTCTCTTACGGCGCGGTTCAGGTGTACAACGATATATGAGACAGATACTGCACCATTTCCTCCCCCCCCCAAAAAAACTAATTATTATTATTATTATTATTATTATTATTATTATTATTATTATTATTATTATTATTATTATTATTAAATGTTGGAGTGCAACCAGGTCTCGGTTAGTGCAACGGTGTCTGCGTCACAGTTGTCGCTAACAGAGTTAAGGGAATCACGTTTGTGTATGCTTCGACCGTTAGCCAACAGAACCAATGCAGTTGATTTCGAAGATTGCGCATCTCGGCCCTTTGCGTGGCTATACGAGGTTGCGATGTGCGAATTTGTTTAAATACTTTCGACAGGGCTTTGTTGAGGCAGCTTCATAATGCTGTCAGGTGCACTGTCGTACAAGTAGCATTTTTGTTCACAAGCAACTTCTTGCTCATCGAATGGTATGTAGGAGATTGCGGCGATGATTTGGCGAAATCGAATAGTTGTTTCTCATCTGCCGTGTGGCCGGTGAAAAATCATCTTTCACAAAAGCTTTTTTTTTCTGATTCTAGGTCTGCACGCGATAACAGGACTGCATTTTTAGTTTCAAACGATTAAAATTTAACATCTACGGGATGACACTCAGATTACGAAAAATGGGATAGGAACGTTCAGAAAGGTCGGGCGTGAAATGACGGTCAAAGGTAGAAGAAACCACAGCGAGCGTTTTTTCCTCTGTATCTTGCCACGGTTCACTTTCATCGGGATTAACGTGAAAAATCAAGCCATTTCCTGTGGCTCTGTCTTCTAAATCTTCCTATACGAGACTGAACACTGTCTTGCTGGCGCGCTAAATCTATGGCTTAACCGTGCTCTGAACGGCTGCAAGACATTCTTCAAGGTTGTTTATTGTGCGAAATTTATATTCTAGGGCCTCATGGCGTTGGTAAATATTCTCAATCTTTGCCTTAATGCTTTGTTGGGCAGTTTTGATCTATTTCACGTCGGACTGTATTCCAACCTGACCTTTTGCACGGTCACATGTTTGAGTACTGATATTTTTATCATCTCGGTAACAGCTGATAATTGTTGGGGTTGGTTCTCGGCATGTGAGCGAATGTTCGAGGGGCCAGGATTGCATTCAATAACACCAGAAAGAAGTAGCAAGGTCGTTTCAGCGCATTCATGCCGAATGCGGAAGTGCACAAAACGTTTGTGGGCATGGGAGCAGGACAGGGCAACAATTGCTGCACTTTTTCCCATAAAGTGTAGAACGGTTACAAACCTGTAGGGCGAACAAAAACTGGTTGTGAGCCTTGCTGATGTGTATGCTGCTCCCATGCTCACTGAAGGCGAAGGTGTTGCGGGGGTCGCCAGTGCTTACCTATAAGGCCGAAACTTCGAGGCTGTGGTAAAGGCCTGAAATTACATTGAGGACAGCGGAGAGAACTATGGAAAGGAAAATGATAGGAGTAACGATTAGATACGCGAGGAGAACAGAGTGGGGTAAGAAATGCGAGTTAGTGATATCCAAAATGAAATCGAGATCAGGAAATGGGCGTGGACAGCGCATGTAATGCGTAGAGCAGATCAGCCATGATTGCCTAGCGTTAAGGAGCGGATTCCGTAAGAAGACAAGCGTAGTGGGGGCAGGAAATAGTTAGTTGGGCGGGTGAGGTTATAAAGTTTGCGAGGGTAGGCCATTAGCCTTAATCCTGTAGTGGACGCAGTTGGGCTGCTGTTGATGATGACCACGACGACCACGGACTCTGTAAGCTTCCGCTCTTGCCTTCACCTCATCTTCGTCTCTTTCCTTCAGCGATCGCTGATTTCCACACCATGCAGGATGAATAAACTGCTGCGTGTTAAATGAAGTGAAAGTCTACAGAAGTATGTCAGCAGAGCTCGAGGTCGGCTACTTGATACCAGCTGTAGAGACGACCACGCTTAAACGCATGTCTAGATGAAAGAACACCAGTGCGTAGTCAAGCAAGAGGGACAGGTCAACAAACCGAGGTGGCGATCGTTTGTGGCTCAGAAAATCCGAGCCCTTCCCTGAGCCGGTGTTGTATCTTGGATGAATAAATGTCTTTTCGCTCACCAAGAGAACAAACACCACAAGGCTATCCCTGTTACTACAGAGTGTACAACAGATACAGACCTCTCTACCGGACTACGCATGAACCTACTGGGCATGCGCAGTGGCTACTAATGACGAGCATGTGCCACTGCGCATGCCCGGCTACTGGCACCGACGACAGTGAACGCATAGTGCGACCATCCTTGCCTCGCGCGAAAATGGGGTCGTGCATTCTCGGCTGAATGTCATAAGCACACATTCAGCATTGCACTCATTGATCAGGGGTTGACATTCTAAAAGCGCGGCGGAACTTGGTTAAACTCCCGTTCCGTGAACTTAGGCACAGACTGATGGCAAGAAAAGAGCATACGCGAAGCGCAAAGGTACACTTTGCACTAAAGTCGACATATGTTGGCACGGTCTGGCATCTCGTCACTGCCCCCTGAAGAGCACCGAACGCGATGACACATACAGCGACATGTAGAGGCATCGTGAAAGGGCGAGAGTAAAAAAAAAATGCGCAAAGAAAAACACGTGCAGCTGAGGCACGAACTGCCCGAGGGGAAAGGGGGGTCTTTTCAAGATGCAAGAGTAAGAGAGAAAGGGTGCGGACCCGCTGCGCTTCTGCTCGGCGGCGCTTTGCGAGAGCAGCGGCAGCGAGCCAGGCCCGTTCCTCTCGCGGCGTGTCTTGCAAGCGAGCCAACGACGACGTCGCGCGCCCCCTGTCGACCACGGAAGGGTGCTGCAGCGAGCACACACACGTCTCCTCCGACCGCGGCAGCGGCGGGAGCTCCTCTGTTTGGAAGTCGTGCGCCTCCACAGGTGGCCCGCGCGCACACACCCGCCGCAGCGTGCTGCCGCGCTCCTGCCTCTGCCTCCAGCGGCCGATGGATTCGTCAGCGGCGCTGGCCGCTCGGGAGGTTGGCGCGAGGCTGCTCGGACGACGACGACGCGCTTAGCGCTGCGGGAAGGCACGCCTCTCAGACGCCGCCGCTGGGTGGTCCCTGACGGCGTGCTGCTGGTTGCGCTTGCCAAGCTCTCCGTCATCGAGCTGCACCCTCCCCCAACCACCTCGCTCGGCAAGAGAGACTGCTGCGATCGACAACGGAACTCGCGAGCAGTCGCTCAGCGCGTCGACTCTGCAGCTGCTGATTGGTGTTCCCCGGCCGCTCCCGTGCTGCTGTAATCCCCTCCTAGAACTCCTCGCATCCGCGTCCTTTCGCCATCGCCCAACTTTCTTCGCCACACGCTTCGGTCGCGCTTACGACTCGCTGGAAAGTCGACGGGCAGATGCTCAATAAGACCGATAGAAGACGAGACGAGCCTCTTCCTTCGCTTTTTATTTTCGCTCCTCTATTTTTTTTTCCTTCCCGTTTCTCTTGAGCGACATCTAGCGCGGCGTGCCGCTGCGGCTCCTGCACCGCCGTTTTTTTCCCACGGGTGCGAGACTGTCTCCTAGGCGTCAGGCGAAGAGTGTCGTGCCCGCATCCCCCCTTTCTCCCTTACCGCGGGGGCCTCTGCTCTGCTACACACGCTCCGCGGCGTCGTCATTTTATGCCGAGCCATTATTTTCTTGCCCGCTTTGTTCCCCGCCAGATATGTGCCTCGGACGGGCGCGGTACTACCCCCTCCCCGTGAGTTGTGACCGGTGGCAAATTTAGCGCCGGCCACAAAAAACGGCCCCGTCGTCTGTCGGTCCTCTGCTATGCGGTGGTTCGCCCCGCGCCTGCTCCTCTGCTGAACAGGAAGCGTCGCGGCGCCCCGACCGCAAAGCGGCGACGCAAGTGGACGCGGCTCCGTTGCGAAAGGACTCGTCGCCGGTTGACGTCACCGATTCCGACAGGCTCTGACAGCCGCGGCGTGAACTTGAACTGCGCGGGAGCCATGGGTGGAGCCAAGCTGCTGAGGTAAAGTGTGCCTTCGGGTTCTCTTGTCTCCAGTTCGCGCGACTATAGTGTCTTCCTATTTAATACTGTACTCATCTTCAATGTTCATCTTGATTGTTTTAAATTCATTGAATAACTTATTGGTTTGAATCGGGTTGATGGGGTGGTTACGTTGGCGATCCTAAATGAGCATTTAGTACTAACATAAAACAGGATAGGAAAAGATAACGGCGCGTATCGTATACAGAAAATATTTCCAGGCGGCCGTAGACTGGTAGGAGGGGTGAGTTTTGACTGCGATAGCATCAATCGTTTGAAAGAATCTACGCTCCTGTACAGAATAATAAGTACGCGTATTGGCTCCCACAATAGCGTAAAGATGCTTCAGTTCAATTCCAGTCTCCCGCGATCATGAATGCTACTGACCGCAATACGACAGCGGTATACGCCACACGTGTCAGTGGTCCGAGTTGTGCTCCGTGTCGGCTCTCACTTTCAGTTGCAGAGAGCAGAAAATGTCACGCTCGGTTCACTGCGTGGAGCGTTTGGAACTCACGTCAACATGCGCACGTTCACTGCGCCTCGTGAGCGTCGTGAGCATTAAAGTCATCCCGCAAGTGTCACGCTAAACCGGATTCGCCGCATCCGCTGAAATATAGAGAACCTTGCATTCGCTACGTTCCGCGCCTTAGTTCGCTTGCACAAGATGCGAGAGCACTCGTAGGGTGGCCCACTGAGTATGTACACTTACGAAACAAAAATTTACATGATGAAGAGTATATATTTTTTTTCATTTTTCCTTTCGGTTTTTGGTGGTCAGCTCTCTTGCTCGTGGGGAGAAGGGCAATTAACGCGGGCCATAAATTACGGTTAATAACGGCTATTCACCGGGCCTTAAAGACTCTGCAGAAGGCGTGGGCGAAACCGGTCCAGGGCTATCAAGCGTGTCTCGTCAGTCCCGTTATACAAGGTGATTTATGCAGATTACGCGAGCATCGTCGTCTGTTTGCTTTTCTGCGCCCCTGGTGCTCGCCTGTGGCCAGCGGGGGGTCGTGAGTGCCAGCATAATGCGCTTCAAGGCAAAAACGCCTAATGACGGCAACAAAATGAACGTCCGTGCCGTCTACAAAACATAAAAATGGAAAAAAAGTCTTTGAGGCCAAGCCGGCAGAAACATGCTGCGGCAACAGAGATTGAGGAACCTTGCAATCTTTCCGGGGTTCAAAAAGTGCCTGGGCCGTTACAAATATAATGAGACCTCATTATTTTTATGAAACTATAGCGGCTGCAAGTAGCTGAACAGCGTTTCTTCATGATGCGCGTTGACACCTAAAACGCCGCTTTATGAGCATGGCCTCCGTCACTGACTATGCGTTTTTACTCACTCGCGGCGTTCGCAAACGACCATTTAGTGCCAGAATAAGTCTACATATGTCAGTGAATGTGTATAAACACTTCACATTGCACTTGGTAGCAACTTTTCCAGAAACGAAAAGAATTCCTCCACAGTCTGTCTGTCATCACCTCAAAGATATAGAAGTCACAGGCCGCCAAAAGCGGACTCTGTAACGAACGGGTTCACACGAAATTAGCAATGGGCTGCCTGGACTTCAAGCTGGTAAGGGGCCTATAGCTTTAACGCCTTGCATCAGAAAAGTGCCCTTTTTTTTAGACGTGACTCCGGAAAACGGGGCCTTTATCTTTACATTGGTTGTGTATCACTCAGGGAGGACAACCTCGCCAAAGTTAACTTTAGCGTCGCGTTGCTGCGGCGCTCCCTGAAAAACTTCCTCGCCGTGCATTACCACTCTCGTGGCATTCGTGGTACCCGACCTGGCACAGACATCGCAATATTGCAGCATTGCCAACACTGTTTCCAACATTGTGAACCCGAGGTGCAGTTCCATGCAGTGTTATTCACCGATCATAATCAGCTCTGTCGAGGCGCTTTTCATTTTGCTCTCTGAAAGATGAGTATTGTCTCCCCTAACGTCAACAAATTAAATAATTTCCGCACCTCAATAATTCAATTGTAGATATTTCCGTCATACGCGCGTCAATGCCACCCGCCATCTTTATAGTATTGCCCTCGTGCTGCGGACTGTAGCGCGGCGCAAAGTTAGCTGAGTATTGGCAGGAGGGTTGTTAACACTGCTGCAGTACTACGAATATTCACTAGCCGTCACCTTGAGCCAATATAATACCACCAGAGGTTCGACTTGAACGACTGTTCATGTAGGCTTTTCTATCTACGCCTTCATCATTCAGAAGCGCAACTAAACAGTTCGTGTTGGACGTACATAGGACAAAACACATGTCTAGAACGACCGAACTGCGTGTCCGCCAAAGCCGCTGCGACCAGGAAGGAAAAAAAAAAGTACGATTAAATTGTATGAGTTTAACTGCACATGATTGCATCGAGACCATTTTTAACCTAATTTTATCGCTAGATATCGTGTGTTCAGCCCAAAACACGCCCAGAACTTGTTCTAGGCAAGCGTTTTGCACTTTATACGTCATCCCTTAAAGTACACGCCATTGTTACTCTGAATTTACTTTAGTGCCATGATACATTAAGGAAAAAAAACGCTCGCTGATCATTTAGAATGAAAAAGAGCCACAAAGATAAATATGAGGTTTGAGGCGCTGACCTGTTTAACTGTGAGCACAAAACTTCCGAATAATAGTAACAAGCGTTCAGGTAGTGCGCAACGAATTCCAGCTCCTTGAAATTTTTCATTGCAGTTTCCTTATCACTTGCTTTCAGCG
Organism: Amblyomma americanum; assembly: GCF_052857255.1. Taxonomy (NCBI): domain Eukaryota; kingdom Metazoa; phylum Arthropoda; class Arachnida; order Ixodida; family Ixodidae; genus Amblyomma; species Amblyomma americanum. Next base: position 182,246,870 of record NC_135499.1, read on the forward strand.
CTGGACTACTGACTTAGACATGCACCAGTTATACTAAAATTGCGACAGTGCTTTAGATCGGCGGTCAAAAGGTGAGGCGCAGGTTCCGGAAAGACTTTAATCACTTGGTGACTGGGCTCATCCGTTTCTGTATTTTTCGAATCATTTCGTGAACTGGGAAACTTAAACCGTGCGACGGTAATTGTAGTGGCGGTGAGCAGAAAAAAAATTTAGGTTTTGCGAAATCTCGACAAATAGACTGTGAACAATGCTTGCATCTTTTATTTTTCCACTCCTGTTGTACTACGCTTAGGAAATAAAATCTTACGAAATGGGATCATTACTAAAGGTGCCCTATGCGCTTCCCGTCACCTACAAGGTTTTCAAATAGTTGCTTAACCAATACGGGCCTTTTTTTATTTTTCCAAGATGCTCGAAGCAAATGGAGCAGAGAGCAAAACGGGAGAACATGTGTGCGAAGAGGACAAATCGTTTTATAACCTGAACTGCTAGCTGCATTGGCATAATTTCTTCCAAAGGCAATCGATCATACCAATGCCCCAAGCTCTTCTATAGTTTAATTTTGTACAGTCTCGTTCTCGTGGCAACGTATTACCATCCCTTCAGTGTACTTCTGGATTCACCAATTCTGATCAATTCGTATTTTTAAAGTGGTGCAGGACATGGGTGGATTAAGCCACACAATTCATTTCGTAAGTTTTCTCCTTCATCTAAGCGCGGAAATTGCTCGCAATGAAAATTGAATGCGTCCGCGAAGTTCAACTTTATTGGGCACACAAAACCCTGTAATCTGACGTCAGCAGGATCTCCCGCTTACTACAGCGAGGCCAGCGGGTTTCGGGGCAGTTATTGCGAATGCAAGTGGAACAATTCTTGTTGAATGAAAGACTGATGCACCATGGCCTTACCGAAAATCCCCTCAATTAGACGCAAAGCTCCGTATTTCAGGCCCTTTTTTTTTTTCTCGCAACAGCTCCAAAACTACGTCAATTTGGAAAAAGTGAGAAAATTTCGGTCCTCAAAATTAATTCCCTCAAACTACGTGAAAATTTTCTGTTCGCCAAATTTTGTTTCTCAAATTCTCTGACAAAGGAAAAATTTCTCGAATGGAGCACGACTGGTTAAAGAACGCGTTTGCAAATGATTGTCTAAGTTTTTCGTTAACGAGAGCCAACAAAGCAAAAAGGCCATTTCACAGTTGAAGGCTAAACTACTTTGGACGTCTGACTAGTCATGACTAGTTGATTTAGTCCCACTGTAACATACAGCATTGCTCATTTTTCTCCTAACCCTGCGTGTGTTTCTTCGTGATGTCAGGCAACTTCAAATGACCTCGTTTTCGGCCGCTTCCGCGAGCCGCCAAGCAGAGACGATCAATCATGACATGCCAAGTTTTGATCCTCAACGCCCAAAGTAGAGCCATGCACCCTGGTGGACAATAGTACTATGCAGCTAGGCGGATAGTGGAGTACCACAGCGTTCAGTTTTAGTTCCTTTGCTATTTAATACAGCTTTCATGCCAATGGCTTCCAAATTATCTGAAATATCACATGTACAGTTCGTAATTTACATAGATTATGTCACGATATCGCCCATTGATAAACACTTGGAGACGCAGAATATTCAAGCCGCCGCGGTGGCTGAGTGGTTACGGCGCTCGGCTGCTGCTGGCCTGAAAGACGCGGGCTCGATCCCGGCCGCGGCGGTCGAATTTCGATGGAGGCGAAATTCTAGAGGCCCGTGTACTGTGCGATGTCAGTGCACGTTAAAGAACCCCAGGTGATCGAAATTTCCGGAGCCCTTCACTACGGCATCCCTCATAGCCTGAGTCGCCTTGGGACGTTAAACCCCCATAAACCAACCATAAACCAAACGCAGAATATTCGATTATAAGAGGCCTTAAATACACTGCATGAGTATACGTCCATGAAGCAAGGTTAGAACGGTCTCCACAGAAGTCCAGCTACGTTCACGTGGCTAGCAAAAACGGAAGAAAGCAATTGGTAACTAAAAGTGTCGCGCTGAAAAGTGGCAACCAGATATTACAATATGTGGATGAGCTAAGAGTCCTTGACCTTGACATTCATTAGTATGGCCAAGGAACACAATGGCTCCGCAGGACAAAGAAGGCAGCAGCGACTACGTTACACTTTATCAAACCCGCATCATCCAGGGGAGTAGGAGTCCGGAATGAGATGGCCAGGTAGGTGTCTTGTACGTTCAGAACTTCAGCCCCGTATATATACTACACCAGGCTCAGTTTCATCGACTGAGCAGCCGAGAGTGGGCGGCGCTGGAAACGATAAATGGGAACGCAATGCGCACCATCACTGCCCTACCAAAACTTACACCCGTCCTGATTCTCCAGAAGTATGCACAGCTCAATGCACTGAATGAACTTTTTGAAATAACGAGTCTATTAAAAAGAAAGTGCGTTATGCCCATCGCAGCCGTTTTCAATGACCTAACAGCAAGAACGCCAAAATTACAGATCCCCTTCTACGGCGATACACGACTATAACTACAAACAAGACGACTAACTACGTAGTAAAGATAAGGCGACACCTCGAACAGCGATTGACGTAAGTCCAGGAACGTGTATCGCTTATACGGATGCGTCGGTCTTAGGGCCGTAGAACGGCTGCTAGTAACGCGACACACACTGAGTTAATCACACATCGGGAATGTGTCTCTGATCACCCGGACCGTCTTGCGATGGAGCTCAACGCTATCCGTGATGCTATGGAGTCTAAAATAGCTAGGTGTCTATAAGAAAACCCCATATTTACGCGGACTCTTTGGCGGCTATTAGGCAACTCAAGAGTGTTGCAAAGACATTAAGCATCACTCAACAGGTACGTGCCCTCAATATGAGAACGAAGAAACGCATCCAGGCACATTGGACACAAGAAGATGCGTAGAAAGTTCAGTAGAGGAGAGCAGACGCTTTAACACACCAAGTGCCTCACCAGCTAGACTTCATTTTTATCTCCCCTCCGCTCTTCCCACCTTGACGTCATCGTTAATGAGAAGCACGCGTGTCATGATTGCCCCGTGAATTTATCCCCTGTCTCAGAATTTGATGAGATTGGAGGAGGCGTCCCTTAGAAGGATTAGGGCTGAGGAGGCCCTTGCCGCATGTGCCGATGGGGCTCTCAAAAATATACAGTCCCGTAGCACATGTCCTAAGCATTCCACGTCCACCGCTGACGTGGAAGTTCGCCACCTTCTGTGGAAGTGTCCCGGAACAAGGGCTTCGAGACTACGGTAACCATGGAAAGTTGTAACGTCTGTCAGAAAGGAAGATTTCACCCTGTGGCTGACGGAAAACACTAAGAACCGGAGGCTGCTCACGTTTCTGGATGAAAACAGCCTCCACAGCCTTCTATGGTATACTGACTGCCCCATCTTATGCCATACGGCAGGCCCTAGAAATAACAAAAAAAAACACCCAAGTGGCTTATGACATTTTGTTCTCAATTGTACTCAAAATTCCCTCTTTCGGTCATTTTTTTCCGCGCAGCAGCTGGAACACTCCGTCAGTTTGGAAAAAGCGAGACGATTTCACTTATTAAAATTCTCTGAAAGTCCGTGCAAATTTCCTTTCCGCCAATTTTTTCCCCACAACGCGATAAGTTCGACTGTTCAAAGCCTTCGACCACGCGGTGGCAGCAAGGGTAACTAGAAGCGTTTGTCCCGGATCCCTCGTAATGATCGACAGAAGGCCTAATAACAAAAAGGTCCCGCTTGCACACGCGCGCCGAAGAACACATCCGCGACAAGCCTCGTCGGGCGAATCCTCTCAGCTTCCGCGTCTCGTCTGCACGCGCGCATACGCGACACGGCTTCTTTGCGTGCAGCGGCGAGGCCGATAATGAGGCGCTTCCTCTCGGTTCCGCCCCGGCGTCGTTGTCTTCGTCGTCTAGCGACGCGGGGCCACGCGTGAGGCTCACGCGTCCGTAGTACGGCCTAACCCTCGCGCTGCGTGGCTGTCACTCAATTAGCTCGCGCATTCATCAGGGCGCTCGGCGGGACTTGGCTGGTCGCGCGGCTCGTCGATTGTCGGGCCACCGAGAGGCCCTATCTGTCATCGCCGCCGGCCCCGGGCGCGCAGATTTACGGTCGGCCACACGTGGAGATCCACGCTGGAGCGTGCACACCATCCGCCTCCCGTTTTCCCCGCCGCGTATATATATATACACTTTCTGTTCCCTTCGCCTCTATTTCCTCTCCTATCGTTCTAGCTCGTTCCCCCGCTTATTTCCATATATTGCGTCTCTCTTTACGTCGCCGTTCGTTCGTTCCCAGATCCCTTCCCGGAATATAAAAGAAGAAGAAAAAAAGAGCTGCGCGTGCACGTTTTTCTGCACGTGCGGAAGCTCGCTGTCGGCTTTTACGGCCGCTGCCGCCGGGATCTCTCTTGGCCGTTCCTCGGGAGAGCAAGAAACAACACTTGCGGCCGCCTCAATCTCTCGGAATAAATGGCCGCTGTTTTTTCGCGCTGGATGAGAAAACAGGTGGCAGGTGCTGTGATGCGGCCTAAATAATCCGCCCTTATACGTGAAGCTGAGCTTCGTGAGATAATTTCTTTCTGGGAGCGACTGGGTTCTAATCCTAAAGCCCGGTGTGCGTGACGGTCCCTGGGCGACACTTTTCTTTTCTTAGAGGTGAGAAAAAGTGATGTGGTGGAACAAATCATCGAGGTGTTTTTCTTTTCCTGCACTCCGTCCCCTCCCCCCCCCCCCCCCGTAAAGAAAAAAAAACAGTCGAGGTGTGTTGTGTGGTGTGTAAGAATTTTTTAAACATGGCACAACGACAACAATTAACAGTTACGAAGTGTATACTATGTGCGTGCCGAGAAGAACAACGAATTGTTGCCTCTGAAGAAGGCCTGTCGTTGGCCTGAATTCGTGCGATAAGAATAACTGGATGTCACCATGTGAGGCACAAGGTGAAATGCGTGAACAAGGCTGTAATTCTGCCAGTTTCATCCAGGCTGTTTAGGCAAAAGAAAATAATAGGTGTCTCTTGGCAGCCTTTCGTGCACCGTAATTTACCGCTTGTACTCTTCGCTTTTTGCAGGCTGCGCGCCTCCGCGTGGCTCAGTGACTATGACGTTCTGTACATGAGCACAATGTCGCGGGTTCGAACCCGGCCGAGATGGTCGCATTTCTATGGAGGTACATTCGAAAAACGCCCTGGTATTCAGATATATGCCGCTGAGCGTTAAAAAATCCCCAGTGGCTGAAATCAATCCGCAGTCCTTCACTTGACACGCAGGCTTGGCACATAAAGGTTCATTAATTAATGAACAGCTGGAGCTTCACGTGCTGCAGGTCATTCAGGAGTGCAATTAGCCTATTGAGTCTATCCTTGCCCTCCGTGTCCCTACACAGCACATTTCTCATTCAGTAATCTCAAAAACTGTCCTCTTAGGACAGCACCGCTAATACAAGGGAACCGCTAATACAACGGAATAAGATATATCGCGTTCGAATAAATGGTTGCAGCAGTTCAAAGCGTAAACTTCAAGGCATTTTCTAAGTGAAACTTTTTTTCGTTCGTGGTCACGAAATCCCGAGCACGCTTCGCGAATCCACTCCAGTGTGCGACGTCAGTGCACGTTAAAGAACCCCAGGTGGTCGAAATTTCCGGAGACCTCCACTACAGCGTCCCTCATAGCCCGAGTCTCTTTGGGACGTTAAACCCCCCTAAAACCAAACCAAACCACTCCAGTGCAAACAAACTATTTATTTCTTAAGATATCTGGTAGGCTTATTATATTAAACCACAGTATTACTACTGAGAAGGGAGCAGACAAACGGAGTGCATATTTCCGCCCGCCAGCATTTAGAAGAGGAAAAAGCTAACGCATGATAAGAGGTTGCCGTTCGTTGGAGGAAACGTAACAACGTCAGCTGCGTCTGTATACGGCTGCCAATTAATAGTTCATGCGCGTATGCGCACTCGTGCATATATTTGCTTTGGAACACGTCCTGAGAGATCGATGCCTCGTTGACAAGTGTATACGTGTGTCCGGTATACGTGGACGTACACGCGGGAGGAGGCGGATGACGGGGGGGGGGGGGGGGGGGGGGAGCTACGCCGCACGCCTGTACGTCACGTCCGACGTGAAGAACGACGGCTACCTCCATCGCAGAGCTCGCGTGCCGGCTCGGAAGGAGAGCTGCCATTGAGCACAGCCGAAGGCTCCGGTCACGCGGCGGCGCGCCTGTCGTTCTGTAATTGCCTCACGACGCCCACGTAAGGAGCGTGACGGGATTGGCCCGCCATTGCAGCCCGAGACAAGGCGGCCCCCGGGATTGAGACGGCGCGGGTAGCGCTGGGCTACTATGCTGAAGCCTTGGGCTCTGAACTGCTGCTGCATCGAGCGGCTGCTGTCTTCATTTTCGGTATCACTTGGCGCTCGCGTGAAGTAAGGCCTTCGGCCGTTCAATTCGGCGCCTCAATATCGCGTAAAAGACAGCTGGATGGCGTCTTGTGCGCGCACGCGCCAATATCCGCGTGTGCTGTAGCTGAACGCTTTGATCTTGGACAGAAACGCCGGCGTCAGCGGATTCGTGCGCTGACAGAACTGCCAAAGGCTGCAGGAGACGCATTAGTCTCGGTTTGAGACGCCAGCTTTCTTTCTACTGCACGCGTGATGCGGACACGGGTTACTCCTGCGCGTCGAAAGTAACTTCCGAGATGTGGCGCCATCTGTGTCATTCGCAGCGAAATATTGCTTTCGGGCGAGTAGAACACCTGAGTTTGCTTTGGCTTCTACATCCTGCAGGTGAGAAGAATCGCTTTGCATGCATATGCGTCAGCAGTACAACTGTGAGAGCATACGCTCGACATGCATGCAGACGAAGCTGCCAGCAGGAAACGCGCAGTCGTGCGTACAGTGCAAGTGAGCAGACCAAATTTCCTGCATTAGTGCTAAGATCGTGTCTGCGGAGTTGCGCGAAAGCGCAGCGGCAGCTAGTGTTATTTTCATCTAGCCAACGTCAATCAACAACAGCCAAGCTGCGAGGAAAGGTACGGAGCGCTGGAAATAGCGTACTCTCAACTAAGACGTCACAGACTATCGTTTTCGCCTCCGTTCACCACCCCGCCTTCGTGTCGAAGTACCTACCCCCGTGGCTTCGATATTGATCGCCCCTGCCTGGCTCGTCCAGTTCGTGAACGTAGTCGTGCCCTTCGAGGCTGTGTTCCGCATGACTGGGTAAACCTGTCAGTGTTCCGCGATAAATTTAAAAATAATGTCTGCAACCCTCGCAAATGGCACCGGAGTAATTGATGTCTCCACCTGTTTTAGACTCCAGCCTGGCTGTTTCTCCGTCGCTTAAGTGTAAACGCACGTCCCTCAGAACTCGTTACCGCGAACAGCTGTTCAGTGGAACAGCCATTCAGCAAACTAGCGAAAGCTGTGATTTTTTATCACCGCTTTTTGTCACAGGGGCAGACGTTACAGATACGTCCCAAGAAATGACGACGAATTGGCGTCTGTGTCTGTGGCAGAACGACGGTGAATACATCGCTCGATCGCCAATCTTCACCGGTGATTTACCTGAACTGTGCGCACCCAGCGCACAGTTCAAACCATCCCTTCAACTTGAATGACCCCCCCCCCCCCCCCCACTCATCCTGCCCTCCTCCTCCACACACCTCAGGAAAGAAAGAAAAAAAAATGATTTTTTTTAAACGCCGTGTCTTCGTCCTCGTGCTTTAAACACAGCTCCAAGTGTTGAAAAACAACCACTCAATGGTAGATTTTCTGGAAAGAAACCCCTTTCTTACCTCTTTCTTCTCTCCGACCCATAGCGTCTGGATTTCGAACCTTGAAGAGTGGGTGCTGAGTAATATGATTTGGCAGTTAACAATGGTTAGGCAGTTAATGCTTGTTTCTGGTGCTATCTGTGCTTGTTCCTTAGAGGCGGCGCAACACAAAACAATGTTAGTGTCTCTGGATAGAAAATTTTACCAGCGAATCTAAACTATGATAAAGCAGGTTTATATTTTCCTTCCAACCGAAATAGGACAAACCAAGCTTAAACGTGGTATCTCATTTAAATAACATTTCAAATGGTCTGCGCCAAAATAACCTTCTGTAACCTTCTAGAGGCTTCTCTCGTTGATGACGTCATTGGTTGCGGTTGCTCAGTGGCTATAGAGCGCTCGGCTACTGAGCCGGAATACCCAGCTTCGATCCCGGCCGCCGAGGGCCGCGTTTCGATGGAGGCGAAACGCAGAAAGGCGCCTGTGTGCTGTGCGATGGCAGTGCACCTTTAAGATCCCCAAGTGGCCAAAATTATTCCGAGGTCCTCCACTACGGCACCTCTTTCTCTCTTTCTACTTTCACTGCCCCCTTCCTCCCTTCCATTACGGCGCAGTTGAGGTGTCCACCGAGAAGTGAGACAGTTACTGCACCATTTTCTTTTCTCTAAAGCCACTTAACTAGTTGAAGGTTACCTTCATTTTTTTTTTTTTCAATCAGAGGAGCAGGAAGTTAGGAAATAAAAAGGCGTGGTATCTGTGTCCCTCGTGAACCGTGCCGAGAGGTATAGGATAAAGGGGGCCTTTTTTCCTAGTCATCTATTCGAGTTCATATACTAACGCACGCCAGTCGACGTACACCCCTTGGGAAGCTACTTCACTGTCACAAGTGTCTTTTACTTGCGGGACACTCGGTTTAACCCATCCGCCTCGTCTTGCAGCGCACTGAAGGCCGAAGTAAGCAGAAGGGAAGAACTGCACTTGACTCCCGTCCAAGTAAATGCATGCAGAGTCGACAAAGCGACAGTGTAGCAAAAACAGGGGAGGCAGCAGGATGGCGCCGGCAGACTGCGCTCACCCGAGCGTGAACAGTTGTGACACGACGCGTGGCTTAACGACGTGAGAGGCAAAGTTATGGGCGGCTCCAAACGGCGAGCTGTCGAAGCTGCCAAAGCTAACGGAAAGTCTCCCTTCGTTGAAGCACGTTGGCTTACAGGAGGGAGGGGCGGCTTTCCTTTGTTCGCGCTTTTCTTAACCACCGCCGCCCCTTCTTTCTCTCTTTTTCTATTTCCTTCTTCTTCTGTGTGGGTCACTTAAAGCGGCGCCGGTAGCCGGCAATAGAGAGCGACAGCAATCTCTATTCAGTTCTTATATCAAACAGTTTCTTAGGTGCCCGATGTGGCAAATAAATAGCAAAATGAATTGAATCGACTCATTACGCTGTATTCGAGCCATTTAATCAAATCGAGAGTATATATGACCTTCAATGTTGGTCACAATTAAGTCTACTAAATTCGCCAGGTATACAAGAAGCAAATATGTTGGATTGTGGGTTACACTAAGGCTCACGCTTTAAAATTTCTGAGCAAAATTCGAATGAGCGAAAGCAAACAGGTCATAAAATAGACAGCCGGGGACTTGCACACTAAACAAATTCTCACCCGTAAGGGTGCAAATCAGCTGTCCCCAGACGAACGCCCTTTTGGGTGCTAAAAAGGGTGCAAAGATCAGCACCCTTCAGGAAGGCTGCAAAGCATGAAAGTTTCGATGGCGCGCATCAATGCAAGGCTTTTGCTTCATGGGTGAATCAATGTGGAGCACCCTTCCAACATGCAATCGTAGACGTGTTATGGAAAAATAGTACCCTTTAATGAGGTTGCAACCATTACATCCTCTAAGGTATCACTAAGTGCACCTCTCATTAAGGGTGCTGATCTCTGCACCCTTTTTTACCACCGAACAATTGGGAAAGGGTGTTAGTCTGGGGACAGCTGATTTACACCCTAAAGGGTGAGAAATTGTTTAGTGTGTGGGTTTTGGCGTTATAATTGTGTAAAAAAAGGACAGATCGAGTTGTGGCGTTTGCGTGAAGCGGAAATCCCCGAGCATTAATCGCAGCCCCGGTTGAATAGCGCGGATGATAATTTATGCAGAAGTAATTTCTTTAAGAAAAAGAATATTAACTGATCTGAAGGTGTTTCATTTCACTACGGTGTGGTAGTGGGAATAAAGTCTAACTGAAAAATTTGAACATATCGACCCTTATTGCCTATTTTACTAGGTTCGGCAACGTCCAAGCGCTAAGACTGGTTCTAATTCACGGCCGTGAATCTGCGCTACGCAATATTTTGAAGTGCGAAAAGAGCCTATACAAGTTCTATTTTTTTCTTGAGGGCATTCCTTCCTTATTTTTTTTTTTTGCAACCCGGATTAGAGAATTTGGGCGCCCTGCAATCATCTTATTTTTCCGCGAATTATTTGTTCGTTCGTACATCACTGGCGCTCTCGGGTTGAAAGAAAATGTTTAAATGATTTTTAGAGGCCTCTTTAGCAACGGTCAGGCTAGCCGTAGTGAACGGCTCCCGATAAATTAAGGCCACTCAGGTCTACATTTTCTTGCAATTTTGTTATTAATCGATTACGTTTTTTAAATGGTAACGTTCCGGGTAATTCAGTTACTTTTTTGTAATTTATTACAGGTATTCAATTGCTTTTTTCCAAAAAAAAAATTTATAACCAGCGGTACAGCTTTGAGAACCTGAACTGACAGCAAACACTGGTGCTAGCGAGGATGCTTCCTTCGTGACAGAGCGACCGCCTGCGGAGAAGCATCGCGCTTGATCATGTTCGTACCACACAGTGTCATCGCCTCTTTCAACGGCAGTTCTTTTACCTAGAAATATCACGTGACCGCTCTGTAGAGACCCCCCACCCTTTCCGATTTGTCAGATGGCGCCCAATTTACCTCCCACTACACTCAACTTGGAAATTTCCACACAAAGCATGGAGCAAAAATGAAGCGTGGCGCTTCATAGGGGACACTAGCATCGAAGCATTGCGCAATTACGAGCTGGTGCTAAGGGTGTTCATACGTTATGATACCGACCTTCCCTACAGCGCATACACTGAGAGAGTGTTCAGTGTAGCTGCTGCATTGTTCACGAGAAAATGTGGGGAAATTAGCGACAACTTCGAAAAAGAACTCCTCTTGAAAATTAGTGTGAAATGAAATATCAAGCAAGCGGCAGTAGTTTAATGTAGGCTGAGCAAATTTTTGTTACAGCAATAACGCAGTAGTAATCGATTACTTTCGTGTAATTAATCAGTTACTTTCCTGGGGCTGTAACTGACCACTGTAATCAGTGACAATTAAGATGGAGTAATTGCAAATGTAATCGGTTACTTACTTTCTGTAACGTGTACGAGGCTGGTTCTAACCCGTACGCGGCGGCCGCGTTTCGATGGAGGCGAAAGACGAAGGCGCCAGTGTTCTGTGCATGCTCAGTGCAGGTAAAAGGAAGGTCCCAGTTGGTCGAGATTACTACAAAGCCTTCCACTACGGCACATCTTTCTCTCTTTCTTCTTTCACTCCGATCTTCATCTCTTCCCTCGGGGCGCGGTTGACGTGTCCACCAAGAATTGAGAAGAGTTACTGCGCCATTTCCGTTCCTCGAAGCCAGTTTTACTGGGCTAGAGCCCGAATCATGATATTAGTTTGTTTTTTTACATCTGTTTGTCCGCGATTTAGACATTAAGGAATAACGCCTGATTTTTACCCCCAATATTCTGAAAGAAATTAAAGGGTGTCAGGTATTTAGTGCATTTAGGCACAGGTACCTGTATAAAATACTCCTCTTGTCCAGACATGCATGTCAAGCTGTGGCTGCGTATAAATGTATCTCTTGCTAAAGCTGTGTTGAGAACAAGACCGCAAAGCACTCCCTCCCTGCCGGCGTGTATTACACCCGCCTTTCATGCCTGAGGACGCTGACCGCGTTATCGGACAGGGCAGCGGTGAAGCCGCTCTCCAGTGCGACGAGTGCGGGGCGCAGTGGGGAGGGTTCCTAAAAGCGTCGATGGTTCGGCACTCCTGGGAGGCTCGTTAAGGTGGCAGCCAAGTGGCCCGCCTGATGGATGGACGGATGGATGGACAGGAGCAAAAACACGCCGCCGTCGTGTCGGCAACACAGGCGGCGGGCGCTGTGCTTGGGCCCCCACCTTTCGCTTCTGAGGTTGAGAGGCGCGTGGCTCACCGCATAGTGACGCATATATCCGCACATACGCACACACGCACAGCCTTGCGGAAGTTTTCCCGATGGGAAGGGGGGTGGCGGGTGATCGTGGGTCCCGAAATAAAACACGCGCCGATCCTGCTGAGGATCGAGGAATGCCGCGTGGAACAGCAGGTGCCTGACCTTGTTTTCGTAGCCGAAAGGGTGCCGTGTAGCAACTATAGCGTACAAACTATTGAACCGTTAAGAACCAGCTTGCGCAAGGGTTGCTGCGCTTGTTGCATAACGCGGGTGGCGTGTTTGCTGAAGTAGCTCCAACCAAGTGGCTGACTTGATTTTCTTATTGCACTGTCGACATGTGTGTCGAGTCGGGAGAGCTGCGAACAAAGCAGTATACGCGCTTTATTTTTTCCTTCTTACAGGCCAGACATGCGGTAAGCACAAGGTTATAGCTGCTACGTATCTTTTTTAACTATTTAGTTTTAAACGAGCGACATTAACTCCGCAAATCTATGTATCTACGACAAATTCTGCGTCGCTTGCTTCACGCTGCACTTGTGCTGTGTTATCGTTTGGAAGTCATCAAGCGTGTGGTATCGCACATGTGTCCATTATAAGGCAGCTTAAGTATGAGGTGTTTAGTGCAGTCTGCAATCTGTAAATCGTTTTCGGCCCAAGAGAAACACCTGTGGGTTATAAGGGGCCGTGACACACCCACGGTGTGTGTGTTTTTTTCTACATGAAGACGATCAAAATGGGCCGAATCCACAAGCTAACGAGGTTTCCTGGAAATTTCAGGCACTTTACTTCTTTTGTTTGGATTGCTTCCCTCGAACATGTATGAGGCACGTCTTTACAAGCGGGGTTGACGCTTGCGGGAAAGGAACCTCGCGAAAATGCCCGGCCTGAGAAAGTCTACCTCTGGGCTACCCTGCTGGTTAACTAACCTCTCAACGTTTCCTTTCCTGCTTTCTCATGCCCTCGATTCTGCGATGCAGGCTTTGCGATGATTTTTTTTTTTCATCAGTTAGTCCTGTACTGACCTGTTGTTAATATAAGTGGAGATGAAGGGGTGAATCAGGTGAATGAATCCTCGTTCGTGTCCGTGCATTCATTTGCTCCTTATTAAGCCGAACAGCACTTTAGACCACGTTGTTGTTGGTGGCTTGCAAGGTAGACCAAAGTAGAGGAGATGGCACGCGCGTATTTCTTGAACTATGTATATATACATACATACATACATATATATATATATATATATATATATATATATATATATATATATATATATATATATATATATATATATATATATATATATATATATATATATATATATATATATATATATATATATATATATATATATATACTTATGAAGGGAGCGGACAGTCACCGAAACAGTCGCCGTAGCTCAATTGTAAGAGCACCGCACGCGATATTCGGAGGTCGTGGGTTCGTATCCCACCGGCGGCATGGTTTTTTTTTCTGCTGCTTCATATAAGTAATTTTCTTTAAGCGATTTATTAATCTCAGTAATATTATCCCACTGATAAGCATGGCACATAAAAAAATAAAATAACGTTCCCCTATGCACCTTGGTTTGGGTGACTGTTCGCTCCCTTCATAAGTTTGTCTAACGGGCCCCTCATTTACTTAACCTTGTCTGCTATATATATATATATATATATATATATATATATATATATATATATATATATATATATATATATATATATATATATATATATATATATATATATATATATATATATATATATATATATATATTTCTTCCTGCTCTTCAGCTCCGCAGTCTCTGGTACTCACCTCTGAGATGCGGTATTACTTCGAACGTGTGATTAAGCCATGTGTTAGTATAGGGCATGGTACAGTACTTAAAAAAAAATGCCGAATCCATCGGTGGCATCGAATAGCTTGAGGACTCATTTCGATCATGCATTCGGGCACATCTGCCGCACATCCAGATATCTGGTATAGCGAAACGTGGTGCTAATTTTCCTCATGAATGTGATGGGTGGAAAAACTTTTTTTTCAGAGTCAATCAATCGGAGGGTCGCAGGACTTTGTCCTCTTGCCTCTCGCTTGGCGTCGGCCGTAACCCACTGGGACTCGGCGGCGTCCAAAGCTTGATTGATGATGTTCCTTTGGACTTCTGGGTCTGGGTTGGGCATCAGAGCCTCCCATGAGTCTGGTGTGCATGTGTTTTGCTGTGTATCGTGAGCATGTCCAGACCATGTGTACCATAGTCGCACATCCGCCGCAGCGTTTACATGTAGCATTGAATTGACACGGATATAGTTTGCTATTATAATACACGGAAGATCATGCATGTGAGGCGGGGAGCGTGCCATTTCGTGTTTCGATAGTACACGTAATGTTCCCGTCAAGTTCTTCCCTTCCTGCTGAGCTTCAATGATAGGAGGAATCTTCGTTATTAGCGAAGTTCTCGTTACAGGGACTGCTAAATAATAAACGGCCGTATATACCCGTCCGCCGTCTCCGCCTTGTGTCTCTAGCACGTGCGTGCAGCTCGCTGTCCTTCGGAATTTCCTCTCCTTCGTCAGCTCGGAAGTGCGCTTCCGTTCTGACGGGGAAGGAGGCGAGGAGGACCTGTACGCGCCGCTATAGGGCGGCCCATCATCTATAGATAGGGACCGTCCGACGCACTTGCGGGCCACGCGCAGCCCCAAGGGTGCGCGCGCTCATTAAAGGCCTCCGCTCGAACGCACAACAAAAACGCTCGCGAAGGTTCTCAAAATAAACGGCTTCTTTCACGCTGCCCGTAAACAAGCAGCTACCGCGGCCCGCCCGCCCGCCCGCGGTTTAGGCCCTGCGTAGCGCGCTCCTGCGCCGTCCTGTGAGGCCGGCGGCAAGGCTCGCAGGCCGGCGGTGGGCGACTGCGCGCGGGGAACATACTTTGCGGCGGCGCGGATCATCACACCCGCAGTCTGAGCCTGGAAGAGTCTTTTCTGCACTTCCTCTGGAGGCCGCGTTACGCCTGCGGCGCTGCTTGCCGGTGTGGCCCGTAGGGCCCCGTGTAAGACGCAAGCGTAGACGGTTTGTTGCGACGCATGCACGAGTGGTTTGGGCCTATGGCGCCGATATGGCGTTCGAGGCCGGCGTTGAAGGTACTTACATCTGCTGTTCGATCGGAAGGCGCTAGTTTTGGTCACAGAAGTTACATAGACCCATGGTGTGGATGCCAAGTTTCTATATATGCCTACCTTAGATAAGACTTCGATGCCTGACAGCGGTACAGCCCACGGGGTACAAAAGGCTTCCTTCATCAATGGACACTGCTTGCCTGCTTCGAAGGGGCGTAGGTGTCTCAACCGTGAATGGGCATCGGGACAATGCAGGTTAGACTCCCCCCCTATTACTTGCGCGACCCGCTCCCCCTGCCTTTCCTGGCTTCCTCTCTCCCACTCCCGCCATCCCCACCCATTCCATCACAGCGCCTCAGGTGTTCACTCAGGATTAGAGACAGTTACCGTGCCTTATCTTTTTGCATAATCTCGCCTAGTCTATCCTAGAACTACTCGTGTCTTCTGCTCCCTCCTTCATCCCTTCTCCGACGGCGTCGTTCAGGTGTGCGTCGAGTAATAAAACAGTTACTGCGTGCTTCCTTTCATGAAAGCCAAGGTTGCAAGACCAACTGGCCCTTGTGCGGCAAGCCCCCTACCAACTTAGCGGATGACAAAGTCTCATCTCACCCCCTCTTGTACTTAGTATCATATTGTCATCTTTGTCGAGTATTTATTTTATGCAACTCAAGTTCATTCGATTTTTCCACTTGGTTTTAGTATTTTCTTAACTGTACATTTGGTCTGCTCATTTTGTTTTTCTTTCAATGTTTTCTTTTTTTTTTATCCCTGCCTGCTCATTATGTATCTGCCTTGTCTTTACTTCCGTGTTTAACTAATCGTTAAGTGTCCCATCAGATTCATTATATACTAGGTGACTGTCGTCAGTGCATTATCATGAATGCAAATGTCGTTTAATGATGAATATCTTTCGATCCCTTGTAGCATGGTGCCAAGGAGCCTGCGGCCAAGCTATCCTTCCAAAGTGCGGTTGCAGTACACATTCTTTTCGCTGTTCAAAGGCATGCGGGGCTCTCTCGGCCCTGCCTGCTTCATACGGCGCCCTTTCTCTCCGCACGGCCTGAAAGCACGCAACGGAAGTTGCCGTCAAGTTTCTCAGCCGAAAAGCGGGTCGCTGTGAAAAATTGTGCGCCCGTGGCGGTGGTTGAATGCTAGAGCGCGTACTTGCCGAAGCCACTTTGTGGGCCAAGGATCGAGGCAGCGTGGTTGTCGCCCGTTGTGAGCAGAGCCGAGGCCACGAGGTGGGATCGAACATTTCCCCTCTTGGCCTGAGAACCGAAACAATCGCATTATTCGCTTGCATCCCGCCGGGTGGAGATCGCGCTTATAATTTGTTCTTTCAGCCAGAAAAAATGTTCAAAAATGTTGACACAGTCAAAGTGCGCTTAGGGTAAGCATACAACCTAAGGGGTGTCTGGCGGTTACATACAGCTTCTGCGGCTGAAGTTCGATTGCTTTTGAAACAAAATTACTAAAACAATAAACCGGGAATCGATACTTGGCATGCAGATGTTTTTCTGTTATTTCTCAATAATGTGCGGCAGCAAAGATGTCCGAACGAAACTCATAAACTTTAACAGCCCGCTGAATGGGACTGCGTGCATGAACGAGTCGTTTGCTCGTCCGTGCGAGGTTTTCTTTAGAAGAACTTGAGGTTGGGCTAGTTGGTGTTGATTCGTAATGGTGGTTCAACAGCGCAAACACTCACAGACCAAGAAAGAGACTAGATAGACACACAAAGGTTTTCTTCCAGAGAGAGTACTGTCTGTAAGGCAATTTTTATTATTTGGTTTCTGGACAGTGTGAGTTCTACGCTGGTCCAGTTAGGAAACACTGACATGCTCAAAAGTGAGCGCAGTTGTGATAATTAGAAACTTGGGCAACAAGTAACAGGCGAAGCCCTCGCTAGCGAGTCAAGGTTCGTCGGTTCCTGAGGAAGACTGAAGCAGTTCTAGGCTGCGATTTCTCTGAGAGTTTTCTACGTCCATTACCGGCCTGACTTCGTCAACAACTCTGCTGCAAGTGTAACTGTCGCAAAAGTGTTTCGATAACTATAATGTATGACAGTATTTTAGTCTAACGATGACGCCACGCATAGCTGCCGCATTTAGGGGAACATGAAGATTTGGTTAGTGACCCGTGCTAACATGAAACCCAACTGTGTTCAATATCAATGAAGCTTATGGCGACGGGCCGGAGCAGTAAGGGGCTAGGAATTTAGTAGTTAAAACTAGTAAGCAACAAGCTTGGAAGTGCTTCAAGCACAGATCCACAGTTGCTTTTGGGGCGTAAACAGGGCTTCGCTGCGTGCAGTAGTCGTCCACAAATAATATGCATAAGACTACCACGTTAATTGAAAATTTTTACAAACTAACGTGTTGTTTTTCACAAAACCGCAATATAATGCAAAAACGTTTAGAGATTTGTACCTTGTAATGCAGCCGAATTCAGAAGAGTAATATTTTGCCGCGCATGAAGTGGCACTATTGAAAATTCACTTCCCAAATACATATTCACCGTACGGAGCCGACTGCATAGGGGTTCGTAATGCGCAGAGGGCGTCACTCCAAAAGGGCCGACAGTGAGGCCACGTGCGCGAATGAACTCGTGTTCTCGACAAGGAATAGGGTAGCCAATTTACTAATGCGTTTTTCCTGTCACGAACATTCCGACACAAAAATGCTCTTGGCCCTAATTTCACGGCTGGCGCTACTCGCAGGTGGTGCCTTCTGCTCAGCATCTGCTGGAGGGCTTCGCCGCTGTCCCCCGAGATTGAGCAAGTGCCGGTGAGCTCCCTTTTATTTGCATACGCCTCCTACGAGTACAAACCGTGGCATGCGTGGTAGCTTTCGGCGCGCGTATGCCTGCAGGGCACGTGACCTGAAAGTTACGCGCATCGAATGCCTCGGTTTCAATATGCATGTCTTTCTTACCTGTTTGTCAATTCCGAAGCTCTGTGCGTGGGTCAGAAGGATGAAACAAAGGCCACATGCACGCGGAAGGCCCCCTCTTCTATACCATTCGGATTCGGAGCAGAGGTGGTTGTTGTGATCTTTATGTGATACGCCTTAGAGCTTCCCATATACGTGTACCTGCATTTGTGGTGGTTAATTGCGTTGACCCTAACACGGCTACCAAACTTTCGATCCCCCAAGGGGCGTGAGTTTTCCTTTTTCTTCTTTCTATTTTAAGCTTTCACATAAAAATTCTTAGGCTACTAATTTCTCACCTTTATCAACGCCATCATAAAAAAAATATTCCTCTGTGTTTTCCTTGCTTTTATTGACGGTTGGCTTCCTTCTTATGCATATCATAATGAGCCTTTCATTTCCCTGCCTATGTTTGCATGTTTGTATCAGCTTAGCCTACATTGCAAGCCAGTCCTATATATTTTTTTTTTCCATCGCGGTGCGCTTCTTGAATAGAAACCTCTGAAATATTAAAAATCTACCGTGTAACTCAGTCTGTGTCCTCATGCGCAGTTAGTGCACGTTATAGAAAACAAAAATTTTCCTAAGACCAGCAAATTTTAAGCCTATAGGTACTGCACACAATTTGCACATATTTCGGGCCCGCCTTTAGCTAGGCGCTAATTTATGTGCATGAGCTATGAGCTTCAGAAGCGTCTTCGTCGTCTTACGTGTGTTGCACGCATGATTGAACTTCAATTCCTGCAATGCATCTGATATCCACGTGCGCAGCATTAATTTGTATCTGGATTGGTGTATGCATTCTTTACGCATGTTCTTAGTGAAACAATGATAGCGAAGGCATGCTTTTCTTTTATCACTGGTACTTCGTTATTGACAATTCGGGGGGGGGGGGGGGGGGTCAGTGGCATTCCTGCCTTTAAGCATTTTATTACTTATCTTAAAACCATTTCCTAAGAACTTTAGGTGAACAAGAATTTATAACAATGTCAAAACGAAATTTCACTGCCTTCATGAGTTTGCTCAGGCAAGGAAATACCTGCCAGACTATGTCTGCCTAAGCTCGCATCAGAAACAACACAAATCAACCAACTGATTCCAGTTGCTTTCACTCGAGATCTGCGCTAGACGTTCCACCTTGGAGTAATTTGATTGTGCATCATAGACCGCTAGGTAGGAAGGCCCTGAATGGACACAGAGGTAGATTCCAACTCTCTCTCAGGTTAATAGAGCTTCAGGGATTTTGATGATTGGCTCTTCTGGTTGACGATAGGCGAAACGACAGCGCATGCTGCGCATTGAAGTCATGTCCTCTACTCCTTCAGCATTCCGGGCGAAAAGGGCAGCAGCCGTTTATACCAAGCCGCCCTTCATAAAGGCGTTCCAGCATCTCTTTGCACATTTGTCTGCGGATTGCCACTTTGCAGCATTTGAACAATGTGCCATCCACGAAGGATAACTCTGATTGCAGACTGACGGATGGGTGAGTTTATTTACCGAGGTGCAAAAATGTCATTACTTGCTTCAGTTCTGTATCGTTTTGCCTTTTTGTCTGCAATGCTTGTTTCGTTTTATTTATTTTATTTTTCACAGGATGAACGACCTTTATTGCCGTTGCGCGCCCTTTTATACCCCGTGGGTCTGACCAGTATAGCCAGAGTGTAACACGCTGCACATCGACCAACATTGAGACTTAGTGAAGACATCGTCGTCTAGGGACATTCTTGTGTTTCGAAAAACAAGTCACTACGTCGGTTGACCGACTACAAACTGTACGCAATCCAACAACATTTACTTTTCTGCGGGGTTGAGAGCAATAGGAACTCTTGTTTTATGCTGTGCACTATGATACCCGTTTACCGAATTGGTAGAAAAGCAACACCACTCTATACACCACAGCAGCGCAGTACATTCGTGGGCATGTGAAAACAAGCGAGCTGTGTGCGTAACGTTACGAGAGTGAAGCTAAAGGATTCTCACAGTGTCGCAACATGGTAGCCGAGCGCTGTCCAGGCGCAAGAGCGCACACTTCTTGAGCACCGCTCTTGCTGCCTGACATCATCGCGCGTTTGGATACGCCGTCTCAAGTTTCCCGCCGTCAGTAAGGCGGGGGGTGATCTCCACGAGCAGCCCAGGACGGCTTGACAAGCATCGCGCGGCTGTGGCGGCAAAGACGTCCTCCTCACGGTCCCGCGCGATGTCTGGCGGTTGGAGGCCACATTCTCGGCCTACACATGTCGGCCGCCGTCCGTCACGGGTGGGCAGATGTGGCGGGCCTAAACCGCACAACGTGTCATCAACGCACCCCGCCGCACTTCGATTGCCTCTTTCGCTGTCTCGTACTTCTCTCTCTCTCTCTCTCTCTCTCTCTCTCTCTCTCTCTCTCTCTCTCTCTCTCTCTCTCTCTCTCTCACACACACATCCTTCACGTCCCTGCACTGTCTCTTCCTTCTGTCTGCTCCATCGACTATCGACCACGTGGAACTGCCTGGCTGCGCGAAGGCAGCGGGATCGAAGCAAGGCGAGCGCATCTTCCGTCGCATGGGGAGTCCCCTAAACGACGCCCATTGCTCGAGCGTGTTGCCCTCTCCACGTGGAAGGAGGCAGCGCCACCGGACGTCCTCAATCGAATGAGCGAAGTGCGCCGGTCTCTTTCTGGCAGCCGCAGGCGCTCACCGAAGTCCCCCAACCCCTCGCCGCCTTTACGCGGCCGGCTCCGGCTTTATATTATATCCTTTATGCTCTTCATACGCGTTGGCTGTCCAGTGAGGAGGAGGCATCTTGTAGAAGAAAAAATAAAGAGAGTGAAGAGGAAGATAGTGGAGAAAACTAAGATAGTGAAAAATTAGATAATGAAGAAAACGCTGAGGAAGTTGATGGCCGGAACTATCTTCTATCAGGCTGTCGCAGAACTAAAAGCATCTGCGGGGGGGGGGGGGGGGGGGGGGGGGGGGGGGGGCTACAGAAGACATCAACGCTGAAGACGCCTTAACATCGTTCTGAAGGCGGGTGCCTAGCAGATGTCTCTTGAGTGCAGTCGTGAGCAATATGACAGGGAACAAATACTTTACACACGATTGCAAATTATCCGGTTATTTCTCCCGCAAATTCGGGAATTGCTATTGAATGTTACACTTCAAATGGAAAACTAGTAAGTAACTAGAAAAGGCTGCGCTTGACACGTATAATTATGTAGTAATCAATAAATGAATGCTCAGACATTGTTCCCTTTCATATTGCTCACGACTGTATGTCTGTATAGCAGCGACGAGTTGCCGCAGGCCCTTGAAACTCGCTCTCAAGTATTAGAGCTACGCCACATTAATGA
The DNA here is from genome assembly GCF_052857255.1 of Amblyomma americanum. Taxonomy (NCBI): domain Eukaryota; kingdom Metazoa; phylum Arthropoda; class Arachnida; order Ixodida; family Ixodidae; genus Amblyomma; species Amblyomma americanum. The sequence continues at coordinate 182,268,267 of NC_135499.1, forward strand.
CAACCGCAATCACCGCTAGGCTTTCTCTGGATGCGTTTCAGTCGTTCAGGGGCGCTTGAAGGTCACGGAAGAACAAAAAACAAGCAAACGAATAAAGCATCGCGAGGAGGTTTCTCCACGTGCTAAGTAACCGCTGACCAGAGCGGAAGGAGGATCTCTGGTGCTCCTCACAACTGACTCCGCTCGCACACCGGGAAGAGCCTCAAAAAGGGGAGCGCCAAAAACACCAAGACAGGATGAAGACGGATGACGTCCTGCAAAAAGCGGCTGCGCACTCTCCCTCTCCCCCTGCGCGCCGCCCGTGGCGTGTGGCGCTCGGGCGGAACGATGAAGAGCTCAGCTTTCTCGTCCCTCTGTCAACGATGCGCCTTGTAATTCAAGTAGGACTCGTGAGGCCGCCCTCGCTACGCTCTCAAGATCAGGCTCTTTAACCTTGTTCTTCCCACTGCTTCTCTCTCTCCCTTTGAAGCCTTTCCATTTTTTAATTGCGCACTCACTCGTCGTGATCGGCTGCGCTCGCAGTGGTCAAGTTCGAGCTAGTTTCTTTCGCCACAAGGCCGTTCCCTGTGCCAGCAGAAAAGCCGTTAATTTCCGCATGTCTTCGTGGTGAATGGGCCGGCGGTGTCCCGGAGCATAGCGACACCCCCACCCAGAGACAGAGCGACTCGAGAACAGAGAAGAAGCCTTTCGCTCGGCTTGCGGAAGTTTATGATGCAAGCCGTCCAGGCGTGACAGTAACGACGCATGGCGAAAGTAATACACCTGTCACCGAAACAAATGGAGCAATTTGATCGGGCCAGTTTGCTGTAGCGTATTTACTTTACTCTAATAGGGTATTGCACTTGATGACGAATGATCGTGCCCTCAAAATGCTGGGTTATGTTTGCAGCACATGCTGGTGATGTGAATGTGTGCTGCTGGGTCACTTCAGCGCGCGTTATGCGTTTCACTTGGGACGCATTCCTGAAGTAACAATGGCTGATAATTTCGCCATTGTCCCTGTGAAACAGTTCATACTGTTTTAAAGCTCTGCTACCATGGTCGCATTTCGAAGTGGCGGTTGTATACGAAAAGTTTGAAGGGAAGCATCCGAGTCATCGATGGCTAGTTGCCCTGAATATACCGGGTGTTTCAACGAACACTTTCAAAAATTTTCAAAAATAGGCTTTTTGGGGTAAAATTATGGCTTCTGCAGCATAGATGCAACATGGTGTTCTTGAGTTGTATCAGACTATAGCGAGTTTTAGAATAGGGGGACCCTATCGGTTAGGGGAACACCGGGGCGCATGCGCACGATAGCACCCCACTATATTTCTATCCCTTGAACCGATAGATGCGCTCCCTATTCTAAACCTCTCTACTGACCAAGCCGAACCGATATCTTGCGAACTAAAATCAATTTCCTTGTCCCTGGACTGCACATGGGTGCTCCTAGGTCTCAAGACTTCGATTCACAGAGTTTCTTCGCGCTAAAGGTCGGGATTTGTGACTGACCAGCGTCTTGTAAGAGGCGATCACTTCGGTGGCTTTTCTAAGCTGGCCAGTACACAGGTGCCCCTTTGAGACCAACCGATCTCCACATATACGAAGAGCTCTGTGCATCTGGACTCATGGGCCATCAAGCTGTCGCCATGCGAGCAATCACATTCGCTGTTCGGTTCATTTTAGTGGAGGGCGATGCATACAGGCGTGGTCGAAGCAATGGTGCGTCCCCCCCTCTCGCCCCCTGCCTTAGTGGCTGTTTAATCTTCTTTCTTCCCATTCGGCGACTGCGGATGGTGCGCGGGTCGCTTCCCGGGGGCGAATCTGCAGTGGCGGGCACACACACACAGGCAGCGGTATACGTCCCCCTCAGTGGCAGCAGCAGCCGGCGCGGCGTCGGCTCACGTCGTGCATTATGTATACAGAGACACGGGCACAAAGGCCTTCGCCCCAGCAGAGAACGATGGCCGTTTGCATACGCGACGAGACGGGCTGTTCCTCTGCAAACGTTGCGCCCAGGAGGCACGCGCGCCGCCGGCAAGAAAGTACGGTGCGGAGGGGAGTGCGAAGGGTTGGAACACGCCGCCGTCCGTCGCAGCAGCAGACACAGCGGCGGCGGCCAAAAGGTTCCGCGCTCACGCGAGCCGCTCGCATTATAGCGTCGTGCCCCCGAAGCGGCACTCGGGTCTAGCGGATTACGGACGCCGTAATAATCGCCGCGCGTCACGTATTTTGATCGTTGTAGTGAAATGTGCAATTTGTGTGTGTGTGAGTGATTTTTTTTCTTGTTTGCTTTCTGTTTCGTAATCACACGCCGCGAGGCAACAATCTCTTGTAGTCAGTAAGCAGACGTCTACGGATGGTACTTCAAGTGCACACTGGACAAAGATTTAGAGCATAATGCTTAAGAGAACCTGGGGCAAACTAAAGGTACGCTTCGACACGGGGACGTGCTTAATAACTGACTTGTATGGAAGAGGCCAAATTACTGATTATACGAAGCACCGAAGCCGTGGAATTAAGGGAACGTGCTGGAAAAAGACGGGAAAATGTGGCACACCGGCCGTGGGGTATTATATACGTGCATGTAAGCTGTGCGCGTATGTAATATCCCTTACCTGCACGTGTATAATACGTGCAGGTAAGTCATGTTGGAGCGCGTGAATGGAAATCACATGAGAGGTTAGAAAACTATGAGCTGTGCCGGAAATGGAGTTGAAATATTTGTTAACACGTACGCTGAGCTGGGTCTAGCGATGTAAAAAGGAGAATACTACATCACTTGATCCCGGACTGACTTGCTTTGCAAAAAAAAAAAAGAAGAAAAAAATCAGCGGTGCCTTTTTCACAGTGCCTCAGAAGTGGTCGGGTTCGACGGAATATTGAGCAAGAAGAGGAGAGAGTTTTTGAGCATATACGACAACCAGGAGAGCTTGAGGTAGCTTGCTGTTCCAGGCACGCTGCCCACTAAAAAGAAAGTAAGAAGGAAAGAAAGGAAGGAAGGAAGAAGGAAAAGAGGGAGGATGGAAAGAAGGATAGAGAGAGAAAGAAAGAAGGAAGGAAAGAAGGAAAGAAAGAAAGAAAGAACGAACGAACGAACGAAAGAAAGAAAGAAAGAAAGAAAGAAAGAAAGAAAGAAAGAAAGAAAGAAAGAAAGAAAGAAAGAAAGAAAGAAAGAAAGAAAGAAAGAAAGAAAGAAAGAAAGAAAGAAAGAAAGAAAGAAAGAAAGCAACAGGCGCACAAAGACTGCCTTCGGTTCGAAAAAGCTTGCTTTACGTGAAAGACACCAAGGTCATTTTCCGAAATGGGTCAAATTTTGTTACACACACGACGGTTTTTCAGGAGGCTCTACAACTGTACCCTTTGCCGAGGACTGCGTTGAGTGAGCTCTCTTCCTGCGACTTGCTTGTTGAGAGCGTGCAGTTTGAGCGGGAATGAGGATCTCGAACTCTTGCTTGGAATACCTCATTCCTTTTTTTTTTTTTAATGTAGAGCTCGCCTTCCTCGCGGTCACTTGGGCGTGTGTCCGTCCCAACAGGATTCAGCCGCATCGAGGGCCTCACAACTGCGTCGGCGCAGCATCGGCACCCAGGGCGGCAGCAGTGCGCAGTCTTTATCCATGGCAGAAACAGCAGGCGCGCCCCTCAGCCGCAGTTGGACCAGCTGGAGTCCCTGGTCCCCGTGCTCGAGGTCGTGCGGGAGTGGTCTGGCCTACCAGACGCGGCGCTGCCTCGAAAGACCACCGCGGTGAGCGGATACTGTCCCTTACCCCTAAAAAAAAAAAAACCTCTCTGTCCCACAGCGCAAGTCACACTGTTTAAACGGCCTTTTATAATGACGCAAGACCTTTCGCTTGTCAGAACTTTCCATTGCAGGGCGGTAACTTTGCATCAATATCGGATATGGCGTTTCATGCCGAATAGCACATCACACCTAAGAGTTAGGAGCAGTGATCTCTGCCTCAGCCTTCAGATTTCCCACCAAGATGGCGCCACCGACGCCTTCCGCTTGCTGTTCTGTGGACGTTTATATACTTATTTGTACTGTTAACGCTCAAAGAAGGTCCCCGGAAGAAAAGAAACAAATAATGAATGAGGCTATTACGTATTTGAAAAACACAGACTGATAACTAAATCGAACACTCCTGCAAATACGCTTAGAGAGAACTCGAAATTTTGGACATCGGCTGTCTTCGTATCGTAAATTTGCGAATTATGCCGCATTTAAGAATGGGGACACACAGATAATGGTGCGCATCAGCACATTACGATACTACTACGATAAGTATGGGTTAAAATAGGCAGCCTGGCCTCATTGCGTTTGTCCGAACTTTGAAGACATCATTTTCGAGCCACTTTCTCATGCACTTCCGAGGTTATCGATACTTAGCTGCTCTTGCGTTACTAAGAACAACGATTTGAGCAAAAAAATCTGTCTTCTCATTTACTGAAGTTCTGAACCGGATGATTCAAATACTTCTATCGCGCAGTAAGTACGCACGCATTCAAAGCAGGCAGTGTGCACACATACTCGTGGAATTTGTTCATATTTTCGTTTTGAATTCTTGTGTCTGCGTGTACTTAGGATTGAACGCGTAAACATGCTACATCAATCAGTTTCAGTTCTTTAGCTGTGTGTTGGGCGTTTGGTGCAATATCAGATATATTTAAACCGTCCGGACGGAGTGTCATGTGACACGTCATTGTGACACATTGTGAGCGGCTTTTTTTTATGTTACGTGCGTTAACGAGCGTTTTTGTCATTAATTTGTGGCGAGGAGTGATTTTTGTTGAAATGAGGCGGAGGGTAGTCTTGATCTGATGCTATGCGTGAGCTAAAAACAACAAATTACGTTGTCATCAGCGAAAATTTTCATTTTATCTGGCAGCTCACCTGCGGCAAAAATAGCATGCCCGTAGAGCATTAACAACAGTGGACTTCAAGCATAACTTTCAAGCAATATATCGTGCGCCCCAGACAGATGTAATTAAGTTTTTGAAGGACTATAGACACCTAATTTTAGTTGTGTCTTTTCTTCAGAATAGATGTATCCCCGCTTGGTATTCGCCTACCACCACTAAATAATTTGCAATTTAATTTCTTCTCGCATGCTGTTTCGCTTTTATCAAGCGAACGATGGCTGTGTCTTATGTCACGGGAAACACGAAAAAAACTCCCATATAAACGCCGAGCCGTAGTTTTCACTACAACACTTTAACCAGTCTGCTTCAAGTGTTGGAATGACAACAAACGACGTACCAGCAGTTACAGTGCCTGTTTTTCTGTGCCTCACGTGGCCTAAAGAACAACCACACGTCACAGCCAGCGTTCGGTTGACAAAACCGAAACTAGCATAGCGTAACATATCATCTAGCTTTTTTCAAGGCTGTCTACAGCTTTCAAATTGACACATTTTGGTTCAGTCACCGCTGTGGCTCAGTGGTTATGGTGCTCGGCTGCTGACCCGAAAGACGCAGGTTCGATACCGGCCGGGGCGGTCGCGTTTGGATGGAGGTTAAATGCTAGAGGACCATGTACTGTGCGATGTCAGTGCACGTTAAAGATCATCAGGTGGTCGAAATTATCCGGAGTCCTCCACTACGGCATCCCTCGTATCCTGAGTCGCTTGTGGATGCTAAACCCCATAAAACCAAAGCCAAGCATTTTTCCTCAAGGAGGTATTTAAAATATTATCTACTTAGTGTGTGTGTGTGTTATGCCTTTTTCCCCTTCTCTCTTCCTCCTTTTAGTCCCCTAATTCCTCTTCCCCAGTGCAGGGTAGCCAACCGGAACCCCTTTCTGGTTAACATCCCTGCCTGTCCCTCCTCCTCTTTATCTATCTATCTAGTCATAACTGGTTAACTAACATTGCAAAAAATACTTCCCGCTAAGCCACACGACTCCCAACAGCACTAAGTTGGTTTCAGTTGTCTAGAACGAACACTACGTCTTATTTTAAAACATGGTTCTATTTAGCTGGGACACTCCGTGTGTGTGTTTATACATGCATATATTATTTTCAGAAAGTAAAGGCATGCATGTGATTTCTCTTGGCGCGGTGCTTCAAAACAGTAGGGCGCGTTCAAGCGCTGAAGGTTCTCGCTAAGCCAGCACAACTTATGTTCATCATACGACGCTCGTGATTCGCTTTACTCAAGGCCGCGCGGAATTAAGTCAGCGCGTGATTGTGAATGCAAAGGAGCGAGTTGTACGGCGCCGACTTCGTTCTTTCAGGGGACTTCCGCCGTCTGTGTCGCCTTTGGCGAGGAGTAAGCACGTTTAGCTGCTGCCTCGGGGCAGCCCCCTACAGCCTCACTTGCTCTATGACGCCGGAAAACTACTCTTAACCGCATCGCTAACGTCTAGAAAAGCGGCCGGCGTTTACAGGGGCGCGCCGGGCACGTTTAAAGAGCGAAAAGAAGTGCCGGTTCCGCACGATCGCAGCCGGGCGAGCGGGTCGAGTGTGTCCAAAGGGTTGCCCCCTTTGGCGGCTGCTCGTGGAGCGCGGTTCACGGGCATCCTTCTTCATCAAGGGGCGCGCCCGATGCCGCCAGCCTCCTCGCTTCCTTCCCGCCGCCCCCTCCGGCCTGCCTGCAGGGACTCGGGAGTGTCGACGACCCGCGCGCATAGGTTGGAAAGCCGCGAGTCACGGCCTCGATTCCCCGCTGGCAATTAGGGCCCGTGACTGGTATTCGTGCTGGGGTATAGCACTGAGCGCGGCTGCCGGCAGCAGGCGCTTGAAACGCTTTCGGCAGCGCTAGGCTCGTATGTGCCCGCAGCTGTCGCGTTTCCGTGGTTTTGTGCAGCGAGAGCTGTAGCTGAGACTTTCCTGGACCGAGTGTCGCATCGGATGTCCCGCACTATACCTTACCACCCTTTGCAGGCTGCCGTTAAATAAAAAAGAGGCTACCGGGATTCGAACATGGAACCTTCTGATCCGTAGTCAGATTCGTTGCGCCGCAGGCTCAGGCGTACGTCTTTATGCTGCACCACTGTGCACGTTCACACCGCGCTGCGTACAGGCGTTTAACTCGGAGATAGCAGCGTCGCGTATCCGCTCTGGTCACGCTTTGCACTTAATTCAGACTACTTCACACTTGATGCGCACTTGATTCAGCATAACAGTCATATGGAAAGGCTCACTAATAGTATTTTTGTTGTATTATGTGCATTTACTGAGTATTTTCTTCTGCGTTGTTTGTTGTTGTTATTTGTGTACATTACTAGTTTTTAATTAATTATTACGTGTATTTTGTTTCTAATGCCTGTGCCATATTTTTATGCTTGTATCGCCCCCCCCCCCCCCCCTATGTAATACCCTCGCACGAGGGCCCTTAGGGGTACTGTAAATAAATAAATAAAAATAAATGCAGTGGGTGGGCACCTGGACCGTAAGGAAGGAGGTGAAGAGGGGCAACGATAAAAAAAGATACTGAAGGCGTTTACGGTAGCTCTCTATGAATTGTTTGGTTTAGGTAGCGAGCGTATACGTTGTAATTTTACTGGCGGTATTATACAGTGTAGAGCTTAAACTGGCGCCGTAGGGATCGGGCTGGTACGAAGCAGGGCACAAAAAAAAAGCATAATTCAGGGGTTTCAGCGTTAATGGGTAGAGCCGAGGCAGGGAAATACCGCGAATAGTTGGGCAGGTCACCTGTTCAAGCAAAAGAGGGAAATTTTGCTAACTCTTCGGTTTCTGCTCATTTGTTCGTTGCTTAGTGAGTAGTACAGCTACGCAGAGCCGACCAGGTCTGAGAAAGTATCATTCGCTAGTTTGATGACAGTGTTTCTTTGCCTGTGTCCTATTATGTGACTTTTTCTTGCCTATCTTTTTTTGCATAGATTTTGAACCCATTCAGCGAAATATCGCCTCCTACTAGGCTGCCTTGCTCCGAGAACAGGCTTGCAAGGAGCTCGGAATTCTTAAATTAAGACGTTACAGCACTTCCTCCCTCGCCCCTTGTTGTCTGTTTGCAGGCATCGACGAGTGCGCAACAGCAAGAAGGCCGGTCGATGCCGTGGTCCCGCTAAGCGCTATCGCGTCTGCGGGCTTCAGGTACGCACAATCATCGTCAGGTTTCTCACTGATGCGGGAATAACGCGTTGTGATGCTTGCTTGGAGCGGAGAGCTTTCCTGACTATATAAGACTGGAAAGACATAAAAATAACTCATTGGCAGGCTTACCAAGGAGCCGCACTCAAATAACATAGTCCCGAAGCGTGGACGTGCGCAGCCCACCCTCTAACCAACACCCCATTCCGACCAATGTCCTTTCACGCGCACATTTGTTAGTTTTTAAGGAACTGAGATCCTTGCAACCATGATTTCCGGTTTACAAAAGAGCGAAAAATACACATTGAAGCAGTAATGAAGGCATATAGAGCCTGCATTTAGCAGTGAATAATTGAGAGGTGGTGCAGCATTTTTCTAGACTGTTGTTGGCGATAATGAGCAGTGCCCACTAACAGTGTTATTTATATTTAGTTTTTTGCGCTGCCAAGCTCGCATTCTCTTGGAACCCGTACTACCTCGTGCTATTGCTATGCCATCTGCTCGTTCTTCTAATGCGTCTGCTCCCTCTTCCTCCTACTGTCTTTTTTTATTGATATTACGATGTTTCCTTTTTCTTAATCATCCCAGTTTGCTAGAACTGCCCTGTCCGGCATTAATCCTCTCCTTTCACGCCCTTGTAGCCGTGCAGCTCGAACGAAACCGACCCGAGACAAGAGCAGTGCTCTACCTTCGACAACATGAGTTTCGGAGGCAAGAAGTACGCGTGGAAAATGTTCCTCAAGGGTGAGTCCACTCTGCTGGCTTCGCCACGACAGCGCGGTTGTACGCAGCTGGCAGCTTACAGTTTGACAGCAATGATCACGTTAGTTCGCTGTGCTGCTTCGGTGTTGTCGCTGTTCGAGTAAATTCGGCAACGTTATAAACTGAGATGATATCCCATCTTCTGCTAACTCTTGCTTCGCCTTTCGGCCACTTCATAAACACATCGTGTTGATCAGCTGCACAAGGGAACCATGACATGCACAGCAAACACCGGAATAATGCGAGATCAGGTTCGCCTGTACATAGCGCAGACTATACCACCGCCACGTATACAGGCCACCGCAAAAGATGGCTACGCACCAGGAAGTGCGATAGCATGAATGGTACTGAGAACGCTTTATTGAGTGATGCATGAGAATGGCGTCCTCCTATTCTCTTGTGTAGTCTTGGAGTCCCGGCAAGCGAGCGCAGCATATTCAAAGCGCGGTCGTCAAGTGCGCTAGTAGCCGTCACTTAAGCTCGAGTCGGCAGAAGACGCCTCCCGGCGCGGAAGTGCGCGATTCGCGGTCGCGCAGAAGAGTTTCAGAAGCACTCGAGCAGAGCGCCACGGAGGGACAATGAAGCCGCAGCGACTACAGCAGAGGAGGCAGTGCGGCCTTTCGCTCGGTCTCGCAACCCTAGCCCCATCTCGCGGGGTGCGCGTTCGAGGAATCGTAAATTGCTTTGGTAGCCCCCTTTTGCTCATTTATTCGTTGCGTGGCGTCCTCTATCGGTCAGAAGGGGGTGCGAGCACTGGTGCCGGTCGACGACTCTCTCTTATCAGCATGAGAGCGGCGGGCTGGGGGCCATCTTGGCAGCGCGCCACTGGCTTTCTTTCGGTTCTCTGCGCGCGGATTGGTTCGCGTTCTTGCGTGTGTGTGTATGTGTGTGGCTCGGATATGGATGCTTCGTCCGTGCGCTTAACCACTCAAGGGGATGATTCATTCGAGTTGCTCAGGTCTCCCTTTTACAACTTGTGCTGCAAACTGGAGCCAACACTGGCGGCCGATTATTCCACTCTTTGTCGTGAATGTATGAGTCAAGCGAGCAGGGAAATGCGGTGACTATGGCTGGTAGGTTGCCTGCACTGATGTGGCGTGCGTCTAGGTTGTTTTCAAGCGCACAGTCCAGTCAAGGGGAGAAATCCGCCAAGAGAAAGCCGCGGAAAATGTGATTTAGACCCCCGCCTCCCCGCCCCCTCCGCCTTTTTTTTCCCATTCCAATGAGAGTTTTGTGAATTTCATCCGCTTAAACGAAGGAGAAACAGAAGGCTCATGGCGATCGAGCCGTCCACAAGAATCCGGCTACGCTGTAGGATTCAATCTTTCTGGGCAACTATACAATAGAGTAAAGTATACGAAGGGTTTCACCTTAAAGAGCACAATACAATACAATAAAATGCAATACTATACAATACAGTGCAATACAGCATGATCTGTATTGTGCATAAATAAAATAAAATACCAGTATGCAAAGTGACTGTAGTATCACAACTAGTATAACAAAGTAAACAAAATGCAAAGTACTACACCTCCGTGCGTGATTCCAAATGAGGAAGGAATATTGTGCGCACAATGTATAAGGCAGCAGATGTACCTTTTATTCAGTTACGAAGAGAGTCTTTTATGACCGCTGCTTGCCGCAGATAAAGTGAGATAACGCAAATACACGCCGACTATGGGCGCTTTGCGTGCAGGCTCTTCTCTAAAGAAAGTCAGATTTAATAATGGTGTACCCTCACGAGTCTTCCGACCGAAATGAATCATCCTTCCGCCCTGTGGCCCAGCCCGAACGACAGAGACACCACTTAGCTCACACACGAGCCAGACATATGGGTCAGCCCCATCTCTGCTCTAAACACGAACGGAATCTCCATCACTCCGCGCGCCAAATTTGCATGTTTCTCCGCTCGCGTGCCTCTCCGCTCATAACACGCTTTGATACGCGGCCCGGCTCAGTGCTGCCCCCGGCGTTGTTTACGGACGCGTCACCCACGACGCGACATAGCAGCCCGCATAGCGCACAAGGGCACGCGCCTCGTCAACTAGCCGAGACGATGCGCAGCGCGAGCTGGTCCCGCTTAGGGCACGCCCAATAGTCTGCGCGTGCCAAGACAAGCGAGCCCATTAACTATACACGCGTGCGCGCAGCGCCCAACAAGCGCGCGCCCTTGTGCCAACCCGAGCCGAGGGAATGTCGCGCGCGCCAAATGAGAAACATGAACAATGTCGTTGCTGAGGCGATTGCTCACGCAGCTCCGGCCGACTGCCAGCTGCATTGTCAGCCGGTGGGCCATCGCTTCTACGCCACCCTGGCCAAGCTGGTCAGAGACGGCACCCCTTGTTCGACGGATTTGGACGACCGCGTCTGCATCACTGGGAGCTGCCTGGTGAGTGAGCCTTCCGCTGCATGCATGGTTCGATCCTTCTCCCCTCATCTTTCCCCTTCCCCTTTTCGAGGCAGTGACTCTTCCGGCAGGCACTTTGAAGCCTTTCGTCTGCGGTTTCAGTTATTTCGAGGCGTTGGACAACACCCCATGTGTCAAGCGAAGCGCGCTTTGCGTCTCGCGGGGAGGGGGCATCTGCTCTGGTGGCGGGCGCGTGCGGAGTTAATTTGAAAAACGCGAGGCTGCCAATAAGCGTGACGCTGGGTGAGCATATAGGTACGACAGCGGACGCTGCCAAGGCTCGTTACGAACACTTATGACCTAATTACCCTAACTCGTTTCTTCGCTGTGCGCTGAATGCGAGGCTTTATCTGCGCGCTGCGTCCTTCAAGGCTGCCAGCGTGCGGGTCTCGCTTTGTACGCGAACCGTACGCGTCCCGAAAAGTATTACGCCACTTATTTCCGGGTGATCTCGAGATTTCTTTCGAATGTTGTTACGACTCTTTCCGAATCATCATTTCGGCTCTCAGCATATATGGGTGTGCCGGATGGGACGTGAAAAAAAAAAGAAGTAAATGAGAAAAACGCTGTTACGAAATATGGCCACGTGACGTTATTTGATTGCAAACCGGGAAACTTAACATCTAGATTTAGAAGAAAACAAATATTATTGCGAACAATTTCTTTCGTGCGCGATTTTCAGCGAATAAAGTGCGTTCGGAAACTTCAGAATCTACATTTCCAGTGAAATGTTGATGTTTTATGAACAGAGGGCACCTGAAGAGTACAGTCCTAAATTCACGAATGTTCTCTTACCTAAGCAACCCCAGTGAAAGGTAGACGCCTTAGTCCCGTTCGCTGCCGCGATCGGGCTATCGTCTTCTTGGCTATTGTTACGGACTGACACGCTGGATAAAACTAGCCTCACGAATCGAACTTATGTTTGAACCCTCGTCTAATTAATTAGGCTATTGACGTGTGGCAGCGGTTTTGTTTTTGTCGGGTCGTATGAATATTGCAGGAAGCATTATAACGCATACAATAGGCAAACTGTATGTCTATTGTCTATTGTATGCGCTATAATGCTTCCTTAAAACGCAAACCATCTAGCCCGTCTACAAGTTTTTTGAATGCTGAAGGTGTGCAAATGTTTAACGTGATTCCGAAACAAAAATGCTTTGCGGAAAGTGAGGCTCTTTCTTCAAAATGCTTCTTTTCATAAACTTTGCCTGATGGGAACAGCATACAAAAGCAGAGATTAGTTTGGGCAGAAAGAAAATAATGAAAAATAGTGTGTGTGTGTGTGTGTGTGTGTGTGTGTGTGTGTGTGTGTGTGTGTGTGTGTGTGTGTGTGTGTGTGTGTGTGTGTGTGTGTGTGTGTGTGTGTGTGTGTGTGTGTGTGTGTGTGTGTGTGTGTGTGTGTGCGCGCGCGCGGGGGGGGGGGGGGGGGGGGGGGGGGCTGCCCACACCGCCAGTTGAAACAACGGGCTTAAGCCAATATAAGATAAAAGTATGAGCAAGAAAAAAATTTAAACGGAATGGACAGTAGACGAATGAAGTCGAGCTATTCAAATCGCATTGTGGTCTGGTGCTCGGCTTATTTAGGGTGAAATGCTTGGGAAATGGGTCTCTGACCCCACCTTGAGAAAAAGAAAAAATACCTTGTGACATGACGCTCTTTGGCCATAGCTGCCCTTGCGCCATAAAAATCTATAATCATCATCAAATCGCATTGCGGCTCGCAGTGGCAGTGACGATGGTCGCCTGTGTCGCCCCCTGCAGGGTGTGGGCTGCGACGGCGTGGTAGGGTCGCGGCGTAGCGCCGACCTGTGCGGCGTGTGCGGTGGCGACAACAGCACGTGCCACACCGTCTCGGGCCTGCTGACGTTGCGCAACCTGTCCAAGGACTACGAGGTGATCGCGGCCATCCCCAGGGGCGCCGCCAGCCTAGTGGCGACGGCCGAAGGAAACCGGCTCGGTGAGAGCTCCCCCTCTTCTGTCAGTATGGGCACCAGTGACGCGAGCCCAAAAATCTCCCTGTTTAATAGGGCACCATGAGAGTAAGTGAGGACTTATCGGAACATCTGCAACTTCCCTGAGGTTACATGATATCAAGTAGCACTCCGCACTCTCACCATGTGCCTTCGGTTTTCCGGATGTTATCTCCACTCAAGCGCGGAAGGGAAATGCCTTGTAAGTACACGTGGTTGTTCAAGAGTTCCACAGGTTCGTAGCGAATGCAAAAAAAAAAATCCGGCAGTACTGAGACCATAGAATTTAGCGTCTTCTAAAACAGTATATATTAGCCATAAATACGTGCCTCTCATTAGGTATCTGTCTTTTTATACCTGGTTGCGAAACTAATAATAAAAATATTTGATTGATTGATTGATTGATTGATTGATTGATTGATTGATTGATTGATTGATTGATTGATTGATTGATTGATTGATTGATTGATTGATTGATTCATTCATTCATTCGTTCGTTTTCGGTGCGCGCAGCCGTGAGGGATGCGGAGAGCGGCCGCTTCATCCTGAACGGCAACGCCAGCGCGTGGGACCCCCGCTGGCGTGTACGCGGGCGCCGGCACCCGTTTCTTCTACCGCGTCCACAGGTCCACCGGCGCCCAGACCCTGGAGGCCAGGGGACCCCTCGCCAGGGTAGTCCACCTCATGGTACGCAGTCGAGTACAGCGTCCTAGCTGCCACTCATGTCTCACGTGTAATGTTTGTAATGTCGGACGTCTGATGCCCGATTGCCTGTGTGGCGTGCTGATCTGTCAACAGTATGTAACGTAATACATCAGCATTGAACGTCCGACGCCGACATGTGCATAGGAACAGCGAGGGTCGTATCTTGCAGCTATTTTTTTTCCTGGATTCAATCTTCTGCCCGTTGACCAACCCCGAATTTGAGACCCCAGCAAGTGGAACTGCTTGTTAATTATCGTTTCTGTTGTCACTTGCAGTCTGTACACTAATGCGAAAAAAAAAGGAAAATAATAATGAACCGGGGAGAATATTGTCACGAACTCCATGTCTGCTTTAACACAAGGAGGGTTCGCGAATAATGAAACATTTGCACAGCTCTTTAATTTATGCCGATCACACAACAGCCATGTTTTTACGTTGCCTTCACGGTTTAAATCAATACTTTCTTAGCTAGGCTGTAGTCGCCGCGGTGGATCAGTTGGTTATGGCTCTCGCCTGCTGACCCGAAAGACGTGGGTTCGATCCCGGCCGCGGCGGTCGAATTTCGATGGAGGCGAAATTCTAGACACCCGTGTGATGTGCGATGTCAGTGCACGTTAAAGAACCCCAGGTGGTCGAAATTTCCGGAGCCCTTCACTACGGCGTCTCTCATGGCCTGAGTCGCTTTGGGACGTTAAATCCCCATAAACCATAAACCTTAGCTAGGCTGAACTGCGAAATGTAGTTTGCTGGTGATTCAGAAGAATATCCGTGCGTGCGAGCGGGTCTTGGATACGCTCGTGCAGAGCTAGCCTGCTTTTAATTTCACTGGCCTCCACGAGAACTGAGAAGTACGAGCTCGAGCCGTCACCGGAAGCAACTTCAGGCGCTGCACTCGTAGACAGCCGCCGTCGCAGAGACCAGCATGAGGCAGGTGGGTGCAGCTATCGAGGGTCTGTTAGTCCACTTCCTGGAGCAGTGGTCGCAGCCCGCAGTCTCTGCCACCAGTAGGTTCAAATGCTGACAGCAGAAACGGACGCCGCAGCCTTTGAGCATCTAAACGCCATCATCCATTATCGGCTCACTTGGCCCCAACCGTGCCACAGCTCTGATTTCTGCGTCCGTGCAGCTGGTGTTCCGCAGTCCCAACCCGGGCGTCAAGTTCCGCTACAGCGTCAGCAGCCGCGTGGCCAACAAGGGCGCCGCGCCGCCGGCGGACGGCCCTCCGCAGGGTGGCCAGTTCCTGCGCTCCCGAGCCGTCCTCGAGACGGGGCCCTACCGCTGGCAGGTGGCGCTCACTTGCAGCAAGACCTGCGCCACAGGTGACCGCTGAAGACCCATGCGCCAAGCTATTTTGCCCTTATGAGTCACAAGTTCATTGTACCAAATTGATATATTAATTACGCGCCGAATAGAATGAACTGGCGCTTTTTCTTCTTCAACTATACTTAAAGACGGTGCTAATTTTGAAAAAGAAAAGCAAGACAGCGAGGCGAACTCTAATGTTATCAGTTTAAAAAAGCTATAAACTGTATTTTATTTCACTGTCACATCGCTCATTTCAGTGTGAGTTGGAACTAAAAGAGTTCAGAACTCTTGACTTTTGGCAAGTGCTTGAAGCCCAGCTAGTGTAATGTAAAGCAAAAGTAACTAACGCTGTATCACCGTACCGCTTAACTGGTCACGATAAATGTAGAGTCCTCCTCCCCGATGTTTCACACACTTTAAGCCTGACTGCAGCCCCGCCCGAATGCCACCACTTCCTTAGCCGGGTGAAAAAAAAAACAGATTAGAATTTTAAAGTTAAGTAACCACAACAGACAAGGATTAGGATAAATAGTATTGTTCAGGGACAATCCTAGAAGCGACTGCATCGTTTATCGGGGTGGCTGGGGAAGACGTGGTTTCACTCGTTACTGGGTTCTAGAATTGGCGAATGAGCGCTCTGGATAACGTGGTAGTGTGAAACGCACATTTTATGGAAATAGCAGTTTTTCAGACCCGAGGCTACACGTGAGATACTTGTTGACTCTCTGCTTGGTCACAATAGTGTTTCTGAAACCAAGACTTTATAAGCCGACCGCCAGGGTCTTGCAATTTTTGGAAAATACTTGGCGTAACGCTGTGATTTGTGAGAGATATAATGAACGGGTCACTGCATAAGGGCGTGTTAAAGCGGACCCAAAAATTTTCATGTGATCCGTGCTTTTGGCTATGGCGATTATTTTCTTCTTCGAAAAACAGTACTGTGGTCAACCTACCTACGTGATCGTGTGGCATCATGTGAATATTGCGCTCTTTCCTCGTACTGCGCAGCTTAATTTCGAAACTCCACAAAACTAACTCTGACATGACGCGAGCCACAGAAAATAACGCTTTGAAATGAACGCAACAGAGGACTTCCACGACTTTTCGAGGACTTTTTTGAATTTCGAGGTGCAGACAAGGCCGAACATGCTGAACAAAAATGCGAAGCAGCGAGGTGCAAAGTAGCGCTCCTGACAGACGGTTGTGGGTGCAAAACGTGCTGCAGGGATTCAGCAGATGGTGGCGACCTGTGTGCTGGCCTCGAGCGGAGCGCCAGTGCCCGAGGACCTCTGCTTGAATCTGGCACCGCCCAGGATGCCGCCGACTCCTCCACGACCGGTGCCGTGCAACACACAGCCCTGCCCTGCCGACCGGTGAGCGCGCCTCGTTCGCGCTAGGTCACTCTCGCTTATACGTCTACACAGTGTCACTTGAGTGTGCATTATCCGCTTGGTTGGCGGAACTTGTGGCTAAGGGCGCGAAATCACGAAGCGGGGCTAGAGGTAAGGCTTAGAAGTGACGCAAGCGAGCTACATGCTTTGAGGACGCCCGAGAGACAACCAGACATTATTGGGCAATATCCTCGTTGATTACAACAATGCGGTAGCCCAGTTACGAGAATCAGCAAGCAAGCGGCTAGCAAATCACTCAGCCCATCTACGTACAGATAAGACTGCTCAATATAAACACGTTTGAGACACGCATGGAAGGAAAGTACACGGCATTTTATTGCTGCAGTGTGTCGAATTTGTGCTGTTTTCCCGATGTGTGAGGCCAACTCGTCCATAACTCAAGCATTTTTACTTATGGTAGCTAGAGATGGTTAATGAACCTCGCTTCAGACCTGCGAAACATGAATTGATTGGTTGTCAAAAAAATGAAAGGCGCGGTAACTCTCTAACTTCTCGGTGGACACCTCAAACACCCGGTGTCAGGAAATGAAAGGCGCGGTAACTCTCTAACTTCTCGGTGGACACCTCAAACGCCCGGTAAGGGAGAGGAAGATGGGGCTCAAAGAAGAAAGAGGTGTCGTAGTGGAGGGCTCCGGAATAGTTTCGACCACCTGAAGATCTTTAACGTGCACTAACATCGCACAGCACACTGGCGCCTTTTGCGCTTCGCCTCCGTCGAAACCCGGCCGCTGTGGTCGGGTGCGAACCCGGGTACTCCGGCTCAGTAGCCGAGCGTCCTAACCACTGAGCCACCGCGGCGGGTCAGCGAGACATCACACAGCGAGACATCAAGCTCCGAGTTGCGAGCGGTGCTGAAAGCTGGCTTAACTGCTTTACGACCCTTGATGTGGAGAAGACAGCTTACGTCTCTACCAACTGCGGTGTCTTTCCGCCAGCGGCGTTCTGCTGCTGAGCAAAAGCTCGCGGTCCCTAGCAAAGTGTCATCGGCCGGAGGCCGGTCTAAATGGGCTTTTATAGTGCGAATTTGGTGCTAGTTATTGATATGCTTACCTGTTCTGAAACAAACTTAGTTTTGCTGGTTTTTGCATTCATGGCTGTGTCGATCCTTCTCTTCTTGTACCTTCATCATGTGACAAGCTGGCACATGAATTTGATGTGCTCTTTCTCGTTCTTCTTTAATATCTATTTTTGTTTATTCTGACCTATAACTGTAAATGCTTTGTAAGTTACACTGTTTTTGTTTATTCTGACCTATAACTGTAAATGCTTTGTAAGTTACACTGTTTTTGTTTATTCTGACCTATAACTGTAAATGCTTTGTAAGTTACACTGTTTTTGTTTATTCTGACCTATAACTGTAAATGCTTTGTAAGTTACACTGTTTTTGTTTATTCTGACCTATAACTGTAAATGCTTTGTAAGTTACACTGTGGTGCTCTTTTCCTTTCTGTAGATATTGTTGGAAAATGCGTTTTGGATCCTGCTGCAGCCGTTGCCACTAAACTTTGTGCAAGTCAAGTTGCCTTTGAGCAGCGTTTTTCCCAGTTTTTCCCAACAACCTTGTGCAGCCTAGTTTGCGCATACAATATAAATCAAATACGCAATTACTCCGGATGGTCAAAATTAATTCCGAGCCTTCTACACCGAGTCCCCCCTCTTGCCTGTGTACTATTGGCAGAGAATAATACGAACGTTATTAAAGGGACTATGCAATAAATTGAGATTACGTAAAGCAGACGAGAGATAGGCATTTCATCACTCGTCACCCCAACGCAAGAATTTTTAAGCTAGCATCAATAACAACGAAGATATAGAAGATTAAAAATTACGCTCCTCCTCTCCCCCCTCAACTCGTGCACGCGGGGCACCAGACAAAAATAAATAAAACAGGTCTGGGAGTGGGCCCCGCCTTTGAATACGTTCGCTTTGCAACTTGCTGTTGTCGCTCCTAGCACCCCGGCATCAGCGTCGACGGCATCTCTCCGGTGTTGCGGCGCGCGTCGGGTTTCTTTGCTTGCCGTCTGTTGTAGTTAGCAGTAATAAACCCGGACCTCGAGGCGCGACTGCTCGCTCTTACAGCCGCGATGGGCATCGAGCCCTATGCGTGCCCACGAAGAGCTGTGCGAGTGGCTCCGGAACTCCCGACAGGAGGCGGCAGAGGAAAATTGAAACCATATGCGCGAAGGCAATGCCCTGGCCCGCGCTTTCCCGAGAGGGTCGCGCAGCGGCACGAGCAGACGATTTTCACGGCTACCGGAAGTGTGCCCGTGACGTCGTGGCTGCCGTGGCTCTAGCGAATGACAGCGTGTGGTGGCCTGGCGACGTCATGTGTAGTGTGACGTCTTTCTTCCAGGATTTTAGTTCCAAAATCGGTCACTACGAGCACGCCAATCGGCCCGCGAATTTTTTAAAAAACACGGTTTTTTTTTAATTCATAATAAATTGCCGGCTCAGATTCGAAGACTTATACTTGGTGTGAATGCTCATTAGCATCATTTCTAAACATAGAAAACATTTACCAGCGACTTGGAATTCTTTGCATAGTCCCTTTAATACACCTTTTCGTTCTTGCTCCCTTCCTGTCTTTCATTCCTTCGTTGCTCTCTTCTTTTCGTCCTGCACTCTTCCTTCCTGCTTTCTTCCCTCTTTTCTTCAGCTCCCGCAGCGGCATCATTGGAGACATGGACGGCCAACCGCGCTGGAAGGCGACTTCCGACTGGTCCGCGTGTTCGGTCTCGTGCGGAGACGGCATCCAGCGGCGCACCGTGGTCTGCGTGGGTCTCAGGGGCGGCGCCCTGAGGGACTCGGCGTGCCAGCAGAGCACGAATGCCGACAAGCCGCCCTCCGTGCGACCCTGCAAACTGGGGCCCTGCGCAACCACGTGGCACACCGGCCCCTGGGGAAAGGTAGCGCAGGCTAGCACTAACGGCTGCCGCCAGCACGAGTGCGCTGGGCTCCTTGCTTTCATCAGGCTGCTTTCATTAGGCCGGAGCATGCTTGTCTTCTGGGAGAATATTACACCACCGCAACGGCTGTGAATGAATGACGGGCGCGATAATGTAACGATTTTATCCCAAATTTCATTTCGTGTTGGCTGTATTTGTCCTTCATCATTTGCGTCAAGTGAGCCACGCTCCCGCCACCGCTACCAGTACTGTCAGTAACCTTACAGGTAAGTAGCTTTCGAAACAGCAAGAAACCCCGTTCAGGTTACGGAATCCTTGCGGAGAGAAACCAAAGGTTGAAGGTCACGAAAAAATATGGAATAATTGAATCAGGTAGACATGCAAGCTGTTTTCTAAAGCCCTGAGAAGAAACACTTCGTGAACACCCGAACATTTGCTATTTTCTAATAAAACGCTTTCATAGTTGCACTATTTCTGTCACCGCGTTAACCGCTAGTCAATGCAAAAGCACGCGCCGCAGAACTTATTCTATTTAAGCATTTTCCGGAAAACGCTACCGTGAGAACTTTGCGAAGTGTCAAAGTAGGCTTCCTTCCTGATTACTGTGGGATCTCTTTCCAAGCGAAGTGTTTTGAGTGACGTTTTATCTTGTGCGGAATATTCTGCCTGCTGAGATACGATGGGATGCCTCGAAGCGGCGGAAGCCGTGTGTATTGTCACTAATCATATCACACTGCAGTATTGCCTGCCTCCACTGTATCGATGTTTCCTGCCTCAACCCATTGCACCTGCCTGTGCGCGCAGTGCAGCAGCGAGTGCGGCAAGGGTCTGCGCAAGAGGGAGGTCAGCTGCGGACCGGGCCTAGACGAGTCGGCCTGCAGAGGGTCCAAGAAGCCCAGCACCGAGGAGGTGTGCGAGATGCCCCCATGCTCGAGCACCTGGTTCTTCTCCGCCTGGTCCGAGGTGCGCAACTAGACCGCTTGAAACTCACGGGCACCATTAGCTCGCACGGCCAACGGCAGCAAAACCGCGAACTGCATGGCAGGCTGGGACGCCTTGGAGAGATGTGATAGGGTGGTGGTGGTCGGGTTATGATGTTTGATAAGGTACTTAATGTCTTCGTTATCTACGGAGACATCGTTGCATCGGACAGACATTGCCAAGAGGAAATGGGTGGGACATGTAGTGGGCACAGGGTATAACCGATAGTCCCTTGGCTAACAGAATGGGTTGCAAGGAAGGGAACACGAGGGCAGGGGTGGCATGGTAAAGAGTTATGTGTAGAGATTAGATTAGAAAATTTGCGGAGCCTAATCGCAGGTCTGTCGGAGGGGCCTTGGAACTGCAGCGCGCGCAACCTGACTGGCTTTCATAATGGTGATATCTGCCACTTAATGCACGTTCACGAGTTTTAGACATAATGTCATTCCAACTGTTTGTGAATCTGCTGACGTTTCAACTTTGGCAAACGCGTAATGCGGCACAGGTCTCGTGACAGATTTAGCATTGCATACAGTATTGCAAACGGGGGTCCTCAGACAACAGCAATGCAGCAAGCGAGTGTGTGCGGCTCAGGAGGGTTCCGTCGTCTCTTGCGCAGTGCTCCGTCAAGTGCGTGCCCGGTGTGCAGAAGAGACGAGTGTTCTGTGTTCCCGGACATGATGAGTGCGACGTACTCGACAGGCCTTCATCCCAGCAGCCATGCGTTGAGCTGTGCACAGGGACCTGGTTCGTGGGGCCCTGGTCAAAGGTGAGTCTTCTCTCTTTATGCGACACCCTCTCCTGACTTCTGCTGCTTTCCGGCACAAACCACTGACAAATTTATTCTCCTCATCACTCTGCCTGGTGAAGTTTGACATTGTAATTTGCAGCTGGCTGCGAGAACAGAAATGTTTTGCTGTTCTTTTGCGGCGTTGGACGGCCTTTGTTTCGTGTACAGTCCAACGAGACCATGAACAGATTTAGGCGAAAGGAGAGGATCTCTCATTTGGTCGATAGATTTGCATGGCAAGAACGATAAGGTGGAATTAGGAATTTCTCATAAATCCGGCCCTGAAGCAGATGGTCTTCCGTTATTGCTTACTGGTCGTGCGACTCGTCAGAGACTCGTGACTCTATATACATTGCGGCTTGCTTCGGATGAAATCCACAAGCAACTTGAAACATGATGCCCTGAATTTCTTCACTGCCTCATAAAAAGCGCAGTGGGGCTGGTTGTTTGTTATCTTCCATCCACTGACTGCGTCGTATTGCGCCGTTATCACTTCCTTGTCACAGGCTTTTTTTTTCTAGTAACTAACCATCAAAAATCAAACAACATTCTCAGGAGAGTAGCGTAGGTTTTTTCGTCTAGCTGGTTGTCAAACCTTCGTAGCGGTTTCTTAAATGCTACAAACGACACCACGGGTATGCTGTCGGGGAAAATGAAGTTCCGAAGCACAACACAATACGCGTGATTCAAAACGCTCACGCAACCAGAGCAGTGTAGCTAACAAGCACACGACTGCAGATGTTTTCCAAGGAACAGCAAGAATGCAAGCAGTCACAGCATCAGCCAGTCAAGCATAAAGTTGACGCTTACACATTTTTATGGCGCAAGGGCATCTATGGGCAAAGAGCGCCATGACACAAGGTGTTTTCGACTACTCAAGGTGGCGTCATAGAGTTACTGCGAACGATTGGCTCTAAGGGCTTCTTCCTCCGCGAGCCGCTACGGAGGTCTACCTCGCGTCGCACGGCCGTCGTAACATAAGAGCTGCCAACTGCAGCCTGAATAAGCTTACTCAGCATTGAGCCCGGGTAACTGCGATGCGCTCCCTTTGAGGGGCGCGCTATCCCCTTTGGTGCTCTATTAACTTCTTTCTGACGTTCAAATGACCATCGGCATCATTCGACGTCTCGCCGCGTGCAGTGCCTTCCCGGCTGCGGCAACGGGACCCGCGAGCGGCAGGTGTTGTGTGTGGGCCAGCAGGGCGGACGCTGGACGACGGTGCTGCCGGAGGGCCACTGCGGCTACACCGAGCGGCCGCTCGCCTCCGAGACCTGCAACACGCCCTGCGCACCCGAGTGGCACACGTCTCCCTGGAGCCCCGTGAGTGCACGTGCGCTGATCACGATAAGCGAGGATAAGCACGGACTTGCTCCCAGTGGAGCGACAAGCAAAATTAAAGGATACACGAGGCAGACTTAGACACTGACGACCGCAGGTTAACTTCCGTCTTAATGCCTTACCGCATCATAGGCTCTGTGCGCCTTCCCGTATTTACTGACTGCGCCCTGAAGTCGGGCGCAGAATATTTTGTTTGTTTTTGTTAGCTACGTTCAGGGGTGCGAAAATGAAACAGCTTTTGTCTTTTTTAACCGCTACGCAGCGCGCAGGCCCCTTACCTATAAATCCCAATGTACGTATCAGATCAAAGCGCAAGGTTTTAAGCTGCGTTGCACTGTCACAGATATCACGTAAAGGCACAGTGGTGGAGAGCGCCGCAAGGGTCTCTGAGTTTTAGGGAAAAGAGCACGCAGCCGCAACTTGAGGACAGCCTTCCTTTCGAAAAAAAAGTAAACCGTACGTGTATGTTAAGAAATGGAAAATTGATTTGAAAGAGCGTGTAATCTGTAAGCATCAAAATAGGATCTAACAAAACAGAAAATGTTGGTTTATGGTTTATAGGGGATTAACGTCCCAAAGCGACTAAGGCTATAAGGGACGCCGTAGTGCAAGACTCCGGAAATTTCGACCACCTGGGGTTCTTTAACGTGCGCTGACATCGCACAGTACACGGGCCTCTGGCATTTCGCCCCCCATCCAAATGCAACCGCAGCGGCCGAGATCGAACCCGCGTCTTTCGGGCCAGCAGCCGAGCGCCATAACTACTGAGCCACCGCGGCGGCAAAGTAAAAAAGGTTTGTGCCCTGTGTATTGGGACCGCTTCGGAACTCGGTAAAAGGTGTTGCATGATTTCAGGCTGCTTCATGTAGCATAGTTTGTTTTTCAGCTTAGCCTGAGCAACATGCGAATGCAAGGCGTTGAATGCTCTATGAAAACAATGGAAAGAACAGCGGTTGCCAAGCGCGGTCAGATGTCACCAACTTTTGGCATTACTTTCCGCAGATGTTCGTGCTGCCTACAACCCGTGCAATTCTTTCAACCTTCCACAATATGGTACACAGATACCTGAGAAAAAAAGTAATGTTTTATTATATTTTTTTCAGTACCCAAGAAATCATCTAGTGTGATGTTAAGACGTCACTGTTTTTGTGGCTGTCGAGTTGTTTCTTGAAAAGTTTATAGACGCGATGTGCTAAAACATGCCGATATTTCATGTGCTCTTCAATGTGGGCCAGTACTGAAAAATGTTGGGAGGAAATGAAGGGCACATGGTTTGTAAGATGTTAGATTGTTCCTACCGCTTTTTTCATTCTTGTAAGAAATACCTTACCGACGGATAACCTCGGCATGTGGTGCTAAGTCCTACTTAATTCAATGCGAAATGAGGGGAGTAATGTGTAGATTGTTTTGGTGTGTGCCGTGGGATGTTCTCAAGGAACTCGTCAACAATCAGGGGCAGTGGAGACTCCATCAAAGGGGTGTTTTTTACACCTGGCTCCACCTCCGCAGTGCTCCAGCTCGTGCGGTGGCCGGGGCAGCCAGACGCGCCAGTCGCTGTGCCTGGACATCGGCGGCAAGGTGGCCGGACCCGAAGCGTGCACGGAGTCTTCGCGCCCTTCGGCCCGACGGCCGTGCGGCCTGTCCACGTGTCCCGCGGAGACGGCCGAAGAGCGCGGTTGCCGGGACACCCGCGGTCGGTGCGCGCTGGTGGTGCAGGCGCGACTCTGCAGCTACCCGTACTTCCGCCAGGGGTGTTGCGCTTCCTGCCGCCGCGCCGGCAGCCACGCCGTCGCCTCCGACGAGGACAGAGCTTGATTGCTGGCCGCACTCGTCGAGCACGTCTCTCGACGAGGCAACGGCGTACGCCACGGTGAAGCGGGTGCACCCAGGCGAAGAGCGTTCGTTCTTCGCCGACAGCGCCAATGGTCCAACGCCATCTCCTACGCGCCTTTCACATGATTACGACCATCGACATCGACATCTACCAACGCCATCTGCACATCAGAGGGCACCTCGAAGGACATCAACTCGTAGGACATCCACACAGACGGACATCTGCTCACAAAAGGCTCCTCGAGCCATACTGTTTCATGGTCAGCCATGGAGAACCCTTTACGGGACGCGTCAACGCACATTGTCCGCTTAAAAAAGACACTCGAAGTGCGGATGCCAGCCGCTTGGGCATTGCTCGGGGGGCGAGGTTGGGGCTATTTAGGCGACCTCGCCAGCAAAATGCTGACGGCAATGATTGCCAACGCTGTTTCGGGCTCCACGCAAGCGGCCCTTTTTTGGCGTGAACTGTCGTGGTGCGGCTAAAATCTCTGGGCGTCGAAGGGCGCACCTCGTCCTCGCAGGCCAGAAGCAGTGGGGATATGCTCAGACGTCAAAGTCCTCATTCGTCCGCATTCGGCGCTACTGGTCTCGTCGCATATGAGTAGTTCTCAAAATCGTGGACTTTGTCCGTACAAGGTGCGGTCCTCGTAGCAGCCTGCGCGCATCTGGATGGCGACAGCAGTTTCTAAGGTGCGCCGTTAGCCAAATGCCAATAACTGCCTCAGTGCGCTCTGGCTCACATGGTCGCCCGTGTGCTACTAGAGCCTGCAGAGGTCGTAATTCAGGTGTACAGCGCCGGATGTGCTCTGCACAGCCACGCTTTCTTGGTGCGAAATCTCCAGAGTGTTGGGCGTTGTTTATTGTACATACTTGGTATTCAGCGAAACATAACAGTAACATGGGCACGTTTGGCCTTTTTTTTTTGTTCACTTAGTAGAAGCGCGCCTACTGATCTGCGAAGCCAACGACATTTCTTTGAAGGTGTAACTGCAGGAAAGTGCTTTTTCTGCGCCTACCACGTATTCCCTTTCGGTTTAATAATAACGCTGAAAAACTCGAGTGGATTTCCAGACAAGAATGAAAGAGGACGAGCTCTGACTGATGCCACTGTTCGAAAGTGATTATAGCTAGTGGTAGCACAATTTCTTGTAACAGGCTTTGTGCAGACAATTTTGAGGATAAGTCGTATCCAGTAAACTCTTAGAGTATAAGGCTTCTCTGGTATGCGCGTTATTATTTTACGCTATCTTAGGGCATGATCAGATCATGCTGCATACAAAAATATTTTCTGTGGCTGCTGAGCGGCATAAACTTTGTTTTAAAGGATGCGCTAAACCATTTAGTTTATTTGCAACAGCCGCGATATGACGTTACTCACGGCAACAGTGTGAAGTTGGGCTAGTTGGTGATTCAGGCACGTATCCAGAGGGGGGGCGATCCCAACCAAATGTACAAGAAACCATTTTGGAGCCCTCCCGCAAAAGAAACTATGGCTACGTGCCTGTGGTGATTCGAGAACTTGATAAAAAAAACGCGCTTCTCGTTGTGTCCCCTCTCCACGCGCTGTTTTTTCGTCACACAGTTGAACCTCGTCATAAAGACACAGTTTAGAACTAAATAATGGATATAACGAAGTAATGACGATTCCCCTTGGAAGCTCGGTCAACACTGGCTATAGCGAAGCTACGGCTATAACGAAGTAATCGCCGGGCCCCTTCAACTTCGTTAGAACGAGGTTCAACTGCACTACCAAGGGCGATGTGACAAAGTGATGAAGTGAACGAAATGCGATTGCTGAAACGTTCTCTGTGCCGCGGTAGTTGTTTTGTGCTCCTAGCCTTAACTGCGTCTTGTACCATCCCGTAACAATATTATTTGCGGCTTCATTGTGATCACTGTACACGAACCTAACGTCATAAGACATCGGCCTTCCTGCTCACTTTCTGTGTTTGTCCGTTGCAATGCGAACTCCTCGACTTTAGAGTTACAGTTCAGCTACATAACTGCCTCATTCGTGTTCACTGAGCACTCGCTCTAATGCCCTACAGAGAGCCGCTGTAATGCATTTTTCACTGCCATGGGGTATACGCGAATTTCTAACAACACACTGCCAAAGAACAGTGATGTTTATTCCATAGCCGAAAATTCGCTTAATTAGACCCAAAAAACCCTATTTGGGGCTCTTTTTTTCTGTAACAGTTTGGAAAAGCCATCAATTTGGATGAAGTTAAGGAAAATTCGCTTGTTAAAGATTACCTGAAAACCCAAAAGATTCCCTTTTAGCCAAAGTTTATTCCTGAAATTGACAGAAAAGGAAATATTCCCCGAATTCGACATTACTGCCACAGAATGATGTGGAGCGGTCACCTTAGCCTTATAGTTATGCTACTTTTAATTCTGATTATACACAAGTTTTTATGGGGCGCTAAAAGGGGCGTTCAAAGCGTCCCTTATTTTTTTCTTTCCTTTTGCATGCATTCTGACTAGTTGCATTGCTTCCGGCTTATTCAGAGGTGTGGTATAGGCGAGTAACGCGTCTCACAAATATTGTTATAGTGGTGTTCATTGTGTTTGCCTCTGTTTTTTTACTACTTCTTCGTTTGTGATCGAGCTTACCTCTTTATGGCTAGTCCGTCATCGGACAGGTGTTTAACGCATTTCTGAAATCGTCAGTCGTTGAGATGTATTTCAAACGTAAACCAACGTGGGAACTGCATTGACAAAGTTCTACTCTTCACAACACAGAAAGAATTGGAATGGCCTTTCGGAAACCAGCTTTATTTACGCTAGCTCTCAGGCTAGATAGCGTTAGGTTAGGTTAGCGTAGCAGCTAACGTTAGTGTTCCATTAGAGTGACTATTATTGGAAAGCAGGTTTTGGTTGTGCATTGGCCGTATACCAGAAGTGTGGTTCGGTTTTCTGTCGGTGCACCTACGGAACGCGGCGTATTCTTGTTTGCAGAACACCTTACCTTCGATAATTATCTGTGTCTGTTCCACAATCTTCCCCCAAGGGTGGATACAGGAGGAGGGAGTCTCGAGAAATTTTGCATAAGAAAGCCACGCTGAACAGCAATTTTTCGATCAAACAGTCCAACAAATACATGGTTCAAATGGGGCTGACCCTCCCCCTCCAAGCCACCGATCCAAGAGCGACCGATAAATCCACGCCTGTCTTAACCTCGCTATAAAATCTCACGCCGACGCCGAAGCGGCCCAAGGCGAAATATTCGCAGTTCGTTCTCTCAGATTTCAGGCTCTACTGTGCCATGCTCGATTAGAATGTTGTACGCAAGCTGGTGCGAGAGCCTTTCTCTGTGCCTGGCTGCTTAATCTCCGTTAGTGGTGTTTTCACAGCAAACCACCAGAGCAACGCCAGAAAGCGAACTGTTGGGTATAGGCAGGCTGCGAGGTTTTATGTTTGTGCCAAAGACTGAAGCACCGTGCTTGAACACCGAGCCTTTTTATTTGTTTTTACGTGACACAGTTCCAGCCATCGTCGCGCACACGCTTTGTCAGTATGCTATTTTATTAGGAAGTTCTCGTTCGAGCCGAAGGTATTCTATGGCATCGAGTTCATGCTTTCCCTCTCGAATGTGCACGGCGCGAAGCTGTGTTTGTGCACTCGAGGTGAGCTTGACTACTGTTTAGTGCTTTTATTCCAAACTCGTGTCCTGTTTCTATAAGCGAAGCTGTGCCTTCAAATCGACAACAAGGGTGCCAAATTTTGTCCAGTGTGCGAGCACCGTTGTTCGCGGGACGCGTAGGCTAAGTATATATTTAAGCTTTTAACATTGACAATATGCGACGCCGTGCCTGTTGTCATGACTATTCGTCTCGTTTTATATAGACATATATTAGGTCAGTGAGCCACTTGGCAGATAGGTTTAGAACGGGGAATGGGTATCTGGGATATAAATTTAGAAAACGGAAGCCCTCTTCTCTCGTGTGTTTACATCATGAAGGGCACTCCTTGAGGCACGAAATCTACGTAAGAAGGCAAATCTCTATTTGACATTCAGTCGAAGCTCGTTATAACAAAACTGTCTATAACGAAATACTGGATATAGCGAAATAATGGCGATTCCCCTTGGAACTTCGGTTAACTCGGGCTATAACGACGCTATGGCTAAAACAGAATAAAGGCCGGGCCCCGTCAACTGCGTTATAACGAGGTTCAACTACTTTGGTTGGCTAGGCTTCATTATAACCACGCGCAAGACTGGCTCCTTCACGTGTACGCTGGCAATGAAGCAAAGGATGGTGTGAGCGCAACTTGCATTGAAGCTGCTAAAAAGTCATTCCCATCTGTGCTATTAAAAGCGTTCGGCAGGTAAAAACGGAACGCGTGCCAGAGCTTATGTTCCGTTTTCTCAAACGTTCTATGCATGCGACATATAATTATGCTGACTGATGATGCGCTTACTCTCCAGGAGGTTGGAGGGCTGCTTGCCTCGCCCCATCTGGGTCGTTACTTCGACGCACGAGATAGTTCAATGGCGTCTTTCAATCCGAGTATTCCTTCATGGCGGTTCGCACGTCTGGGCTTGTAAGCATAGATAGAAAGGTCAATTCTAACACCAGCAAGTTCTTGGCCCTGTGCTGACGCAAGTGATATCAACGCTTCAGAAAACTGAAATAAATGTTTAGGAACTTGATTGCAGTGTTTTTTGTGTATTTGCCTTGCACGTGCCTGACTTCCTGGGCAGCTTTATTCTGCGGCATCGCGCACTTTTCCTTTTTCAGAAATTCAGCTTTAGCGATCGAGCTTTAAATTAGCGTCATTCTGGTGATAGCGATCGCTTCAGCGGCGGTGCGGTATGATGTCAGGAAGGAAGCTTGGCTTATGGCTTAAGGGGGTTTAACTTCCCAAAGCGACTCCAGCTATGAGAGACGCCGTAGTGGAGGGCTCCGGAAATTTCGACTACGTAGGGTTCTTTAACGTGCACTCACATCGCACAGCACACGGGCATCTAGAATTTCGCCTCCATCGAAATGCGAACGCCGCGGCCGGGATCGAACCCGCGTCTTTCGGGTCAGCAGACGAGCGCCATAACAACTGATCCACCGCGGCGGCTCGGAAGGAAGCGTCCAGGTATGGGGTGCTGGTGCAGTCTACTGATGCCCAATCGCATTTTTATGAGTGGGCATAGGAGGCAATATTCAGGTAAATGGCTTTGGTGTCCTGTCCATACTGTTTGCGAGGACAGTCGAAGGTGGGCCTGTCTTCTGGCCATTTGAAGTTTGTGGTGCCTGTGTCCAGGTCGCCGTCTCAAATCGGAACGTCTGAGCCCATATGGCCCAACATGTGGGCGATATGTACAACGAGCCGTGGTCACAGTATTGGGCGGTGTGCCACAGGAGGTGGGTAGTGTGATGACTATGGGGCACGTGGGCATGTCCCATATGTGTGCCAAGAGGGTTTCAAACTGGGCTAGTAGGTTGTGTACATGTTCTTCCATTGTTGCGCTTTTGACACCACTAAACACACGAGAACAACATATAACACTGAATTTTATTCCGGAGTACATACATGTGTATACACATTTCAAGTGAAAAGCAAATTTTAAAACAGTTATGGCATCATCTGTGTTGTCATTATCGACAAGCACAAACCATTTCATGCATTACTATCGCCACTGGTCTATTTGCTTTCAGAAAAGTGGCAAGTGCCAATCTGTTTGGAAGATCATGTCAGTTGCGCCAGGTAAGGTTAACTAGTACCACTCCAAATTATCATTTGCTCACGCGCTGTTTTAGTGCGCAGTTATCGTTTTTCACACAAAGCCTCCAAAAAGGCCCATAAACGAGGCAGCAATGTGGAATAGTTGGTTGTTCCAGTTGTCGTTTTTGTCAGGGTGTAGCGTGTTATTCACATCTAGGCCCATAAAAATCACTGCAAAAGTTGCATATCAGGACACTCGGACAGGTGCTAAGTCATCATGGTGTCATTTGAAATTTTGGCTGTCCATTCTGATAGTGTTCGAGCTCCCAAGGAAACCGCCCCCAGCGCGTGACGTGATCTACCGGGTTTCTTTCCTGTATGTAGTCGGGCCTTCATAATATATTACTTTCTTTCCACCTATTTTCTTCTCTCTCTGGTACCTTTGCAGGCTATTTTCGTTACAGGAGTGAGGCAATTTTTTAGCCCCACTTCCCTCTTTTTTATCCATTTGCCACTAAGAGCACGAGTTGCAGTAAGCTCAGAAACATTGCGCTTGATCACTTGCCGTCTGCCTTCTTCAGACCTGGACCTCGCACCGCATCACACTTGGCGCAGTCGACAGGATCAGGACTCCGCCCGTCTTATCTGTTCATCTGCCTGTCTAGCTTGCCTCTTCGCTTGCGCGGCTCATGGTCCGCCTGGCGTTATAAAAAAAGAGCATATATCAGTGACATTCGACTGCAATTTCTGTTCCGTCACTAAGCGAGCTACAGGGAGGCATGAAGCAGCGCAGCTGCCAAGTAACCACACCGTAGCTTAAGTGCGGTAAATAATTCATTACCGACAGAATTCGCCAGGAAGGCTGTTGGCAGGCGACGGCATCTCGCAGCGGGAAACTGAAGCATGCGAGAGCTTTTCTTGAGTGCCACCAGATGGCGGCACCCCCACTTTAGACTCCCGTGGGAAATTTCGTCGCCTTCACTACCTCAGTATCTAGACACCCTCCCCTTAATAATCTAATTTTGCAAGAGCTTGGAGACTGGAAACTAGAGAGTAGTGTGACGGGTACTTAAATGCAACCATAAGAAATTAATTCTGCAGATCTCGCGATCATTTAACGTGAGCGCTCGCGCCGCACAGAGCGCTATGTCACTGCAACCTAAGTAGACAACAATTGAGACCACGTCAGCGCGATCGTTTGACAAAAAATGTGAGTTGCTGTACCGGCTTCAGCCGTTCAAGAAAGTAAAAAAAACGCAGTTTCAGTGGCTTCAAACAGCAGTTGCCCTTCGAAGTCGATGGTTGACTCCCTGATGTCGCGCCATTTATTGGTCACCTTGTTTTCCCCTTTATAAGATGAATTCCTAAGAGAAGAGAATTAGACGTTTTCAGAACCACAGATTTATTTATTTATTTGTTTGTTTGTTTATTTATTTATTTTCGTTTTTTTGCGCGAGGTCAACTATGGTAAAAAATTACTAACCATAGGGTTAACTGCTCTGCTTGATCAAGTCTTTCCAATTTACTGTTCAATATGAAGTGATTGGGAAGATGTGTTGCAACTTCCACGCGATCATACTGTGAAGGGGTAACCTAACCACTCAAAAACAAAAAAAAGTTCCAGCAGTCCCTCTTGCCAGGGAACAGAAAAAAGAGATAATGTCAATTGAAGGAGGGCCTGCCGGAATTTTCTCGAGAACGGCCTGTGAGATCTCGCAGTGCCCTAGGACGTGCAGTACACACCGACTCACACAAGTGACCACATACGGCACGACACAAAACCGAACTTATTTACAAATGCTTAGGTTAATTGAATTCATTACCTGATTTTTTTTTCCTTTGAAAAATGTGTCTAGCAATCACTTTGTCTTGCTCTTGAATCTTGTATAGAGCAAGTAAACTGTAGCGGACCATTTTGTACTTGCTTCAGGCTTGCTTTCTGAAATAAAACCTGCAGGTATTCGCAGCCCGCCTGCTTTTTGTGTTGCTGTTGTTTTTGCGCCCTTGAAGAATCGCTGAGTTGTCCTCGTTTATGTCGCCATTTGAAGAGAATGATATGGGCGAGTACAAGGCTGCATTGGGACTTTTGAGGGGCGCTTGACAAGGTTACGAGGCGTTGCCTTTCGTAACAACATAGGCTATTCATTAGCTCTGGGAAGCTTCCCCTCTCTATCAAAGGCCACATAGCGGCAGCCTCTAATTCTAAGAGGGCCTATTTGAAGGATGAATTGCAGAAAAACTTCGTGTGTATAATTTTACTGAAGATTCCAGGACGTAATCGCGGTATTCGCATACCCTGAGCAACATACACACAGTATTCACTGGTTGACCTAGGTTCGAGAAGTATTTGGTTTGTTTTACATCTACAGCGTGGTGACGCAGATAGCTTTTTTTGTTTTGTTCTCTTCGAGCTCTATGCCATAGGTAGCATAATACGGTTCTCGCACAGCTTGCGCCCTCACCGTTCGATCATGTTTCACGTGGCACTCGCGGTCATACAGGACGTACTACGCCCACCGCTATGGACGAGGGTGGCGCTGGTGAACACTCTTAAGGTACGGTTGCACTACAAATAAATACCCCCGAAAGCAGAAGATTGGACAGCCGTCGCCGCAGCTCAGTTGGTAGAGCACCGGACGCGCAATTCGTAGGTTCGGATCCCCCCGGCGGCTTGTGGTTGTTTTTATTATGCTTTCTAATCAGTTATATTTAAATAATTACCCTAATAATCTCCCATTGATGAACACCAAAAATTAGATAGATAAAGAGGAGGAGGGAAAGGCAGGGATGTTAACCAGAAAGGGGTTCCGGTTGGCTACCCTGCACTGGGGAAGAGGGATTAGGGGACTAAAAGGAGGAAGAGAGAAGGAAAAA
Organism: Amblyomma americanum; assembly: GCF_052857255.1. Classification (NCBI taxonomy): domain Eukaryota; kingdom Metazoa; phylum Arthropoda; class Arachnida; order Ixodida; family Ixodidae; genus Amblyomma; species Amblyomma americanum. The sequence goes on from NC_135499.1 coordinate 182,301,249, forward strand.
AAAGGCATAACACACACACGCACAACGCTGTCACAATTTGTCACTCAATCCAGTCGCTCTCAAGTGGGCAAAGAGTGCCTTGTATGCCTTGAGGGCAGTCGACTGCTGTGGCCACGGACCGAGGATCTTTTGCTCTGTTAATAGGCGAGGATCGAGGCAGTCCAGGGCACAACACAGTATATGTCTTGCACTCGCAAATGCAGGGCACTCACAGAGAAGATGAGCGATGGTCTCCTCACAACCACAGCTCTCACAAGCAGGGCTGTCGGCCATCCCCATCCGGAAAGCATAGTAATTGGTAAAAGCAACACCGATCCATAAACGGCATAACAGTGTTGCGTCGCGACGTTCTAAGTTACGTGGAAGACGAAGGCGCAGTTCAGGGTCCAGTGCTTTGAGGCGGAGGTTGCAAAACTCTCCCGTGTTCCACGCTGAAAGTGTGAGCTCCAGCGCCAAAGGGCGAAGCCCACACGCTGCGTCAGGTCTTGATATTGGGATCCTCACTGGAAGTCCGTCGTTGTGAGCCGAACGCGCAGCCGCATCGGCCTGGTGATTACCGTTAATACCACAGTGCCCTGGCAGCCATTGAAAAATGATGTCATGACCTTTGGAAACAGTGCCGTGGTACAGTAGACGGATCTCAGCAACAAGTTGCTCCATGCGACCCGCGGCGTAGCGCAGCTTGCAGGACTTAAAGGCTGCTTTAGAGTCGGTGAAAACCGTCCAGTCATGTGGAGGTTCTTGACTGATGAACTCTACCGCAGCCCGTAAGGCTGCGAGTTCCGCACCAGTTGAAGATGTTGGATAGGTCGTCTTCACTTTCATGAAGATGGATCTGGCCGGTATCACCACCGACCCCACAGAACTGGTCGAGTGAACTGATCCATCTGTGTAAATATGTATGCGGTGACTGTGGTAAGAATGCAGGTGATTCAATGTCAGTTGTTTGAGAGCGGGCAGTGATACACCAGCTTTCTTTCTAATGCCAGGAATATAGAGGTGAACCCGAGGTTCATGAAGACTCCATAAGGGTGAGCTCGGTCTTGACGCAGGGGTGAACTGCGATGGAAGATATGCGCGATGAGCTTCAATGACTTTGGCAAATGCAGTACGCGGCCTAATTATTGGGAGTGTTGCGAGGTGATGACAGGGAACCCGTGTGAGGTGCCGAATATGTGTTCTCATGGTGTCAACAGCATTGTATGTAGTAACAGGATGTTTCCGGGCAACAAGAACAGTTGCTGCTGTTGATGCCCATTTAGGCAGTCCAAGACAGATACGGAGAGCTTGCGCTTGCACACTTTGAAGAGTCTTGATACTTGTTTTTCTAATGGAACTGAATATCGGGAGACTGTACCGCATGTAACCCAGAAATAGGGAACACCACAAATTAAAACAAAACATGCCCTATGTGCCTTGGCTTCTTTTGCTGTTGGCCTCCGCCATGGTTTTGACCTTGAATTTCAAGTTTAAGTTCTTGCTCAGTGGTACTGTTAGCATCGTAGGAAGGAAAAAAATTACCTTTCCATCTCAAAATCCTACGTAAACCTGGCAGAGCCCTTCTTGTGTTTGCAAAAGATTACCCTTGGGCATCATCCGAAAAAAGCTTCTGGCTGTGTGCCCAGATCTATCGCTCGAAAGCTACACGTTTACTCCTAACGCGAGAGAGGTGAGTGGAGGGCTGATAAAATCAATGAAATTGCATTTCGGTCATCTAACTGGATTTTTAAAAAAAAGTTAACACTGGATAGTTAACCCCGCAAGGTGATGAAACACGAACGCATAGAACCATGCCACGTGCAAGTTCTCTGCTTCGCAGGGCTGTTGACGCCGTTCGACGCAGAGCTGCATATCACACGCGAAATAAGTCTTTCGCGAACAGGGTAGCGCTCGTGAGAGGACCGTTCCTTAGTGTTTCCATCCAGGTACGGTGTCGAACGATGAATGCGCTTCTAAAGCAGGACCGCGTCTCGCGCCGGCGCTGATGCATTCACTAATTAATCGCTCTCGTGCCGTCCCTTCGGCGCATCATCAGCACGCACACGAAACTGAATGACGGCCAGGCTCTCAGGCGCCGAAATGTTCGAAACGAATTCAATTAAACGAGCGCTGCTCTCCCGCCTTTGTGCGGGAAACAACGCCTGAAAGAAGTCGGCCGTGAGCGAAACGCCCTTCGGAGAATAGAGCTCCTCCTCTCAATGGCGTGCTGCATGGTGAGCGTGAGCTGTTCGGGCCGGAAAGGATTGGGCCAAAAAGCCGTGCTGACAGTGAATGAGGAGAATCGCGTTGCGGACGCCCGCTTCGCCTGCATGCAGAGGGTGTAACATCTGCGCCTGTCATTGACTGAGATTGAAAGGAACGCATCCCCTCCGCCCTCGCTTCAGGGTGCACGCTCGGAGATGCTCCCGCTTGAAAGAGGGGGCCAAGTTTAAACGCCGTCATTAAAAGCGGAATGAGAAATGCCCGTATGAGCAGCTCACGCTCTTTCACGAGGATGGATGGGAGACACAAAATCTGTTCGGCGGGGCGTGTAACAGAGCACTCGCTACATTTCGCTCGCGGCGTTCGAGCACGAGCCCCGCGGATGGAGGAGGCCCGAAAATTTACAGCCGAGTGGAGATTTCACACTCTCCAACGAGAGAAAGCTTGAATCTGCAGCGTTTTGCGTCTTCTGAAGAGACACCTGGGAAAGAAGCTGGGAAGAAGAGAAATTTGAGTAGAGGGGAGGGGGTTCAGGAAATGAATTGCTGGTTCGCTTTTGAGACCGTATACTAAACTGATAGACTGCACTCAAACATGACCATGTCCAACATTCTGGGATAAAAATTTTTGAAAAATGGAAAACTCTAAGATATACTGTTTTGTAAATATTGAAGGTAATGGTCCATTCTTACATGTAGCAAACTCTTTCCTTTAAACGCGTTTCCATCCATCGCATCGAACAGTTAAGACTGCCATAAAAAACAGTGGGGTATGATTCTGAGGACAGCAAAAACGTTAATAGAAAAAAAATGCAAGACTGCCGTCGGGTGATCTGCGGATATATTGATTGTTATAGCGAAATCTTACATTATATGAAAAAATTGCCTACATCAACGGTTTCTCGCTCAAAAATGCTTTTGTCCAGAATTGTTCGGTATGACATAAGCTACAAGGTTCCCTCACTGTTATGCACAAACCATGACTTTATACCTTAATTCTGCTTTGAAGAACTAAAAGTGCAGTTGTGCGCCTTGCCCTCTGGTATACGGTTGTTCCACACTTGATTAGACTCGAAAGATGGGATCTGTGCGGGCGCAGTAGATCGAAACATTTCCTCGACATTTCCATTGCTCTGAGTGCATATATGAAAGCCACAGAGTAGCTTGTTCGGTGTTGTTTTCAGTTTCCCGTATGCAAGTTGCGCTGCAGAGACATTGCAGCGATTGGCTAAAAAAGAAAATACGATGAGTGCCCTGATGGATGCAAGCAATCAGCTGTTTATCCTTGAACGCGCCTTCCGGGTCTGCACAAGATAGGCGACGGTCAGAGCAAGTAGACAGAAATTGGAAAACAAGATAAAAGACGAAAATAAGCTTTGACGTGTGCGTCCGCGCACTGCACCACAAATGTAGCTCTGACAACAATGCATGCTAAAGGCCAAATGTGCATTCTTCACGAATTCCAGTTCCTTCTTTTTGCAAGCGGCAGTGGCTTGATAGCTTCGATGTCGCCTTAATTTTTTTTTTGCTTCAAAATTTTTCGAAAACAACCGACAGCATGAAGAAATAAGCGTATTGCTCAGATGGAAGGTAAGCGAAGCTGTCTTCTAGTTCACTTTCGCCCGCCACCTATATATGTCGGCTTTAGGACGGCAAAATGTGTGACGTGACGCAGAACCAGCTGCGTCTCATTAATACAAAAAGTGCAGGACCCCCGCCCTCCCCCCCCCCCCCCCTTTTTTTTTTCAGCGCCAACAACATTCGATGCTATTGGCCCTCTCGCCACAGTTCTTAAGCTTATTTCACTTTTTCTCGTGTGTCACGTTGTAGTAGGGAATGAGTGAACTTTGCGGGAACATTGTTTGTGCGGCAGTGCGGGAGACTGGCAATAAAATATAGAGAGTAGATACAAAATAAGTGCGCTTTACGGCTAAACAAAACTCCAAATGTTAGGCGCGTAATATCACAAGTCTTTCACAGTAACCATATCCGGCTCACAGTGGTTGGTGTTATGACCGGCAGCGGCAATGTCCTTATGCTCCGGTCTCACACGTCGCAACACATGTTGCGCCCTTTCCTTGACCCATCATACGGCTATTCGACCGTCTCGGTATGCAAACGATACTCTACGCCTGTATTGTTTCCTCGTGCTAGGTTCCTCGTGCCGCGCGTTTATATCATTTTTTTTTGCTTTCTGTTTACGAGTGACGACGGGATCTAAAAATCTGTCCGACTGATCACTTTTCACAGTGGGAATCGGAGAAGGATGCCTTCAAACGGCTGCTGTCTGTCCTGAACGAGCCAGGAATGCTGGGGACACGAAAAAAAATCACACGACAAAGCAGCATGAGTCAAAACACACTGAAAACAGCACAGCGACAAAACAGCGCAGGGGAAAAAACGCGTGAAAACAGCACGCCGAACAGAACAGCACAGAGAAAAGACAGCACGACGGCAGAAGAGCACAGGGTCATGTGCTGTTCTTTCATGGCGCCAGGGATGCTGACAATGGAGCCTCAGTGTTTCGTTATGCGGCTGAACAATCATTGCTAGAGTTGCTCTTTCACTGGGGTCTGCATGAGAGTAAAAAGCACCTGCAGCGTGCTCCATGCACTCGAACTAAGTTGACTTTGCGGTAAATGTTTTCTTTATCTCAGAAAAAGACATTAAGGCGCCCTTTTTCCAAGAAACGCGAATCGTCTGCATGTAAATGCCCCACCATTGGTAGTACATTGCCTCTAGGGGAAGTACGTTCCCCAAGAGTAACATTTAAATTCGGTTTACTGGTCATTCGTGTTGAGGTCAGGAGCACGCACAGGCGAAAAAAAGCTAAAGAAAAGGCATCTTGAAAAGCGTCCGTGCTCCTTGAAATTGATATGTACGCATGCAGAAATGTTACTTAAAATCAAACTTATACGTAACGCTTTACAAGTAATTGATTGCTTGTAATAAATTACATTTTATTGTAATTTTGTAATGCATTATTAATTCTGTAAGCTCTAACGCTTTCATTAATCCAATTAGTTTTTCAGCAATCACTAGTAACGTATTACTTTTTTTTCGCCCAAAACAAGTTCTGACCGGTGGTATAACTCCGGGTACCTGAACTCGGTGGCAAACACAGTTGCGTAGCGCGGAATTCACATACAAGCCCGAGTGGCCTACATTTGGCTAGTCCGGTGTTCCGCTCTTCGCATTTCTCAACGGCGGTACAAGGGAATGTCGCGTTCAGTGAGCCTGAGTTTTAACCCCTAGAGCGCGAACAACAACGAAGAGCGGCGCTTAGCGTAACTTCACCTTGTAACCATCACCATGTAAATATGAAAATTATGAAATAAACTACCCTCAAAAGAGACGAAAAAGCTCCAAATATTTATTTTCTGATTATGGCATTACTTGTAACAGTGACATTTGTATTATTTTCCTCAAAAGGACTGTTTTATGCCAAATTGTATTACTGTTAGGCAATCGATGGAGCTCCACTTAGGATAACGCGTGGTTTGCATGGTCCGTTAAATACATATGAATAGTTGAGGAGAAAAATAAGCAGGCATTATCAGCATAGGCGCACATTGTCTCACAATTACAAATGTTAAATATTAACGGCCTGTAGATGATTTATATGCAATTTGCCTGATTTCAGATATGTAGTTAATTACGGTATCTTCGAACTGCCGATGCCTAACATAATTTTTCAATGAAGTTAACAGCTTTGATATCCTTATATATCTATCTACCTTGTTTTTGTAACTTACTGCACATTATTTGTTCAAAGGCCATGATATGTCAACAAACTCCTCCAAGGTTAATGAGTTTCGTTTTATTGCATGCAAACTGTTTTTTTTTTAGTTACAAGTGTCAATGTTACAAACATTTTTTAACATAAAAATGAGGATGCATTACCATGTTCTACCTTCAGAAAAGTTAGTCATATTTTTTTGTTAATTCGCTCCTCAAATCATTGAAAAAGAACAGGAATAGACGTCGGCCTGTAAGCGACTACATATCTGTATATGTTTGGGAAGTATGCCGTACGTGGTTTCCAATTTGTTTATCTGTGAATGTCTCAATCGCATGGTTTTCTGTTCAGGGAAGCATAAAATGGGCTCCAAATTCCTTCAGGAGACTTCATCTTGGAGTGTACTTGGCATGATTGACGATGTTGACGACCTAAATGAATGATTATCATTACCAGCCACCTGAGTCCATCTAAATGATTGCAAAGAAAATCTATACGGCTCTCTAAATCTTCACAGCTGAAAATAAAAATTGCTCTGGGCATGGACCACAACAAACTTTTCTTAAAATGCAACACTTTTCACACAAACAAAAAAATATAGGAACTCTTAAGCCCTACCCCTTATGTGCGCCAAGACAACATTTTATTTCAAAAATGCTTTCCCGGAAATTTTTCTGCTCAATGCGAAATTTGTATTGAGAAACGAAAATGACCCCGAGTTTGCATTTATTGAGCACCAACTCGTCCTACTCGCTCCTCAGCTTTTCCGAGTACGCTTGCTTTGCAGTGCCACCTTCATGAGTACTTTAGGTTTATTTTTGTATGCGCAGGAGACAGTAGTGCCGATTGGTGCTTGGCGCATGATAGCCTTATCTGCTTACGTGCCATTAAACCCAACACAACAAAACGCAACGCAACGCAAACGCACGTGTCTGTAAAAAGCGAAATACGTTTTGATACAATGGTGACGTTGGTAAGTTTTCCTGTCTTCCATGCATGGTAACCCTCAATAGCTTGGAGTGCCTTTATACGCAAAATGAACAACCTCTCATATTTTGTCAAAGATGAGGTGCACCAGACCAGGGCACAAAATGATAATATAAAAAAATATAATGCGTAGTACCTACACCCTTTTAACGAAAAGGGCAAGAGGTCGGTGATTTAGTAAACGCAATCAGCAGTTTTGCTTAAGTCTGTGGTATGTTTTGACATGTACGTATTCCATGATAAACTTTCGCTGAACTGGACATAAGACGTTTTTGAGTGTTACCTGCCGTACTTTAGTGTTCGCATACTTCTGGTTAAGCATGTAATGAACTGCCACATCAATAGGGTTGAAACTAATATAACTGGCTAAGTCTAAAACTAAATTCATTAGCTTGCATCCAAGCATATAACTTAACTAAGTCAGCACTTAGGATATTTGTTGATCAGGCAGAGTTCAGGCTGTAAAAAAATATTCATACCATCAGCGTACATGATCAGACCTGGTCAAATTGATATGGCGCAGAAATCGTTTATGTATATTAAAAACAAACGTGTGCCTAAAGTGGATCCCTGCCGAACCTCTTGGGTAATGCACAAGCTATTCCAAACAAAATTATTCAATTTAAAATACTGCAACCTGTCACTTGAAGAAACGTCTCAACAGGTTGATAAGAGTTCCGCGGATTCAGTAACTGTTTAATGAGCATAAAATAATTTCGTGCCGCACACAGTCAAAAGCTTATCGGGTGTCTAAGAACAGACCAACAGTGTGTGAAGTAAACTGAATGTTATCAATAGGTTTTTCTCGTTCACCTGTGAACTCTCGCAACCGCAACCTTTGCACAGCGTCGACATTGAAGCGCCGCAAGTGACGACAGGTACTTCACATAAGGCGTGACGCACGTTTCGACTTTGTTGTATTCTTGAAAACATAGAAATGTGTCTAATCCGCCTTTCTCCTCTTCAGCCCCTTTCTGCTTTCTCTTTTTTCGATGCTGCATGCCGACTTCTTTTTTCATTGTGAGCCCTTCTTCAATCTTCGATGCAGTGAACGTCTCCTTTTATGCGATTGCATGTAAGCCTCACCGGAGCAAAAAGATGGCGGCGACCGCCCGGCAAAATCCTGATTGGCTGGTGAGCAGTGGCATCATCAGTGACGTCACCAGAACGGAGAATCCACCCATTTGGTTGAAGGGACGTGACGTCGCCGTAGCGGAGGCTGAGGCTGACAAAACTTTGTTAATCATAAGAGTAGGAGACTGAGGCAAGTTAGCTATATAGCGTGCCGCAAGCCGCGGGGACCTTTGGAGACGCCGGCCCATTCGACGGCCTTGGGCTGAATACAGGGGTCTTCGCTGGACCTTAGCTTATCCCAAGCTTCTTTAGAGGGATCAGGCAAGGGCTTTGAGGGCGGCTTATGGATTTTGCACGCCCAGATCATATGGTCGAAGTTATCTTTCTCACCACAAAAGCTGCAGAAGGGATTGATATCCTTAAGAATGAACTCAGATATGTAGTGCGGGTTGGGGAGAATTCCTGTCTGTAGTTGTCCCCACATGTCCTGTTGTTGTCTGGTCAGTGTTTTACGGGATGGTGGGAGTGTTCTTCTTATTGCTTTGTAACGCGCGGTGAGTTCGCTGCTTATATTTCGTGGGAGAGGTTTGATGGTGATCTTCTTTTGGATGTTGCTCGTGACAGCTTGGGGGAGATCTTGTAAGGGTTCACCCTCAATTCCCAGCGTTTCGAGTATTCTCCTACCGGCGGAAGCGCTAGACAGGCGCTTGATGTGGACAGTTTGCTGTGCTTCCTTTAGTTCCTCGCGGGCATTGTGGACCTCGGGTTTGAGTAGCTCTTCGTTGGGGGTCGAGCGAACCAGGCCCATTGACTGTTTTGTAAGCCACTGTAACGATGGCATCGACTCTTTCTACCCCGTCACTTCTGAGTTTTAGGTAAGGGAGGCAGTATGTAATCCTGCTTATGATGAAGGCGTCTATGAGCTCCAATAGAAAAGAGGCATGACAGAGCCGGCCAGGCCAGAGAATGCCCATTGGCCGGAGGGGAGCCACGTCACCAGACCAGGTTTGTCTGCGTGAAGCCTACACCTACCAACCGTGGCAGGTGCTGCACGGAAAGACCTCGGCAAGATCAACGTGGGTCTCACAAGCCCCACCAGTCACTTCGGGTAACTGGGCATTAACAGTAGGGGTATGCGAATAGAACTTTTGCGAAAACGACGGGAACACGAATTGGCTAGCTTTGCTACCGAATGGAATGCGAATAGTCATCATCATCATCGTCATAATCAGCCTGATTACGCCCACTGCAGTGCAAACCCATGGCTCTCCATTTAACCCTCTCTTTTACCAGCTGCGGCCACCCTATCCCCGCAAACTTCCTCATCCGCCCACGAATAGTACAGTTTAACATCAAACAGAATACGAATCGAGTATTGAAAGCAACTAAATCGAATACAAACCGAATATTTCTGCGATTGTTGGCGACTCGTGCGAATATTCACATAGAAGGAACATTCACGCGAAGCAGTGAAGCGCTACTGGTGGCGTTATAATTTATGGAGTGAAATCTTTGCCTGTCAGAAGATTCGACACCAAATCAGTATACTAACTTTTTGACCATCATGACATATACGCATAGGAAAATGATATTTTGCTTCTGACCGTGAAAGCGAACTAACTAGCGCCAAATCATAGTCGATGAGAGGGTCGAGAGTTAGAGCCATGACCTCCGATATCGAGCATGAAGGCTGGTTTACCGCATTGTTCTAAAACTGTCTCTCCTGCGATAATGCCCCAAAGGCGACGCAGATATTCTGTAAATCAATTAAGAACGCTGCGTCCATCTCTTTATATTTTTTTTCCTGTGAAGTCCTATTGTGCTCTATAGACTTCAAGATGAAAGTCTGCCCCTCCATTTGTTCGCTGCTCCTTTGTAGCGCGATGTTTCAAAACTGTAGCGTTAAATAGTGCAACGAATAGTGCTTTTGCACCCTCTACCGCACGAAGACCATGCTGAGAAACTCCTCTGGCCGTAGGAAGCAAGAAACATTTAATTATTCGCGTGCTCGTTGCTTCAGTCGAGCCATTGAACGCTGTGCCTTGCAAACAGAACTTTCAAATGTTAAATTATAAATATCGTCTTTTGTTCAGCAATTTTTATTTCTCCTATTCTCTCTCACTTTTTTTCTCTGCGCCCAGGAGAGCTTAAATGGGGGAGGGGGAGTAATGCTCGGCGATGTTCATTTACATATGATCTGTGACAGTGACGGCCAAGGTATACTTTGACGTAGTCTCTATGCACTCCGTCAAGTGCATTGCGGTCGTCTTAGTGCAATTATAAACGCATGAGACAAGTAACACAAGCGGTGGGCTGAACCGCACGCCGTTGAAATGTCACGCGCGACATCATGGTTGTGAAAATTCTACTCGCTCCTTTGACCTTTTGTATAACACACGCTGTTACTGGCTTCGGCGCGAACAGCTCTGCACACTAAACACGGATACTCATAGACGCGAGTAAAAAAAAAGTAAGCTTTCCTCTAGCGCTCTTCCTTTTATAAAAGAGAGTGCACTATAGGACAGCGTATACCCTTTTTTTACTTCTTGCTGTTTAGAGTGTGGTTGCTCGAACATATTATGGCATAACATGCTTGATAACGACTATAGTCTATGTACGCCACGAAACGATTGATTGATTGATTGATTAATTGATTCCCTTTATTCCAATCTGGATGGCACTGTGCCGTAGTTACTGGGTGAGGGATTACAGACCACGATATACAGACGATCTACAGACCACTTCAGACCACTTTTTTGGGGGGGTCCCCTCCTGTTCCAACGCCGTTCATGTTGGGAGCTTCCTGCGTCTGTTACATTTCCTGCTCGGCCTTTTGGCCCCGTGTTCAATGCGGTTGAGTTCCTGACACGGAAAAAGGGTCGAGCGGAGGAGAGAACGGAATGTTTCTTTTTTCTCCCTCTCTCCTTTCATTCCCTGAGAACTTGAAGCGGGAGGGGTGAGCGACGCACCGGAGTCCATCTTCTTGCTTTCGACCGACTCCCAGCGGGATCCCGCTTGTTGTCGCAAGCGGCGGTGCTGCAAAGTCGCCGGCAAGCGTTTTCCCCCTGGCACACTCTTCACGCTTGAACGGATAGGTGTGTGCATCGGATGAAAGATGTGAGGGAAAGCAGGGAGGGAGGGGAAAGTAGCGGTGCAGGGAGGACACGCCGCTCCCAGCAAAACGAACCACCGCTGGGAGTGGTCGGAGGCTTTGCTGGGCCCCGGAGGGAAAGCGAAAAAGCGAACAAGGGGGCCAGTGCTTTAGAGGAGAGGCCTGATAATGCCCACCTGTTTGCTGTTTGCTCACTCTTCAGCTCCCGCGGCTATTCAGTAAAAGAGGGAGGGGTAGGGGCACTCGTGGCTTGTACATCGCCCCGTCGTCACGGCGTTATTCTGCGCAGCCACTTTCACAGGATGCCGGGAAGGGGGCCACTCGTCGGCAGTAACACGAATTTTCAATTTCCTGGCCCCCGCTGGCGCGCACCCGCAAGCTTCCCTCTTGATGTCGTCACGTGGCAATGGTGCGTTTAAGTGCTGGCCATCGAGCAAGATTTTTGTCGTTGTTGTTGTTCCTGCTCTCTTTAACGTGCCAGATACGCCTCAGTGTACTTACGGCTTGCTTCGCTCCCTTGGTTTTATTCCTGACCATCCGTGACAAGAGCTGCCCTTGCATGACTAGAGTTAATAAAAGCGCGAGGGCTGCCAGTAAGGAAGTAGGCTCGTTTACATGGTTGTCGGCGATAACGGTTTGGATGCAGCACACGACACCCATTGCCCCCAAGTTATTTCTTCCTTTTCTTTTTTCATTCTTATGATACTCTACGAAGGAGATTGCGGAGCGGACGCGTAGAGCTTCGAATCAAAATGCAGCGAGACAGCAAGTCCGCGCGTGCTAAGCTAAGCGCGGCCAAAGCGCTTGATCCGCCTTTCAGCTTAATTCATGATTCAGCTTTAATCGCTATGCGGGCGCATATTATTCCTTCGGATTACTTACCTCAAGGCTTACGTAGCTTCCCTCCTTGCGTATAATCTCTCCACATATACTGCGCAAAAGAACACGATTTCTTTAACATGATGATTTCATGGAACAGTAGCGCGCCTGCGAGTTCACTCAAGGGTGGATTTATGGGTGACTGCCGTAGGGAGCGATACTGCAGTACTTTTATTCAGCCTTCTTCGTTGCAAAAAATGGGTCTTTCATCGTCCTCCAACACAAAATTTCTTGCTAAAATGAAGATCCCCACCCAACATTTCCCCTAGAGTACCAAGAAATTCTGACGTAACATTACCTACCCTTTTCCTGTTGCTTTTGGGTACGGAAATATAACCATGTCGTTCATGCGGACAGGCAGGTGGTCGATCGTGGGGGAGACACAGGCTTTAAAAATAGGCTAGAATAGCGTGGCCACCGCTGGCACAAAACAAAAACACTAATCGGAGATCATTGCAACAGGCCTTTGACCTGAAGTGGACTTGGCTCGTCTTATGGCAGCATTTGTGATGTTGATAAGGTAGACAAAGGCACAGACTGAACACCATGTTTCGACTGAGCAGCTGCAACTTGGAAGCGCAGCGGTTCAACGCTGCTTTCCAGCATCAAGCGACAGTACTCTTTCATTGTGGAACGTGACGTATCACACGCACATCCGCGCAGTTAGCGGGCACGGCGCCTTCACACTACGTCATTTTCTAGCACTCCTGCTTTGCAAATGCAAAAAAAAAAGTAAAAGAGCGCACGTGAACTGGACATATTAAATCACCCCTTCAATGACAAGAAACTTGCCCAACCAGGCAGCATTCGAGTGGGAACACCAACAAGTCAAGCCGAGACGACAGAAAACGTTCAGGGGTGAACGACAAGCGCGATCGAGATCTCTTTATTTGCTATGACAAGCATGTTTGCGCGCGTTAGCGAAACAGTGGTGGTGGCACGGCTCCTAACAAGCGGTCGAACAGGAAGGAGGAGGACCGTCTAAACGAAACAAAAAAGTAAAACAAAAACCGCTTCCGAGAAGTAGTTGTGCCCCCGTCGAGCGTGCATCCAGGGAGAGTTCGAGCGAAAAGACTAACGACAAAACGCCTCCCGCTACGCGGCATTCAGACGACGGGGAATAAAAGGAGAAAGCGGCGCGTGTGAAAGAAAAACTGGAAAAAAGCAAAGACGGAGGGCGAATGCGAGGAGGATGTCCACGCTAGAAGAGTAAGCAAGTATCGCAGCGCAAAGGCACGGGACGCGCCAGCCGCGTCACAAAACGGAGAAGCCACTCGGGTAGAGGGGACGACTGGCGCCTGGTCACCCCCCCCCCCCCCCCCCCTTCCAACTCGTAACACCCCCACCCCTGCTGGCCACCGTCAGTTTGGCCGCTTTTTGCTTGTCGTCGTTATCGGGAGAAAGTTTTCGCCCCGCCGTCCTGTTTCCCTCTTGCCTTTGGTCCACTTCGATCACTTGCCGAAAGCGGCCGAAACCGCGCGAGCGCTCATATAATCGCCCTTTCCTGGTTCTGCCCTCTCTTCGGTCACCTAGTCCCTGCTCGCTGACCCCTCCCCCCCTCCCCACCTCCTCTTCACTTTGTGGGCATCCAACAGTAGTCACACGCACAAACATGCACTAGGAAGCCGAATCGTTTGGAGAGGAAAAAGGAGTCTGAAGAACGCGATAAGCTTCAGGGCAAGCGCGAGGTGGTGGTGGCGGTTCTTCTTGGAGACGTCTCCTCCCTCTTTTCCCCTTTCTTTTTCTTCCATCATGGGGGAGCGGACGCAACAACGCTGGAAGAGGAGGGTAAAGCACGCAAGGGAAGAGACCCGTCCATCCGTCCGTCTTCGCATCCAGGATCGGTGCAGGCCAGCGCCAGACAGAGCGGGTGTCCAACGGTTCTGGTGCGAAACTGGAATGTTTTCTCTTTTTTTTTTTCAGGCTAAGAAGTTAATGCAGCAAGTGAGAAAGATTTTTAATGCCGCAGGTTTTCCCACATTTTCCGATGTCGCAACTTTATCAGATTTATTACTTCAATCTTTTTTCTTCTCCTGTGGAGCATTTCAATTGGCTTCCAATTAGCTTTTCAGTTAGCGCCTGTGTTGTCGTGTCACGTCCTTGCCTTTTGCGCTTTTTCCTCCACTTAGGTTTAGTGTGTAACAGGGATTCAGTTTACCTCTTCAGCATCCAGCCCTGCTCGCATGCATCTTCTAGGACGGTTCCCATCAAGAGCAGAAAAGCAGCCGCGATTTCGCTCATCCGAGTACATCCGCTCCGGTGGCCCACTGCTCCCCCCGCGCACCCTTCAAAGCGCGTCGTCGTGCCGCCCCTCCGCTCTCCAGGGGAGCCGATCCAGCGGGGCCAAAAACGGCGCGTGTTTTTGTGTTCCCAGAAAGCCCAACGAGAGGGGAGCAGCAACGAGGCCGGAGCGCTACTCGCGCACGCACGCACACTCTCCTCGACGCGGCAGAAACCTCCTCGGCTCCTGCATCCATTCCCAGACGGGACGCCGGCCGCCGCCGCCGAGAGCCCAGGCGTCGTGGTGTCGCGCCCGGCCCGCTTTGGAGCTTCGACCCGTCCTCGTCGTCACTGAGTCGTCAGGCGACGACGCCCGAAGAGACATTTGCATGCCTGCCCGTCGCGCTTCAACGCCGCCGCTTCGGGCCTGCTTTTGCCGATGACAGTGCCTAGGCGACGATGTCGTTCGTGCACCGTCGACTGACTGACAGCTGTGCCAGATGCTCGGCCCTGCACCGGCTCCCTGCAATACCTTCACGGTGCAGCGCAGTCACTTCGCGCGCAGCCCGCTAGTGGCCGCGGTTTCTGCTGCTTCCTGCCAGCTGACGAGCGCAGTTCGCCGGCCCTTGAAAGGAGGGGAGACCGACAAACGAGAGCGGCGCAGTCGCACTCGGGGACAACAGCGAGGATACCGTTTTGTCATTGCCCTTGTGTTTGTTGCCGTCGTTCCCGCACCGAAATTGGTCCCGTGTCAGTGCGGAAAAATAACAATCTGTCATCGCCCTTTTCATAGCGCTCCTTGTCGGCGCGAAACTGGACCGGTTTTTCATCCCAGCCGGCGGCTCCCCACTGTCCGAGGGAAAAAGGAAGGGGATCGGGAGCAGACGAGCACGCAGAGCAGAGCAGGAGAAAAAGCGCAAAGGCGCTACAGCCGAGCGGGGCCCGACCACCATACATCAAGCGAATTTTCGACTGGCGTCCAGTGCGGCGACGCGGATACTTGCAAGAAGCAGCGCCGAGGAGGCCAGCGAACCGGCGCGCGCGCGGAAGTAAGCCAAGCAAGCTCGGAAGGAAGCGAGGAGGGGGGCAGCTGCGCTGCTCCGGCGCCGGACAGCGGCGGCGGCGGCGCTGGTGGAGAAGCCGCCGCCGCGCCGCTTGTTGTCGGGGCGGGGAGAGCGCGCGCCGACAGCGAGGCGCGGCACATCGGCGTCGCGGCGTCGGGCGAGCGCCGGCGCTGGCGGTGTGCGCGCCGGCGGCTGACGGCGGCGCTCACCACGGCGACGACGCGCCAGGAATCGCGGCCGCTGGCGCGAGCGCCGGCGGACATGCTTGGCCTTGGCACCGAGGGCTCCTTCGTTGTGCGGACCGGCTTGTCGTCGCACGTGCTGCTGCTGATGCTCTGTCTGATCCAGTGGCCTTCCGCTGTGAGAGGTGAGTTCAGATGAGAGGGAAAACTTGCGCGTCCGCCGAAGCCGTTTGAATGAGAGGGGCGTCACGGTTTCGTGACCGGCGACTGAACCCGTGCGACGAGCGTGCTCAACACGGCTTCTTTCTCTTC
This sequence comes from Amblyomma americanum, assembly GCF_052857255.1. Lineage (NCBI taxonomy): Eukaryota > Metazoa > Arthropoda > Arachnida > Ixodida > Ixodidae > Amblyomma > Amblyomma americanum. The sequence goes on from NC_135499.1 coordinate 182,317,019, forward strand.
GCTTCGATTTCGATTACGTGAAATTCGAATTCAAACACGACGATCTGGTATTTTTTTTTTTTTTGTCTCGCGTTCGAATGATCGATTTCTCGAGAACTTTGATTGGTGCAAAGCCGAATACAAGATGACTCATCTGCGTAGCTGCTCGACATTATCAACGCTTCGTTCTGTGGTCGCGTCCGTGTCGCAGGAATGAAGCCGATTTCTGTAACAAGCAGAACAGTCTAGTTGAACGCACATTTGTTGACATGAGGCCTGTAGCAGGCAATTAGCAGCTGTTAGTAGTAGTTAGAAAAGTTACTCTGTTAATTACGAGTCCCATGCACTCATCTTTTTGTGTTTTGGCGTTCGTATATGAGTGGTGCAAGGGCGTGCGGTTATATGATTCAGCGTGGTTGTAATGTCAGTACGCTAGTATTTCTTTCTTGTTTCTTCGTACAGATGGTTTGACGTCGCATTAATCTCTGCAAGCCAAGCCACGTGGAACGTGGGTATCTTCGCTTCCAATTGTGTGGGAGGAGCATTGTTTATTTAACTTTCTTTTTTTTTTTAATCTTGCCTGGCTAAGGCTGTCGGTGATTCACTAACTATAATGCAAGTTGCCTTTTATATAGAAGAACCAATTTATTGAGCACAACGTCATTCGTCATGTCTCTTTCAGTCGTACCGTTTAGCCTGAACACAGCGTAATCAATTGGGGGAAACGTGGTTGCTGTGGCTCCAGGCTCATAAATTTAAGGTTTTTTTTTTTTGGTAAGAACCATCCTGAGAAATTAGGTGAAGTTCGATTTACCTCGAGTTCCATCTGTTGTAAACTCGTGCGTTCGCGCAAACTTGAGTGTGAAACTGGCTGCGCACGAGATTTATGATGTACCTTGCCATGTATGCCTCCTAAAGAGCCACTCAGCTCATTCATTACACACATGCCCTGCATAACAAAGTCATTGTAACGACGGCTGATATCGGCATAACCGCTGTGAATCGACCCGAGTAGTCTGGGGCGTGACTTACTGTGTACACATTGCTGTATGCCCTTTTTGTTATCGAAATACCGTGACCTCGGTTTTCAGGTTGCTGCTGAAGGAACAAATCATTTTATCCTACGTGCTTTACACTCAAGACGAAAAATAAAATTCAGAAAAGCAGAACGTCAAGTAACTCGTGAGAAGCGCTGAAAACTCCAGTCGCTAAACTTTTTATGCGGTTCAGACAGTTGCAGACACTTATGCAGTTCAGAGTAATGACAGGAGCATGAGCGCATCATTGAATCCGGAGGATTGAGACTCCGGTAACACAACCGCGGTCGGCACTATGGACTTCAATTATGTGAAGTGTTTGCCAGGGGCCTGCAGTAGTTGCGCGCTGAACGGCAACACATCAATGACGACGCTAGCTGAATAGGCTTCTCAAATACGCTTTAACTGGTACCGTTCTGCTCAGCTAGCCCGGTTATACAGTGGAACCCTTTTATGACCAACTTCAGGACGGGGCCAGATTGGTTCAGCATAACCGGTAGTTTCATAGAGCTGAATCAGGATATAGGAACTTTTTTTAGCTGAGATGGATCTCCAGGCTTGTTGGTAGTTCGTGGTTTGCTACCGGAGGGGGTTTGTCGTCCCCTTGAGCTTAAACTAAACGAGCTTGCACAAGTGAACGGTTTGATGCCGCAATTTAGGAAACATAAAATTGCTCTCAACTGCTTCGTTTCGAAACTCCAAATGGAAGGCCACACCAAATACATTAATGAATTATTTCGAGAAGAACATATGCCACAAATCGCTTGACCCTGAGAATAAAATGAAAAAAAAAAAGCACTTTCGTTCATAGTTTCTGGATGCGTCAGCACTCAGTACTCTCGGTTTCTCAGCAGTCAAGTCTCGCTCATTTTTTGTGCTACTGAGGTCGTCATGGTCACATGGCTTGAGCTCTAAAGCGGCAGGAGACCAGGTCGCCGTTGATGAAGGTCGTGATGTGTAAGTAGATTTACATCCTTGCTCAAACAGGCGCGCGCTCTGCACACGCTGTTTCCAATCGTTCAGCGCGGCTCCAGGACGAAGGAGAGGAGGTCGCTCTTGGGGAAACGGACGTGCACGTCCAGAGTGCGACGTATTCAACGTGCAGTTCAGCATCGTATATCACAAATATTTTAGGTTGCTAAGTCTCGCACAGTTCTGGGTTTCTGGCACTGTGCATGCGTTATTCCATGTGTCCGGGATTTTGTTATAACCGAGTCCCACTCCTGTACACCGGTGGTTTTCGGCGCTGTGTAGCTGTCGGCGTTTCAAAACGGTTTGACGCCAATCCTGCACCGAAGTAAAACAACCCAGACTCAGATTTTGGAAAACGTATTTATACGCCGCCTCGTGCACAACGCTCCGTCTGTTTGTGAACCAAAATTGAAATCGCGTGCCAGCCGTATATTTGCTTCGTTTCCTCCCAAATTGAAACGAAGACTAACTTAGTCCAGTAAGTGCAGCCGTCAGTAGCAGCTCTGGCTTTGTTTGAGACATCTACCTGATATCGTAGTTAGTAATTGCACTGAATGGACCCTGTAGCATGCGCTTCAGTTCATTTCGTACGGCAAGCTACCGGATAAAGAAAGAGTCAGGACCTGTAGCGGAGTAGGTGGCGTGCTGTTCAAGGCGTTCGTTGCAGAATGGAAAGTTTGTAATAATAATAATTTACGCAAGCAAACTTTAACTTCCGTGCCGAGTAAAAATAAGTGAGAACTTCACGGCCAGAAATTAATTCAAATCTGTCATTTGAGATCTATGACCATTTATACAAGGTCGCGTGAACAAGGTATTTCCACACACGCGCACGCAATCAAACACTAGGGGTGTGCATCCCTAGAGAGCCCGGCAGTGGTTTCGGGAGAGAGCGGGTACGCAGACCGGGCATCGAGATCTGAGCATGCGCGAGGGCGCTGTACTACAACTATAGGGAGATACAACTCAAGAACGCAGCGGCGAATGCCCTCAAAAGGTCCAGCCAGTGGCGTCGACCGGTTCTCGTGACGTCGCTTGTGTGGTATCGAAGGTGATTGGCGAGTGCCTCCGTGAAATGGGATTAGCCGCGACGTCGTAACAATCGGCCGACGCCATTGGCTGGAAAGCCTTCTTTGAGGGGTGTTTGGAGCTGCATTCTTGAGTTGTATCTGACTACAGTTTTTGTTTTCAAACATGTCATGATTTTATGGACAATTTAGCAACTAGAGCGTCGTCTGTTGGCCGCCACTCGCGAACGCCGCCTAACTCAACGGGAAATTTTAAAATAACTTGTAATTTCAAGAAAATTGTTAGAGTCCCGTGAGATTCTTCGCGAGCATGGTGATTATCATAGCCGGCTCTTCCTCCTCGCTCCAAAATCTGACCTGTTAAATATTTCCTGCGCTCACAGTATACCTATTTCCGGCGCTCATAATTAATGAATGGGATGTACCGAACATTCGAAATTCCCTCGGTGGTTTTGAATGTTGAGCGCCACGCTGCATGTGGGGGCAGCAGTGCGTACTACAAACATTTGTCCATATTTACTGGGCTTAAGCAACTGCGCTGATTGGACTCACACAGCTTGAATTGACACAGCGAAGACAGACAAATACAGTTAAGGTAGATTGCTCCTAACCGTTCTTGATTGTATTCGCTCATTGTGTGCGTGTCAATCCAAGCAGCACAGCTCTCGTAAAAATAATGTTCCAACTTGCCCGATCCCAAGCATGTCTCAACTTTCTGCTACTCAAGTTTCGAAATCCAACCGCTAGAGTGTAAACGCCTCTCGAATCTGCAAAGCCTGTCTCTTTGTTATACACTGGTCTCCTGTTTCTCGTCAGGACAATGGTTGCGTGGCGTAAGATGAAAGCTTGCACGGCAGCTTTGATGACGTCAACACGTACAGTCCCAACAAGCTGGCAAGGGACAGGTTGTCATCGCGAAATGACGAGCAAGCAAGAAAGGTAAAAGAGGGAAATGGATCGCTCATTTTAAAGCCGCGGTATTCAGCAGCGGACCTGCGAAATGTACGACGAGGTGGACGTTGCCTTGGCAGATCAGAGATAAGTTCCGCCGTCAAGCAGCCCTAAATCCGCCTCGTGCGGTAGAAGCCCAACTTGTGGCCCTTTTTTAGTCTTCTCAAGGTGGGGTCAAAGACCCGTTTCCCAAGCATTTCACCTTAAAGAAGCCGAGCACCAGACCAGGCGAAAGCTTGTACCCATTGTGTCGCCGGTGGGTACCCGGCGGCACTGGGGATCGAACCCCGCACCTCCCACATAAGCGGATGCTCAAACCACTAGGCCACCACTGGAGGAATACTAAACGTGAAACGTCCAAACGCTATTTGCTGTGAAGGAAACATTGTAAAAACATCGTGCAATAACTAATATCGATATCTACACTGTGGGGCATTTACTAAAAAAAAACTACTGAAACAGAGGGTGCTTAATGCGCTCATTGTTCCCTTCTACGCGTAAAAGGCGGTTCACATGCGAGCGATTCGGCGAATTGAGCGAACAGCGGCGCGGCGCTGCGAAGCGTTCCGCTAGCTTTCGTTTCACATGCGTCGCCGCTGCGCGTTTCCTACCACTGCAAAAAAAAAAAAAAACAATGTTGCTGGCAAAAGATATGCGCTTGCAACCGGTTTTGGTGGCCTGCAAACACAAAGAGCGTAATTATAAGCATTGTTTTGTTATTTATTGTCATTGTTTATTTAAAGAAATATACATCTTGCATTTTAAGCATTCAACACCACTTTATCTAATTTCTTTTTTAAACAAAAGCATACGAACACAAACACTGGTCTTAGCGCATGCTTTCTTGCACGAGGTCTCTACTGGTCACGTGGCAACGCCGGGCCGTCATTGGTGGAGATGGGGTGCTGCCGCGTCGCCACCTCGCCGCTCCAGCCGCTGGAGCTTCTTCCGCCGCTTGAGAGAGGGTGTATGCGCCGCGGCGGCGGGATTCGCGAGCGGTTCGCTTGCATGTGAAACAGGCATTAGACTTGTTAGCTCCAGTCGAACATCGTTATAACGAAACTGTTTATAACGAAATAATGGATATAACGAACGAATGACTATTCCCCTTGGAATCCCCTTGGCTATAACGAAGCTACGGGTATAACGAAGTAATCGCCAAGCCCCTTCAACTTCGTTATAACGAGGTCTAACTCTATACGTACACTTCGGAAATAATGTGGTGGCCATATGAGGTCACCACTGCTTTAATCTCGTAAAGCTGTCCTGTAATGATCTCGTAAAGATGTACACGGTAGCTTAATTCCGCTCCTTAGCGGTGGAAACATTACGTCACGTTTCCCAAGTTCAGAACTAAGGAAGTATAATCGCCGAACAACTGTTCCCGCTTGCCAGAATGTCATATGCGCAGCTCCTACTAAAAGCAGCTCCCATTTGTGTTTCACTTTAGCCCGGAGCGAAAGTTAAAACCAGAAACGAGAAGGAAAATAATACTTCTTTTCGAATCTTGGAGGGGTACGAAATGGGGTAGTTTTCTGGGCTTAATCGAGAACTAGAAAGGCGTCCTTCGGTTCGTTGACAGTTTCTGCACACGAGAAGATGTTCGATCCCGCCCATGGAACAGCGAAATGTTTTCGGATGGGAACACACTGACTGCAATCGCACCGGTGGGAAATGGAAGTAAAGGTACAGGAAAACAATCCGACTAAAAACCTTCCGAAGACCAAACCTAAAAAAAAAAACTGCTGCCGCCAGTGAGGTTTGAACTCACGGCCCCTAGTTTACGAGACCAGTGCTCTACCACTGAGCTATAGCGGCGTTGGGGAGAGCGGCTCTTCGGGCGAGTGTTGTTCAGATACTTTTCCCTCCTCCTCTGAATCGTGATTTCGGCTGTTCAATGTGATCGGGTCGATTTTCGGAATTTTTATTTTTTATTTTTTATTTTTTGCAGCGCGGGCGGTTTATGGGACACTTTCCGCCACTGGAGGCAGTGGCGTAACGCGTTCCGCGATCACGCGCCCAACCCCTGCACGTTCCTAGCGCTGCCTTCGTCGTATTCGGGTGTAGTGCGCTCTCGCCCGCGATCACGTGATCACCTCCGGCATGAAACCCGAACCTCGCACTCCGTGCAACCTTTCTCCATGTCGGTTTGGACGCGGGGTCCTCCAAACGCCTTTAGGAGGCTGCACGCCGCTGGGACGGGACAGCCCGCAAACATGCGGGCAGTTGCACCGAGGTAGCACGCGCTAGTGACGCGGCCCGAAAGCATCCGCAGGTCTGCGTACATGTATTTCATGGACAAAAAAAGACAAAACCGCGCTGGTGACGCTTCACACTTGATTCACAGCATTGATCATCTTTGCAAAGTAGGTGTTCCGTCATGCCATACTAAACTCGCTTTTTCTTCTTTTGTCCCCAACACTTCTCACAGTTGGAACCACCTTCCCAGGCACATTGTCGATATTTCTAACCCAAGTTCTTTTAAGACTGCCCTATGTAATCTTTATTTGTAGATTTTAGTCAGTTTTATTTTGTGTTCGTTTTCGTTCTCTTATTGCCGTCTGCCGGAAATGTTCTCTTTTTGGGGGGAATTGTAATTTTTTCCCCTTTGCTTTCTCTTGCCTTATTTTGTGTTATGTTTTGTTCATTTTTCGCCGCGTTTTCATTTCGTCTATTTTGTTTTTCTGCTGCACTGTATCTGACCCAATGTATGTACTTCCCACTCCCCTCTTTAATGCCTTCGGGCCCTGATGGTGCTTGAATAAATAAATAAATAAATAAATAAATAAATAAATAAATAAATAAATATCTCGCCGCACGATCGTTCTCGCTTTCCCGAATCCTCAGAGTGTGCACGCCTTCGTTTAAGTTGTAAACAGTCATAAAAAAAGGTACAGTATATAACAGTCGTACCAGCGCTCAAGGTAGTGACTCCCATTAGACAGCTTAACATGACTTGCTGGGCGCGTGTTGGTAAACCATGCTTACAATAACACAGCGCAAAGACAAACACGCACGAGTAAGGAAACGCCATGCACCAAGCGCTGACTTCAACAAAACTTTATTGCTGCGCGCAGCGCATACATATACCGTACCGCGCGCCTGCGCAGCAACGAAAGGAAAAAGATGTATACGCTGCGCGGAGCAATAAAGTTTTGTTGAAGTCAGCTCTTTGTGGTGTTTCCTTGCTCGTCCGTGTTTGTATTTGCGCTGTGGTAATGTAACCATTAGGCAGGCTCTTGTGGAAAAGTATACATGGACGTATAAATGCGTATATCCTGTACTAAAATACTAAATGCCGTCTTGGCCTATAATAAGCCATTATGGTACACCATTTCCCAATGCCGGCTTGGCCGGGTGTTTCAGCGAAAATTTCAGTAATACATTTAAAAGTTGGTTTTGTGAAGCATAAATACGGCTCTCGTTGTGGCAGAGTGTCGTGGCGCACAGGCTAACTCGAACCCGGGCCCCATTTGGTAGCGTGTCTGAGTCTTCGGGCTGAGAAAAACGAAAACAAGCGGTTTTAATCGCAGATTTGACGAAACTTATTTACACACGAAGAAAAAGAAAACAGTCAAAATTTAAAAGTTCATAGCCATGAGCGACTGGATGAGCCTTGTCGCCAGGGCCCAGAGCGTCCTTTCTCACTCAGCACATTCCTTAAATCCCCTAAGGTTCCGCCCCTTCATCAGGCGGTGGCCAATCCAACGCCAGGCACATTTCTCCAAGATGGGAAGTTGCACAGCACGTAGTAAGCAGAGTCACTCGTTGCAGAGTCGACCCGTGGGTGTGGACGAGGAGAAAACGCAAGTCCGCTGCTATTTCCTACGGTGTAGCAACAGTACTGCAAGCGGCAACGTGTCCATCGAAAACACGTGTGATCTTTCTGGCGCCGCGGGCCTCAACTTCGGCGAGCTCTCTCCGGTCGGGCCGGCTCCTGAGGGATACGGCTAATTACTCGAAGGCGCCGTTCCTTTATTCCCTTGTTGTCTGTCCATCGTCGGTCGCTGCTTCAGGCGTTCTTCTCGGGGAACCAGTCAAAGGGAAAGTCATTTGCACCGAGCCAGGCATGAGAATATTCCGCAGGTACTTTCCCAGCAAGGCATCCTTTTTTTTTTTGTGGGGTCATCGGCTGATTAATTTAGACCATCTGGGGTTCTTTAACCTGCACTGACATCGCACACTGGCGCCTTTCGCGTTCCACTTTTATCGAAACACGGCCGCTGCCGCCGAGATAGAACTCGGGTCCTCCGGCTCAGTAGGCGTACGGCCTAACCACTGTACCACCGCTCCGGGACGCCATTTAGGAAACTGGATGAATATGTCTAACTAGTAAGAACATCCAGAAAGTCTATAGACGTTTCAGTTAGGTGCAAGATTGTAATCGGAGGTTTGCAGCTGGCCGATAGCAACAGCAGTATCAGTTTTAAACCTTACGGCCGGGGAGCGCACGCAACTTCATTCGGCAGCGTACATGTGATGTGGTATGGCCTTCTCTGCGCAACCCACGTTGGAGGGCTGCAGCAGCGAGCGACGGCATGGGTTGCTGCGTGAACCTTCTCCATGTGACAAGTTAATGTGCACTCGTATCCTCGTAGGTGTGGCTTCGTGCGTTGTCTGGCCGCATGGCTTCGGCTTGACGCTCCGCGATGGCCAGAATTAGTTGTTGCACAGTTCATATAGTATAACCGCCTTTTCGAAAACTGATATGGCCATCGCTACGACCAGCTATAACTCTCTGATTACAATCTGGCTTGCAGATGTAACATGTATATGTTATACTATTGGTACTGGGTAGCGCAATTCACTTGGTTTCCGATTATCACCATCACTGACACTGATTAGCACTCGTCCTGTCTGATTCTTTTCTATGTCCACTTCTTAAGCGCTAGTCTTACATTATTATGAATCATAACCAACTAGCCCAGATTTCTGCTTTGACTGACACTACAATGCGGAAAAATCTTCATACCTCAGAAAACTTACGGTGGGCACTTAAGGTCCTTATGTGCTGCGAATGAGAAAGCATCCTGTGACCCAGAGGCCTTTAGGTTAACGGCCATTACCATAAAAACCTTTTACCATAAAGGCATTTGATCTAAAGACCTTTATCATTGCCATTAATGACCCTCATCATTATTTAGTAACGTCCTTTATCATTCCAAAACTACCACTATCACAAATTACTACTGGCTCGTCTAATGTCTTTGCTGTATTGCCTCTATCACCCATTACTATATGATGACCTACTGCTGACATTATGTAAGACCACTGTGACGTCATTGGGGTTTTCGGACCACTGCTGCTGGACAGTGTAGTTCAGAGAATACTTTCTCTGCTTTATCAGTGTGAGAGTTATACCAAAGGCTTTCTCTTTCTGTGGCGGATATTAACAGATAATTTTCGCCCTTCTTGTGGAGAACAGATGTTAGCCGTTCTGTCTAATGGCTGCTCGACAGTCAGTCTAAAACTCTTGGTTCAAGCCTGCGTGTGATCACAGCCTCGCCTCGGGAGCGTGGCGTGACGCTTACGCATTGCCCTATGTTTACCGAGAGAAATGAATCACTGAAAGAAAAGACATGCATTTCTCGAGGGCTTGATACTCAACGTGTCTCTGAATTCATTTGGCTGTATACTCGACTGTTTAAGCCGCAGCTGCTTATTGACAAGCTTCTTCCTTTTCCCTCGAATAAATCTCGTGTTTCTCTCTCGCCCTGCCTGCCTGCCTGCGTCACGTGGAAAACGCTTAATTCTCCGTTGGCATAAATATCCGCGCCTCCAAAGCTCTTTCCAGGCGCCCTTCTTCAATCGCTAACGAACGCTGACAGCCACTCACACGTTGCAACCCGTTCGTACAGTTCATTCCTTTGAGGAATTACTCCTATTGTAGAAGAGCCGACCGCAGTGGGAAGGCAAACTAAAAACGAAGTTTTTCTTGTTTGTTTTTACAAGCTCCCCCCCTCCCAAGCAGCCGCGACGCGTCAGGTTTTCAGTGTTCTCGTTTGCGCGCTTTTCAGTACTCTCTCTCTCTGTAGTCGAAGGAAAGAGGGGGGCGGGGGTAAGAAGTAGTACGAGGTCGTTAATCCCTTCGCGCGTTTCAGCAGTCGATGCTGCTTTCCCTTTGCTGGGCGAACAAGTCATGCCACGGACAATAAACATTTCACGGAGGCGGCTCGCCACCGAGCGTGAATCAAAGCGCGCTCTGGCGAGCAAACTTGTCAGACTCTCGAGACCGGGCGGCCTGTTCGCTCGTTTTTCTTCGCGTTCTAATCACGAGTAGTTGGCAGTTTGACTCGCTCCCCGCTCTGAGACGCCGCACTGTTTATAAACTATTCCTTGATGCGTGGCGTTTCGACGGCTGAGCACTGAGCATCGCCGCTTTAATTTTATTTCGCGTGAATTCTCGTCACGGCCGTCATTTCTTCCAAGAATATTGCTACGCAAGCCCCGTAACCTTTAGCAGATGTATTTATCTTTTTTAAGGCGTCAGCTGTTGAGCCTGTTTCACATGCGAACGAAAACGCTAGCGATTCCTGCCGCCGTGGCGCAAAAACCTGTTTCGAGTCTATTACGCGGCGGCTCGAGCGGCCAGAGCAACGAGGTTCCAACAAGCTAGAAATTGTTCTCCGCGACGCGCCGCTCAGTCGCTTGTATGCGAACCAGCCTTCACAGCCAGACCCTTTGAAATCCCGTGGTTGACGTCCGCACGAAATGACGTCATCACATGGCACGGTCACATACTGTCGCATTGATGCGTCAAGTGACCGGTTGTAGTGTGACCCATCAGTCAACAGAACCCGTTCTCTTGTCACATTCTTCTACAGCCATCTTACACATACACTAACGTTGAAACTTGTCTTATATTAGATACTTTAGCCACTGCGCATGCGCAGATCACCCTGTGGGCGCCAGATGGCGCCACGTTCTAGTCGATCAACAGCGCGTGCGCCTGCCGCGTCGGGACCAAACAGCGCATGCGCAATGGCGGGGCACGGTAAGCGGCAGCGGTACGCGCTGTGCTAAAAGAATCGATAGCGTGAATGCCCCTTCAACTGCTGCTGGTTTTTTTTTTCTATTTGCCTTTATACTTCATACGTGCCTCGTGCCTGTTCTCCGACCGCAGTAACCGACCAGTGCCACAGACGGATTCTCCTTCGCGTGCGCAAAGTAAAGACGCGTGGTCGTTAAAGGGGGGGGGGGGGGCAGGGTGCCAGATAAAACTGCGGAGCGGCAAGCGTGGGCTGAGAGCTAAAGAACGCGTGCTTCCTTGGCACGTACAACAGCGGCCTCACTTGTGTTCCGATGCTCGTGGCGAGTCCAGTGTAGAATATTTTTCGTTGCTCTTGGAGAAGAAGGTGGGGAGGTGGATCTTAAGAGCATTCTCCTTGGCGCGGTAATTGGTAAAAGTCTCTCGGGGCTCCAAGGACAAGCAAGGGCGCTAACGAAGCGGGTGCGGGCCGACTCCGTTACGGTGAAAACTTCTATTTGATTCGACTGTTTATAATGGCGAGGCACATGGAGAAACAAGTATCTACCACACGGCGCGACGCGCATGCTACCTGGCATGGTAGCAGGCCTCACTAACGCGTTTGACCAGCGCAGCAGATGTTGCGTCATCCTGGCTTCCGTTGCACACTGGGAACCTATATTCATCTATTCTCACCTCTCCTTCTTTCATCAGTGCAGCTAATTCGGGCGCACGTAGTTCAACCAATCAGGCGCATCGAGTAGTCACGTGATCTACGAGTGCGTTCGGAGGGGCCCATTTCTCCCCACCAACCTCTTTTCGCCTGCTGTGACCTCCTCCGGCTTCCGCGGAGTGCTTTCACTCTCCTCCTTTGATCTTTCTCTTCATCCTCTTACAGGTAACGCCAACACCGCTATAGCGAGGGAACGGGAGTTTAACAGCTGCGCTGTAAAGTATAATCTACTGGAGCGCCTAGATCCAAGAACATGGCCAAGCTTCGTGACAGTACGCTACACGTATGCATAGTTTGAGGGTTATTTCTTGTTTGAAGCTTATTTGAGGGGCCAATGGTTTGAAACCGCACATCGGTAATTCGGTATACGTCTGCGCTTGTACGTCTCTGCTATGCCAAAACTCCGGTAACGAACTAGGCATTTTGCACTCAAGCGTAAAGACAAAAATAGTTAGACAGGGGAATATCTAATCCTTTCAGTTCCTCGACGTGGGGTGTGTGAGGCGACTATAGTGCGCAATTACTCCCATCGTCGACTCCCGTTTATGGAACGGTGATGCCATCGCATTCCTTTCATTTATCTCGGGACATTGCTGAACGCTGTAATGTGTGGTTATATGCTTTTCTGTTGCATCAAGAAACTGGCAAGTGGCAAGTTTCCTAATTGAGCCGCTACGGTGTCTCAGTGGTTATGACGCTCGGCTGCTGACCCGAAAGACGCGGGTTCGATCCCGGCTGCGGCGGTCGAATTTCGATGCAGGCGAAATTCTAGAGGTCCGTTTACTTTTTTTTGTCAGCGCACGTTAAATAATCCCAGGTGGTCGAAATTTCCGGAGTCTTTCACTACGGCGTCACTCATAGCCTGATTTGCTTTGGGACGTTAAGCCCCAGAAACCTCCTAATTGTTACTTCAAAAATAAAATTATATTGCCGGGATTCGTGGCACATTAAAACTAGTAGACAGGCAATCCGCCTTTCTCACAAAATGTGGCGCTCTCGGTGAAGTGCGCGAGAGTTCTCCTGTTACCTAGGAAACTGGCCGAAAACAAACGCAGGCAGGCTACGCGGGAGCGATCGGCGAGCGGCAGGTGCGTGCTTCGCAGTTGCTGCCATATGTAGCTTACACCTGCATGCCACCAGCATGAAGTGCATACGGAGCGGAAGAAAATTTTGCTTCTCAGGAAAGAGCACAGTAACTGTCACACTTCTGGGCGGACACCTCAGCCGCGCCGGGAGGGAAAGAAGAAAGAAAGAACGAATGAAAGAAAGAGGTGCCATAGTGGCGCTCTGCAGAATAGTCTCGACCACCTGCAGGGAAACTGTCGATTTGTTTTCAAGCCTTGGAGCTCGGGAGAGGGCAGATGAGGTGAGCCGCGCATGCGTAGACTGGCCATGTGAAAAGGGCGGGTCACAAGGACGTTAGCTAGCACCGGATTTGCTACAACTGAGGAGCGGTTGATAGTAGAAGGGAGCAAGTAGGTACTCGCAATGGCCTCTGTAGCGAAAAAAAAAAGAAAACCGCTGCTGGAGTGAAGATGAAAAAATGTAGAGGAAAGAATCGGAAGTTACAATATCACCGTGACTTCCTAATAGCGCGCAAAGAAGCAGCTAAATCACTGTTTTTTTATACCTTTTTTGTTTTGTACACCTTTGTGTGGTGAAAATTCAGAGACTGTGCCCCTTCTTATTTCTCGGAACTGCCAGCCGGACCAGCGCAGGCTCTGTGTTGCTACGCGGGTCGCACTATAAGAAACACCTCCATGACGCAGTGATCAGTTCACATTAGCTAGAAGTTTCCCCATATATAAAAAAAAGTGTTCCTGTCCACTCCTGTGGCCCCTTCTCCCGAAGCTGTCAGAGCCATCATCGATCATTCGTGACACGCACTGAGCAATAGTGCTGACGGCACGGTCTTCGTTTCGAGCATCACAAAAATTAGCGCAGCTGTCGCGACTCTTCGGGCGTGGGGAACAAGAGCAAAGTTTCGTTTTGCCGTTTGCAAGGTGACGCGCGCATGAGTTTGGGAGAAGTGTTCTATAAAAAGCAGTCCGATGGATGCATGATGAGCCCCGGAGAGTCTATAAAATATAGTCAGGAGACGCGCACTGCCGCTTCCCGGCGCGCTTCGTTTACATGCTTACTTTTATAAAACCTTTATAAATATGCCTTTCCTGGTAACTCTCGTGCGCATCTGCGACATAATTTGCGACCTTCCACAGTTTATTCTTTTTTTTTATGAGTGCTAGTGGTGGCGAGGAGGATTCCTAATTGCGCAGGTGCGGCTTCTGCTCTCTCGCCAAAAAAGGCTTTTCATGTCCGCTTGTATCGAGACAGGGAAAAGCTCATGAACTCCAGAGATATGCAGAGTAATAAGCGGTTTGTTACTCATCATAGCCGAAGGGCGAAGACCTCAGCTAAAGTTCCGTAAAAGTGCAGGGATTGAAGAGCGCGAATGCACGGGACACGGGCGTGAAAATACGCTACGGTGTCGCGCACGTTGTTTATTCATTTTCCGTTCGTATGCTTTCAAAGGCTTCAACAGTGAAGTATTGCGTGAACGGAGATTGAAGTGAATAAATTTAAGGTAGGCATTAAACGTTCATTGTGGAATACTTCGAGCGCTATAGCAAACAACAACGCAGAAAGGGTAATAGCGCTGTGTCCCCTTTTGTGTCGTTTTTGCTAGCACTTGAAGTATTCCACAATGAACGTTTCATGCTCAATTGTCCGCTCTGAGGCATGAAACCGTTGTTTCGGCAGATGGGACAAGGGTATAGGCTATGTCATGTGGCGGAATACAAAAATAAAGCGCGCGGAATAAAAACGCGGGACACTTTTTGCGCAAATGGGGGTTCTAATGCTAGGGCATTAAAAAACACAGTGGCCACAAAAATTCATAAGCGCGTTGGCCTGCTGAAGTGGAACACAGCTTGGAAGAAGCCACTGCGGCAGGAGACAGCAGGTGGTTAGAACTGAAATCGGAAAGACTCAAAAATCGGAGACGTGGAAATGGAACTTAGGAAGTGACTACTGTAGAACACAAGACGATCAAGACTGAAGTGTATTTGGCTGGACATGCCTGCAGGCTATAGGGCAGTTCCCGGGAAAACCTGCGCGGCAGCAAGTCAGAGCTGAAACGTACACTTCAAGTGGCCCTCCTGGACAACGTCGAGTGATGAGGAGTTAAAGGACTCCGATGCAATCACTGTCCGTCCATTCGCTACTAAGAAAGACCGCTACACAGAATGGATGGCGAAACGACCTTGTTTCATCCAAGGCAACCCACAATGCCAGGCGTCCACTGGATGCTGCGGTCGATGGCAACTTCAGCGAAGCTCATTTTCTCTATGAGAACTGCACAGACGACCTTGACTGAACGCTTGCTTAATCGTCTAGGCAAGAAAGGGCGAAATAATCAGATACAGGAACCGACGAACGCCGGTGTTAAAGCGTCTAGGCCGTGTGCTTCGCGCCCCGGCGAAACGTGTCATTTCAGCAGCTGGGAGCGTTTCTTCTGTCTGCATGTTGAAGTCGGTGGGGAGTAAATACGTTTCTGACACGTTTTATGCGGGGTGCCAGCGAAGGCGCCGGCTACTCGCAGCTGTACACACAGTGCGCAACGGGCGCCAGCCTCATCACAGACAGGAGGCGGGAATTCGAGAAGCTTAAATTTCGTCGAGTGAGGGCTGCGTGCAATACGGGCTGCGTCTTTTATTATTATTATTATTATTATTCCTCGTTTCCCGCGCACTCGGCTTTCTTCTTGCCGTTGCCAGCACCCTGAAAGCGAAGTGTCTCACTCCGTCTGTGCGGGGAAAAGAAATGTAGCACCTCCGTGTCCTAGACTTTATGCGATACGTGAGCGTTTGTTCGTGTTGAACGCGGAGGAAGCGCTAACTGACTGCTGCTCGCGCCACTATAAACTGCGGGCCGTAAACTCTGCGAGAGTCTTTAGCGTTTCGCCCCTTTTTATGGCTTTATCAGAGACTGTGGTCGCTTATTTTATGCGCCTCCTTGTTTTTAACCACTGTGGCCTCTTTCCCTGTGTCTTTTCATCGCGGCGTGTTGTGGTGGCTCCCCTTTTCAGCAAAAGGACACCTTTGAGCGCGTGCATTATATCACCCGTGATATGAAAACCGATTCTGTTGGCGCAGCCTTACGCGGCAGCGTGTATAGTTAATAACGTTCCGCTATAGTGCAGCTCCTCAGGAAACCAGAATCACACTCGAAAGTTTTTGTGCTTGCACGTTAGTGTATATACCGTGCGGTTGCATCGAGCAGAAATGTGCCCCTGTGTGGCTCGTAACTCCTGCCGAATGACGCACTCAGCAGGCGGCATACTTCATGTAAATACATATTTCCACGGAAGAGTCCGACTTGACGCTGTGATTCAAGCTCACCTCATTACCAGGAATTCGTGTGAGCATCCCACCAACGCCGCTAAGCCTAGCGTTCTATAATGCAGCCACTCGGTCATTCTCTTTGTTTCTTACGTCACGGATGATGTCAGCGAGTTATTTTTGAATGCTCAAAGCTATGCGCAATGTGGTGGCAGCCAAGGGAACAAGAAGCACTACTCCGGAATTCCTGGTAATTGTAGTACGTGGAAGGGCGGTCTATAGGCCCGACTTGGACAGAAAGTACAAAGCGACAAGCTTCCGTCTCGGATATCTACCGGCTGTTTGAGTGAAGTCCGCTGCTAATTTTTTTTTTAATGATAGACTTTTTGAGGTGTGCAAATCACTTCTGCGCTGTAGCAATGCCAGTGGTGGCGGACATAAGTTAACAGGGGGGCCTTCCTAACTAATAACCTGGCTAACTAATGGAAACAGTTCGCTTTTTAATTATTACAGTTAGAGGCCTGGTTGCAACTCGAGATTTGTAGCTGGTCGTTTGTGACGGCCATGCCAGTTTTTAGAATATTAAAGCGCGATTACGCTCGGCGTGGTGACGCAACGAATTCTGGCCATTTCAAATCCGCTGGGCTGTGTGGGGCGCACGCAGACGCCCGCATGCGCACGTCGGTCGGATGCGCACGTGTCACGTGCGCAGACGAAGCACAGTTGTCAGGGCAACACGAAAAACACTGGTCAGGGCTGTAGTTAACAAAAACTTTTTGACCCATTTTTAGCTTTTAGCTGCTTTGAGAAAAATAATAGACGTCTTTAGCGCACCGAAGACGTGTACCGGTTTACCGGATCCCTCCCGCGCATGCGCAGTGGCGTTGTTGGGGTGCGGGGGAGCCACTGTGCGTGCGCAGGAGGGATCCGGTAAACCGGTATGCGTCTCCGGTAGTACGTCTCCGGTGCGCTAAAAACGTCTAATGTGTCGGGGACCGAAAATTGCGTGGCGTCCTACACTCTCCAACGAATACGCCTATATAGGAGTAAAAAAAGGGAGTAGGCTGTCCTCTGGCGCAGTCCCTTTTTACTCCTTTCTGTTTGGAGTGTAGGCCCGAAGCCACCTTCCCACCCGCAGCCGGCACCAATGTCGTCACTTTGACAGAAACTCAACTCCCTTCGAGGTCTCGCCTGATCGTAGCAGCCAAGAACGGGCGACTTTCTGGACCTTTGTGGGGAAGCTCTCGCACTGACGTTGTCTTTGAAGACAGTCGCCTTTTTTCATTGCACGGCTTCGCTTAAACGAGGTCGGCTGCTTTAGGCTTATTTACCGCAGCAAAAAAAAAAAAAGAAAGCAGTAATTCTCCACCGCCTCAGGGCCTCCTGGAAGCCAAAGAAAGGCCGGCCTTGTCAACATTTCGGTGCAATATTTACCAAGACGAATGCAGGGCCTTTTTTGTTTTTACACACTTAAAATCAAGGCATTTAATTCTTTCTACTAAGTACTTTCCTTAGCTGACATTTTAGCAATTACTTCCATGGAAAGAAGGAGAAAAAACGAAAAGTGATAAACCTAATGAGAGAAGTAAACACTTTGCAAGCTCGTGGTGCACGTTGTTAAAGCGGATGCTATAAGAGCCTTGCAACAGAATACATATATGTAGCGATATTACGCCGTGGGCCAACCAGGAAACATTCAAACGCTTACAGAATTGCAGCATCACTCTAGATGAGCTCCCTGTTAAAGATGACGTCGTCATAAAAGGTCGTCACATGCGCAGAGGTCCTGCGACGCTTTTCTGCTTGCTCCTTTTTTTTTTTGTTCCATGTACACTGGTAGTTCATCGCTGTGAACTGCGGCTGCCAATTACAGCATTTATGCATTCGTCAGGCTAATCTTACGGGACTTCCCGGTAACCCAGAAAAGCGGCTGTTCATTTATACACCCCGCCATGATTCGGTGCCCCGAAACGAAAGCGCTCCAATGCGGCACGCGCCAGCGAACACTGGAGCCGTTCCTCGCTTCGAGCATTATGCACGGTATTCAAAAGAAACGAAGACATAAAGAGGCGCATACCACAGCCACGTCTCGTTCAAGGCGAACTAAAGACGGGACGCCAATTTTGCAATTAGCTCGAAGGGTTTCTCTTAATTAGCATGATTGGTACCCTTGGCGGAACATCAAAAGCGGCCTCCGGCGATTATAGGGCGGCTCGCGCGGGGCTCGGGGTGCCACTGCCAACACGTCGCGGTCACGAGTTGCACGCCTTCGTATACCCGTTCGAAAACAGCGGCATTCCTCGCTCGTGTAATCTCTCAGAAAATTCGCCCAGCAACGGCTTCTGCAGCAGGGCCAGTCAGCTTTGAACTGTTCGGAGAATATGTCACACAGGAGCAGTGGAACTTCGCCACAACGTGCAGACTGTCAATAGTATTATGAACAGCTAAGCTACTAGAATCGACAGGCAAATGAAGATAATGGCCAGGTATGTCACAGAAAGCGACCAGACCGACAAACTATTAGACAGTGAGAACTTTAGCTTAGACGAGACGTATTATTGCTTAAGCATTCGTTTATGACGTACTCGGGCGTGCTTCTGATCCGGTATACGTCTACATTAGTGCGTATACGCTGTGCTAAAGCACTCTAGTGTTCTGTTGGGCTGTCTGTACTGCAGAATAAAGATGAAATCGTGTATCGTCACCTCACGGCATTCTGAACCATGCAAGGATTTGATTATTCGCTAGTAATGTTGCTTCTGCTTGAAAATGATCTTAAGGCTTCGAAATACCGTCCAGTTGCTTTTAGCAAGCAGTTCGGGCAAAGAGCGGTCCCAGTGCCTTACAAACCATTACAGGCCGTTCTCAACTGGCCGCTCTTAATTATAACGGCAGACCCGTATGTACGGTATGCATCTGACCCTTTTCCTATATCCTAAGGAATCGTTGCACAAATGCTCGCATTGGAAAGTCGATAACTGACATCAGTATCGAGTGCTTTCTCGACTCCGTGAGGCAAGAGGCCCCCTTTTTTTTTCTCTGGAACGAAGGAGAGCAAAGGAGCACACACTGGAGGCAGCATGACGCTAATGCTGTGTCTCTTCTTTGTGCCAATTTGGATCTCATGAAGATAATTACTAGATCACTTTCCTTCACTAGACACGAGAAAATTATATCTCATCCTTGCCCTGGTTTAAAAGTATGTTGGTGCATTTCGTATATACGGTAAAGAGACCTATAGACATTTAAATCGTATAAGGTATTTAGGAATATACCGTAAGAAGCTTCTCCTGCCATGCATGTCTGCTCGATGCACGGAGGCTTAATTCCAAATCTGCTTCGCTTATCTACCGAACGAGGCAGCCTTGGTCTCCGTGGACCATCGACCGCAAGAGCAATGTTTTTCGGCCACGCTGTCGCGAGGAGGGTCTGTTCTAGTTGCGTACTTGCGACTCCGTGGTTGTTAGTATTAGCAATCCCTTGCCTCTCTATGAATCAGCTACAAGAGTATGCAGTCAGTAATGAACGCGCGTTTTGCCTCGGTTAAGGAAGAAGAGGACATCGCATTTCGTGAACGTTATCAGTTCTCCTGCCATTCGTATTCCGCAGACTCTATACACACACCCAGCGCCCAGTTATTGCCTTCGGTGCGCAAATGTTACACGAGGAGAGGCATTTTTGGAGTTGTGCCCATTCGTATGGCTTGTTAAGGGCGCTTCGATGTTTCCCCGATGACACATTTCGATGCGAAAGGGTTGTTGCGGCGCGCCTGTTGTGACCCATTTCCCCAGTGCGGGCGCCCGCAATCATCCATCAAGTGGGCCGTGTAATGGATCGGCCAGAAGCGGACCAGGCGAGAACTCCTCCTCTTAGCCGAGCACTGGCGATCGCCGCTGCCACCGCGGACGAATAGAGGCGTGCCGCAGCAGTACTGCTGCGCTGCTGTCGTCAATTCCAGCCTCGCTTCGTTATATATATATATATATATATATATATATATATATATATATATATATATATATATATATATATATATATATATATATATATATATATAGTCTTCCATTTTGGTTATTCCACGTTCGATAGGCTTAGAGAAGACCCTGATTCTGTGCCGGAGCTCGCGCTTAACAAACGGCACTAGCGATCTTCCCCCGCGGAAATAAAAATTAAAAAAAAAAAACAACGGGCTGGAGATTGATGATAAAAACACGTCGTCTCGACGCCTCAAAACTTCCTTCAGATTCGTTGTCTTCTACTCTGTTGTTGCTTGTCGCCCTGCGCCACCCTTCTTTTGAGCTGGTTTTGTGGCCGGAAAGTTCGTCGGCATTTTTTTGTATGTGTGCGTTCATTTTCGAGGCAGCTCTGTGCCCGCAAGCAGGCTCTGAGATATCGTCGTCGCTGGCTGCTGAAGCCTTTCTCAATTCTTGGCAGCGGGGCGGGCACATCGATGGGAGCTCGAGATGTGACCGGAGACGCCAGAAAGGAAATCCTGCGTAGATTGGCATCGCTGCCTTATCTGACTGGCCGGACGGACGAAGAAGCCGCTCTAGCCGCCACGCCTTCGTGTCCTTTTTGGGCCGCATTTTTTTCTTTCCCGGCGGAGCGGGCGCTCGCCTTCCTGATAGCGATCGACGCCGTCCCGGCCGCGGAAGGACTTGGGCGGCAAGCCGCGCCTCCCAACTCCGGCCGCGTTTCGAGCATTCGTCAAGGTGCGGACCCGTTCCTTCCTCCCTGCTGCGATGCTGCGGCCACGAATAGACTGCGAGCCGCAGTGGTGGGACCCCGCTCGGGCGTCAGTGGCGCGACGAATATGAAAGAGCACGAAGCTAAGGTAGAGAGGTTAGGGGAGGGGGGAGTCCTTTCGCGGCACGGCGCCTCGCTCAACGGGAGGCACGGTGCCTTTCTTTGCAAGACCCTCCCGCTCCCTAAACCGCTCCTCCCCGCCCCACACTGCTGTGCAGGAGGTACACACGTTTTGTGGCGCTTATCCTATCTCAGCATCTGCGGGGTCGGAGACCCAGAACCGTTGGTTGGTTTTGAGAGCCGCCGTGGTGCGTGCTTTGTCGAGGGTGAAAGCACGTAGTCTTGTCTCGGCCCAAGTTTGATTGGGACGAACGGAAGCCATGCGTGAAGCAGTTGTTTAGCCACCGTTCTTCCGCACGTTAGACGTTTTCGCACGGACGAGTGAAGAATAGAAGAGGTGTCCGTCGCAACGAAGTCTCGAGCGTGCAGCCTAAGCGTCGTATTCAGTCAGGTGCCTCTTCTCGCTTCCGAAGAAACCTATTCGGGTCCTGTAATTGACGAGCATTGCTAATTATGACTAGCTTTCCAGCTTGAGCCGACCCCGTTTAAAGCTCCTGCGCGCGAAGCTTACGCTGCCCCCAGACATTTAGAACAGGGGGACCCTACTGCTTAGAGGAAGCAGTGAGACATGTGATTGTTATTATTAATAAGTTGCAGGCACGTATCCGAGAGAGAGAGAGAGAAGAGAGGGGGGGGGGGGGGCTCTTTTTCCTTGAACTCAAATTCAACCCCGCCACCTATAAGTAGTTACCTTGGGTCCCTTCCGAAAAAAAAAAATTCCAGGCGAAGTGCCTGATAAGTTCTGGGGGCAGCGGAAGCCTCGCGCGCGCAGAGCTTTGAACTCGATTAACGGGCTTTGCTCAAGCTGGAAGGGGAACCAGTGTGCAGGTGCGGGACAGTAACGACCCTCGGGTTATTGTCCTGCGCACGCGCCCCGCTATTCCCATACCCATCTAACCGATAGTGCTCCCCTATTCTAAATGTCTCTATTTTGCAGTGCCGCTCTATACTGACTCGATAGTGTAGAGGGGCCATTTCTAGTGCATGCGTACAGGTGCCCACAAAGTTTCCGGAACGCCCCCCAAAAAAGCTGAATTTTCTTGATGCCTAGATGCGCGGCCAGGCATCGACGGATAAGTAGCGCAGGGAAGTTCAAAGCGCACCCTTTAGTCATTCCCGAACGCTTCGAAAACACCTTCGCGCATCGGTGTCTGGTTTCCGTCGGTGTCAGTGTCCGCACTGCTGTTTTCGTCCCCCAGTGCCCTTTTCCCTATGCCAGGCAGCCAAGTGAACTGGAGGCTGGCTAACCTTGCTGCGCTGATGGTACTTAATCGTAGAGGCATTAACATGATGGTTGATGGGGGTTTAACGTCCCAAAGCGACTCGGGCTATGGGGACGCTGTAGTGGCTTCACTACAGCGGGTACATCACACAGTACCCTGGCCTCTAGCATTTCGCCTCCATCAAAATAAGACCGTCGCGACCGGGATGGAACCCGTGCCTTTCGGATCAGCAGCCGAGAACCATAAACACTAAGCCATCGCGGCGCAAATAAATAAATAAATAAAACGTGCTGATTTTCTGGAACATGAGTTAGGAAAAGACACCCGCCTGTAAGCCTGCCTGTCGAAGTGCAGCAATATATCTCATTCCGCTTTTCTGGCATTTCATAGCTGCTGGACACAACAGTGTCGCTGTCAACAGAGAATGTCTATGCTTGCAAGCAGCAAACACTCCAGTCAGGACCAACTTCGTTTCCTCTATCGCGAGCCTTGCAAGCTTTACCTGCACACAAGCACTGAAAGCGCTTGCCTTTTCTTTTCCTTCAATTTTTGGCCTTGGAGCACGTAAAAACGATGATGACCTGTGGAGAGAAAGCGAGCAAGATAATGCCCGGCAACAATATCCGTAATGCGAAGCCCTAATGCCGCCGCGAGTCTTAATCAGGGCGAACGCACTCCGCCCCCGCACCGCCGCTGCAGCGAGTGAATTAAGCCCCATATCCCGCTGCTATCGCAATTACTCGGAAACGGGGCTAAATACCCGCGCAGCTAGCCAGATCGAATCCCTCCCATTCCCCCTCATCGCATATAGCGGGGCACGCTTTCCATCGCTCATCATCAGGGGTCAGAGCCAGCGCCCGCAGTCCAAAGCCGGGGTGAGGGGAGAGGAGGACCCCCGTGCGCGAGTTTGTTTTGGCTCGAGGCCGCCGATGCCCGCTCTCCTCATTAAGAAAAGGGAAGGAGAGAAGAGAAGAAGAGCGATGTGCAAAAGAAAAGCAAGGAGATGAGAAGGCTGGCAAAGAAAGAAAGATGGAAAGAGGACGTGAAAATAAACAAGCGGGCGGGCATGGATCGAGGCGCCACGACTTGCCAAGAAGGAAGCGAAGGAGGCGTCGCATCGGCGGCGGCGGCGGCGAGGAAGCCCCCAAGAAGGAAAAAAAGGAGGGTCGGGGAGGGGGAGAGTAGAGGAGGGCGTTGCCGAGCGCTCTCGATCGGGGGAGCGGGCACGGCGGTACGGGGCGCTCGGTGACGCCGCCGAGTCGGGCCTTCACGCATCCATGCGCACACCGCCGCGGGTTCGGGCCAGCGTCGTCGTCGACGACGACAGTGGCGGCGGCGCGTCTGATGGGCGACGTCATTATTCCGAGCCGGGGCACACATGTCCACAAGAACCTCGAGGTCTGGGCCGGAGCCGTGCAGGGGGGCCTGAGAGGAGCCGGCGACGATGCATGGCGAGGGGTCTTCGGTTTTGGAAGGGGAACGGGATAATCGGGGAAAGGGTTTCCACGGGGCGGCGAGGGAAGGAGTCGTATCGGCGACAGAAACGAGGCAGGACCCCCCGCCTGAGCACGGACCCCTGCGGAGCGAACGCTGCTCGTGGTAGCTGCGTTGTAGGCTGCATTGTTGTCTTCGCTTTAGGCCTGCATTGTCGTCATTCGCTCTTGCGGGGTTAAGCTTGCCTCTTTTTATTGCCTTGGACGTGTTGCTTCCATCGCCACATCTTATTAATGTCTGCGTTGAAATTGTCCTTCACGGACACGGCGAATAATACGGCGAGTGTTGTGTTGAGTTTTATGGCACGTAGGCAACTCGGGCCATCATGCGCCAAACTCAAGGTTGATACGGCGAGTGATACACACTCTTCTATACGTACTCAGCCTCTGCCGAAGTCAGAATTCTCGAGCGTATACGACAAAAATATTCGCGTCAGTTTGCGGAAATTATTTGTGAGCTGGTTTAGCAAATTGTGTGAAATGTCTGTCATTATACCATGTACATCATTTTTTGTTATGAAGGTCTATGTTTGTGTAAAAACTGCTCTTTGTCTTGCACTATTATTTTCTTTCCATGTCCTGCTACCGAATGTTTGCTCATAGGGTTATACTGGTTGGATCTTTTTTATTTTCAATATCATGTATTTTTGTTTCGGGGAGGCAAGAGCTTGTCAAGCTATAGAATCCTATCTTTTCCTCTCTGCCTCATAAATCCTTGTGATAGAAAAATAAAGACATTATTATTATTGTTATAGTTATTTTGCGCGTATGGTACGTATACTGAGCTTTCTATCGCAGCGCGGAGAACTGGCGTCTAATAGCACTTTCACAAGGGAAACGCTGACTTATTTGCCACAGACTGTTGAAAAGTACCAACGGCATTCCTGTGAGACCAGAACATTTTCCGAGCATTGCGAATGGACTGATGCTGTCTTTGGCAGTGGAAGATTCCGGCCACTTCACTTTCCGCTGCTCGGCAGCTGTTTCAGAACCAAGAAAAGTGACCTGGCAGTTTTATAGAACCGTTGTAGCTCGCAAGTATACAGCACACAGACATCTCCCTGTAACGTTGAGCGTTCTTAAATCTCTATTGGCATCAATGACAATGATATTCCTATTCGCAAGCTTTCTGAGTGGCAATTTACGTGGACAGCGAAGGAGGAACCTGAGGCAGGCTGTCTCGTTCTGTTAAGTTAACATAGCGACTGGCTTCGCTGTGAAAACTAAGGGCAGTTCATCAATACTGAGAAAAGCCGTTTCGCGTGCGCCTCTGTTTCCGTCAGCCTATATTGGCTACCGAAGCGTATCCTTGAAGTTCCAAGTTTATTAATGTGTCGGGAAAAAATGCGTTTTGCTGAAGGGTGTGTGCGTTGGTACTGCCGGCTTCTTGGCTTACCTGCCGTGTTGAATAAAACGGCTTAATAAGCGAGTGATCAGCTTGTATGCTGACAAATGTGGTGGCGCCCGCGTGTTGACAAGCAAGCGCGCCTGTACTTTCTTCTCAGCTGACATACGCTGCCACTGCAACCTGGCGCCGTGCGTGTCCACGGGCTACATGTGCAAGTCTGAGCTGGGGCTCTGCTTCTCGGAGAGCGGCGTCCAGATGACGTCTTCCCTGAACGCCGCCTCCACGACGGCACCCCGCCACGGCTGCGTCGACCTGCTGGCCGACGTCTCAGGCGACGCCAACTACGGCTGCCAGGCACCCGCCGAGGGCGCGCCGCCGTCGCCGCTGCTGGAGGCCCCTCTTTTGGAGGGTCGCCAGTGCTGCAGCGAAGACATGTGCAACTTCCAGAGGGACTTCCCGGAGCCGGGTGCCTCAGGTAAGGAAGTTCAGGCGCGCAGAACGGGCGCCTATTTCCCGGCACTAGGGCTGTATGCCGGGACGTGACAATGCTGTAACATCATCCGTGCTAGCAGGGGCATTTGCTGCCCAAGCTTTCGTCCAGAGCAGGTTTCATAGAAGACCTAATAGAGAAGATCGAGCTTACAGCTGTGGAACCGTTGTGTGACAAATACGGCCAGGCTATATCTGCAGCGTGAGGCTGTTCTTCAGTGCTGTGTTGTTCACACGTGCATGTATATCTCGGCAAGACGCACTTGGTTCGCGCGCGCATCGCTGACTGCCCGTCCCCTCTGCGCAGAGTCGAGGACGCGGGGCGGCGACCAGCAGGGCTCCCTGACGCGCCTGGTGTGGTTCCGCGCGGCAGTGATCGCGGTGCCCATCGCCGGCGGCTCCGTGCTCGTGCTGCTCGTGCTGCTGGCCGCCCGGCTTCTGCGCAAGGACAGCGAGCTTCCGTCCACGGCCGCCACTTTCCACGAGGCGCTGCACAAGGGACGACACCGGAGCGTGCTCCGCGTCTGCCTCCGCGGCTGCTTCGGAAGCAGCGGCGACGCCGCCACGGACAAGGGTGTGGTGCTCGTCTGAAACGTCGTGCAATCCCGCGCCCAGCAGGAGGGCTTCCAGCATTGCTACCACCTTCTTCACCCACACGCGCGTTCTCCTGGTGTTCTCTTTCTTCGGTTATTTATTCTCCTTTCCTGCCGCGTCCGCGGAGAGACGTTTCCGCCTTGCGGCGCAAGACAGTGCTTGGCAGAAGAAGAGCTGTTGCTTGTTGGCTCGCGCTGCGGTGGCCACGCTGGGTCGTTCGACTTCCACTGCAGTCAGCTGTTAACGCGCAGCATATATTTCTGCAGCTCGCATTTCTGCGGTTACGTGCCAAAATATGCGTACATCGTCAAAAGGCTCTGACGATGTTTGCCGTGCCAAATTACTCACGTTGACTTCACTAGGCCAGTCGTTATCAAAACCGAAGATAGTTGAATCCCGCTTACTTGCGCCTAAGGGACTGTTGGATTCTTTGATGCTAGCGGGTAATTTGTCACTGTCGCACACAAGTTTCTGACCTCCTGCTTCCGACCGACTTCGGAAGCAAGAGTGTACTGTTCCCTGTGAACGCGCGAGAAATTGCGGAGGGATTTTGCGCCGGAAATTGCACACCTTCGATGGAACTTCGCGTCAGTCCAGTAGAATCGTGTGGTAAAGAGGCAGGCACCTAGTCATTGCGAGAGCTGCTTGTATCACATGTTCTGTTCTCTGCATATTTGTTGCAATTTTTTTTCCGACTCTTGAGCTGTTCCCAACAATGCATTTTTACAATGTTGCAGGCTAATTGTGACATTCAGCCAGATAGTCGAGAGAATTTTTCTAATAATACCATTCACACAGACTGTTGTATGCTTTTGGCGCCTATTTTGTAATACTCGGCTGGATATATTCAGCTTCTGCAAGTTTGGACTTGGCCATGAAGAGGCGATGCATTTAGTAGCCTTTAGCCTGTTCGATTTCAGTTTACCAGATACCGCATCACACTGTACTGATTTTATACCTCGCCATTGCCATGCATTTGATGTGCCGGCTGTTTGTGATGTACAAGCGTCTGGTGTAGGTTAGAATGAGGAAAGACCAATTACGCGCCAGTCTAGGTTTTGCGTGGTATTACATGCGTGCATGTGAGAAATCTTTCTGCTGTAGCTTGCACACTTCCGTGCTCCTGCTTTTTCGCTTGAATGATGAAGCCATATTTTTGCTAGCAAAAAGGCGCCCTGCCGTACTTCCACAAAGTACCTAAATCACCGAGACGTAAAGCCTGCCAGCACTGCGTCGGGAGTAACCGCTTGCTAGAGGACATACCGAATAGAAGCGTGCCATGGTAGTTTTTCAAGACTAGCAAGCAGTGTAACTTGCCGCCAGTTTTTTGGGGACCCTGTAGTCTCCATTCGAGCATTGCCTTTGTGCCACTTTGCCTACAACCATTTAGCATCTTAGCTGTCTTCACCAGAGCATTAGCTATTTGATAAGATACATCTTCTCTTACATAGAGCGTGAGAAAAATAAATCTCACGAACATCACATTTGAAGCCTTGTCCTTTGTGGACTTGGGAACTGCGGTTCCACTTGCCCTTGAAGTATGTACGTCCGCATTCAAGCATTTTAAAGCGAGTAGTCTTAGAGGAAAAGTAGCTATAGTTCCGGAGAGGCGTCCTTTTCAAAACGTGCCAAGCAAAAATCTTAGCCGGCGCTAGTGCATGACATGCTAAGCTTGAAAGCCGCACATATAGCATACAATAGAGCTGTGCCCAAATAAAGCTGAAGCCCATGTTCACGCCCGTGGTTTCCATAGTCGGATACAACTCAAGAAATAAGCGGCAAATTCCCCTCAAAGGAGCCCCTCCAGCCAAAGGCGTCGACCAATTCTCCCCTCTCCCCCTTGACCGATCCTTTTGGACCTGCTTGCGTGAAATTGCAGGGGGTGGCAGATGAACAGTTAATAACCACTGTTTAATCTGGTCAGCCACGTAGTCATGAAAATCGATCGACACCATTGGCTGGAGGGCTTCGCTTTAGCGGCACCCCCTCTTTCGTCTTGAGTTGTATCCGACTATAGCCCGCGAGAGCTTTTCGGTCAGTGTGTCACTCACTAAATACTAGTGAATTTGCTCGGCATCAGTTCGCCTAAGAGTTTTACAAAAGGTGCCTTCGAAGAGTTCGAATTGCGTGGGATGGCAAAGCAAGGATTCTTTAAAAGTACCGTCTGTGACTAGTCCTGCTCGAGTGGCCACAATAGCGTCGCATGGTTCTGGTAGCGCTCCTGGTGACATTTCTGGTGGCGCAGTGGCGACAATTCTGCCGACTGCGTACAGCGTCAGAGCGGCGTAGTCGCCAGGAGTCCTGCCGGACCCGGCAACAAAACCGGTAATTGCAAGCAGTGGTTACAAAGTGTTTGTGTGACATAGACGGTACATGATGAAAGCTAAGGGGTGGCTGACAGGAGATACAGGATTTGAACGGTAGTGCGTTGCTGTTACTGGTTTAGGATAGATTACTTAGAATTGAGTGACGGGGCGTTAACAACTATAACCCTGAAAAAAAATTATAAAGCTATATGCCCAGCTGATAATTTATGTGTGCCAATTCGCATATTTGTGGGATACTTGGTCGGCCGTCGGCGAAGTAAGAAATGATGACAAACAGCAAGATGTGCATGCAAAAGCTGCATGATTGTGGCGGGAAGTCCACTTCTTTCTTTTTTTATTGTTTATTCTTGTTTTGCATCGACGAATTTACCAGAGTCGATGTGTCCCGTTCACAGCGCCGCCCAATGCCTAGTGCTGCTGTCAGATTGCGAACAAAAATGCTGTGTCTTATAAGCTTCTGTACAAGCGAGTTCAAATTTGAATGAGTCGAGGGCAGAACTGAGATTTTTTTGTGTGGGCGTTTGTAAGTTTTTGATGACCGCCTGGAGTTTTTTTCAACATGGTTAGTCGCCCATAGATCGAAACTAAAGATGTTATTTGACTCCCTTTTTCGAATACTCGCGTACAGCAGTGGTCGCCGTTGGGAGACGTTCGAAAATTTAGGTTCAATCTGTGCTAATAAATAGAAGCACGCCACTGACTTAACCTTAATTAACCCCTTAATTAACCGACAGTCGATGTTCAACGGAAATCACATTCTCGCTGTTTCGTTCCCCTCTTTCTCCGAAGTGCCCGGTTGTTAAGCAACAGTGCTCCGACTACATCTCGCTGTTTCGCCGACAACGAATGATGCCCACTCAGCTTGGCGAACGCTTTTTCCGTAAGCGCTTACACGCACAATGCACAGATCGCTTAATAGCGCTAAGTAGAGCGACAATCACGGCAGCCTTGCGCTCGCACATTTGCCCGTAGCCTTAGCGTCGCTTCTGGGGGGGCGCGGCCGCGCACACCTTATGCAAGCACACCCGTTTTATACACACCAGCCTCCTCCCTCTGTCGCATAAAAGCCGAGCACGTAGCGAGTAGAAGTATAGCGTTTAAAGGAGCCCCATATGAGTATATTTGTACATACGAACGGCGCGCGCTTCAAGCTCAACCGTCTCTTACCTGATCGCTTCCTGCCTTAAACCAAAATCTTGGCTGAGTAGTCGTAGGAGATCGTAGGTGCAGAGAGCACTGCAGCCCGTGGTCGCGTTGACATCCGCAGCAGGACCCCTCACTCCTCGCGCGGTACCCCTTCGCACGCACCGCCGGCATGTTGTGGAACGCTTCGGAGTCGTGGGTAGCGCTTTATAGTGCTGACGTAGAGCTACATTCCATGTTAAACGCTTAACATTGATTGCACGAGATCATGTGAGTACGCATTTCCTGTAAACCCAACCTGACTTCTTCGTATGATGTAACCACCAGAATTGGTCTTCGCTGTTGTCTGAAGGCGCTCAGGCAGCACTGGGCGTAAGATAAATACAACTATAGTCGAACCTCGTTATAACGAAATAATGGATATAACAAAGGAATGACGATTCCCATTCGAAGCTAGGTCACCACGGGTTATAACGAAGCTACGGCTATAACAAAGTAATCGCCGGGCCCCTTCAACTTCGTTACAACGAGGTTCAATTGTAATCTGTATTCGTACTGACGTGTCACGGAGGTTGCGCGACCAAATGCGAGTCCGCGACCGAAAACGACGAGTGCGACGTTGCTAGCCGCTGTTCCGTAACGGTCTCTATCGAAACAAGAACTTATACTGGGACTGACGTTGCCGGCAATGCGAAGCCGTACACTCTAAACACGAATACGACTATATGGGAGTAAAGAAGGAGTAAAATGTCCTCTAGTGCACTAGAGGACAGTTTACATCTTTTTTATTCCTTTATGTTTAGGTTTTAGAGTGTATGTGGAACAAGCGTCACAACAACTCGCCAGGCGGCGCCGGTTGATTCAGCCGCTTTGGGACTCGAATCGCTGGATAGGAAAGTCCAGCAGCGTGCAGTTTCCCCTCGACAGTCGTTTTTCAACCAAAGTGACCATTGGCGACTGTCGCTTTGCGACCAAAAAGGCCGCACGACCTCCGTGACTCACCAGTGTGAACGCTTTACCAACAAAGCACCACGCAATGCACGGCACGCAACTCGTATTGCAAACAATTAAACCTTTTTTTTAAACAATCTTGTGCGTTCCAGCAGGCGCAAGGACGAGCCTCGAAAGATGGCACCTACGTTTGTGACCGCTTAAAGTCACCGGAACCCCATAACAGCTATGCGAGCACAAGCGCGGTGATTAATTCGCATGAGTATCAAGAGATGGCGCCTATGTTGGACACCGCTATGCGAACATATGCCCTCGGTTAATTTCAAACAAACCGACCAAGTTGAAGGCAAAAGTGAGCGCAACCCTCCAGCGCAAACGACATCCCGCGGGGCTTCTCGTTTCCGAGGCCCGCGCAAAGAAGCCACATGTCGCCCAGTTGACGGCAGCGACGCAGCTGCTCATTTCGCGCGCGGCGCGCAATGCCGTGAAAGTGTTCCTTGCTCGGCGTCGTCGTGCTAAACATAGACAAGAACGGCGAGTGGCGCAATTGGCCGCCTGTCGCTGCCGTCATGCCCAGCAAAACACAAGCGCCATGAGCGGAATCCGAAGCGCTTCCGGATGCTGGGAGCGCTTCGAGGCTCGCTTTGCATGCTGGCCCCCCGCACCGCTGGCACGAGGGTGACGCTGTGTTGTGCTACGTCACGTTCGTTGTTCGTTCCTTCGTAGTTTTCAGAGCTGCGACCGAATAATCCACTTCGTCTACTCCGTCAGTGATGATGACGAGCGCGCCGAGATTTTTTTTCCCCCGAAAATGCTGCGTTTGCATGATTTTTTTTCTTTCTGGGGCCTGTTAATGCATTTTCGTCCTGCCACGGGCCTTTTCCTTTGTAGCAGACTTGAGAGTAGGCTGCAGCAGCCTATATTTCTGGTAGTCAATGCTAGATTCGACTATTTCGCTTTTGTCGTGCGCTTGCAAAAACAAAAGGAAGCGGAATTTGTGCTTTTCGCGAGTAGGCATACCTCGCAATTTGGCAGCGTCTTCGTTACTGCGTACTTTCGGGGACAAAAGTCCTCACAGGACCCGCGAGCGGTAGCCAAACGCGGAGCTCTGTTATTGGTCGATGGTTCTAGGCCACAGCTGTGAAGGTGAAAGTTTGACTTGGGTTATTTAATGTGCGCTAGTAACTCAGGCGATCGTTGTTAAACGTCGCTCCAATACGCACAGATTGTTGTTCGCGCGTCATGAAGAATTTCTGCCCTGAATAGTACCTTAGATGACCCCTGTAGATTTCTTCGACGGGATCGCTCCAACCAAGGCGGTAGTGCACAACGAGAAGTTCGATACCTTGCCGATTATCCTGCTGAAAAGCTGTGTCTCAGGATCGAAAAAGAAGTGAGAAAAAATTTCAAACCGGTATATTCCCAGCAAAATTTCTGCCCGTTTAAAGCGCACGGGAAGTGGTAAGCGCTCACAACCTGCTCTCATATTTCTATTGGCCGGACATATTTCTACTAGTCCGTATTTCCACTTTCTCACTAATCTGTGACGTAGGGAAACTCGTGTCCTGTACGCTTGCGTCTTAAAACTGAAGAGCAACCTCCAAGCTGTTTACTTCGGTCTGAGGCTGAAAAAATACGCACACTAGGAAGCAGTTTTACAGAAAATAGCAAAACCGCGATTTGGTTCATATGCGCCCCCACAGAAACCAAAAAGCGAAGGAAACACAATCGCGCAAATAACAAGAACCAGGGCGCCATCTTTTGGGCATGGTACTTTTCGAGCTGTTCCATGAAACGACTTCACGCCACCGCGAGCTTCAAGCTGCGAAGCAGAGCGTGCCTAGTAAGACCAGCCTATAGTTTTGCGTCGCGCCTACGTCATCTCCTGTCAACCAATCGGCGCAAACCGAATACTCTTAACACGGATATGCCTATGTGAGAGTAAAAAGAGAGTAAGCTGTCCTATAACGCACTCTGTTTCATAAAAGGGGGTGTGCTAGAGGGCATTTACTCCCTTTTTACTCCTTTCTGTTCAGGGTGTACGATTACCCAAACGCACCCACTGTCCAGTGTACGGCGAAAGTTTCAGCTGGCGGCGAAGTTTCGAATAAGTTTCGAATAAGGCAGCACTCGGGCTGAAAGGGGGGTGCCGTGCGAGCGGAGGACGCGAGGAAACCAAAGATGTCCACGTACCTGCCACAGCCACCGTATTATGCATCCTGTATACGTGCCAAGCCCGGTGCCAAGCGTGCCTGCGCGCCCCCTCTGAGAACACGGCGGGCCGCGGACGCGTGTGCTCCGGGCGCCACCGCGTGTCTTGCCATAGAGTCGACATTTTTGTACATATTTTTCTTATTGTGCTGTACAGTTTTCTAAGCCTAAGGCGCCGCGACTGCTCTTTCGCTTCCGGCCGTTGAGAACACTACACAGAAAGGACATGACAAAACAAAAAAATAAAAGCGCAGTGTGAGTGCCAAATGCTGCCGGCTGCTATACGCACCGACTCCGCCCACTGCTTGTGTGGTGCGCGCGCGCGGTGCGAGGCGCCATTTTTTTGTTTCTTGTGCCGGCGAAGGCTTCTTTTTTTTAAACACACACAGTTGTACATACGAGTTATTATATGTTATTATATATATTATTATTATTATATTTAAGAAAAGAAAAGCCGCGCTGGCAACTGTATGATGCAAGAGAATAAAGAGCATTGATCGCTGAAGCTGCGTGGATTGCTGTGCTCATTTCGATGCGTTCGCGTGGATCTGACGGCTTGCTCGCGCGTCAGATCGCGTGACGCTCCAACGCCGTTTCTCTGAATGGTTTTCACTCATTGAAAGTATCGTGATTGGTGACAATATCGTAAAACGCTTGAGAAAATTCCGGAAATTGCTGCGGATAGCTGCAAGAAACCGACTCCGTCTCAGGCTGAGGGGAAGGCTTCCAACGACGACTGGCGGCAGCGCACTGACCGGTAGGTGGTCCTGGCTCCACCTCGGGTAATGGTTTTCAAGGTGTAACACGCTTTTATGCTGTCGCGGTGTTAGGGAAAACAGTTACTGGCCATAAATGAGGTAATTTCCTCCAGTGAAATAAGTGAAATCTTACTATAAAGAGAGGTTCATGACAAAATATAATGGACATAACAAAGGCACAGCTTTTCTCCTTGGAAGTTCCCATAATTTTTATGAGGCAAAATTTTCCTACAACAGAGATATAATGAACTCCACGGGGGGGGGGGGGGGGGGGGGGGGGGGTCATTTCGTGCTGAAATTATCTATTTGCAACGGTATATTGAACACTTTGTACCCATTCGATGTTGTAAGCTGATTTTACAGCGTATTACCGGCTCTGTCGAGCACTGCACAAAATGTACAGAAAGCTGTTCCCGCCTCAAGCAGTTGCCTCCCCTTGACTGCTTTTCTTGCCACGTACCACCAGCTGCGAACGCGCGGTGCTTCTCGGGAGCTGTACTTGTGTGCATTATAGATTCCGTTTTCGCGACGTGCTCTCATGGTCATATCGTTTGGCAGTCTGTTCGGTGCGCCTGACGGTAATGAGATCCCGCTCGTTTCATGATATAAGTGGAAGTGGTACAAAAACTAAAGCGCAAGTTAATTTCCGTTTACTAGAAGGCCCTTTTAGCAGTTGCATCAGGTGCGAAGAAGTGTAGAGATATATAGATGAATTTTGGCGCAGCTATGATCACATTGCCTACAATCTTAAGCAACAAAGAAGCAATCACTAACGCCACCGCTAGCGGTGTGAAGGGAAGAAAAAATTAAGATTCCTCTCATTCGATTTCTAAACGATTGGGAACTCTTATCAAAAGGTCGTTTGTTAGCCCTCGTTCTAGCGTACCCATTCTCCACAAGACATTGCTGTCATGCAGTGAAGGGATGTAGCCCCCGTGCTCGTGCGTCATGCGGAGAAGCGAACCGAAACGCGTCCTCGCCTTTGCGACCAAGTCCCCACCACGCGTCCGCTTTCAAAGCAGCCTGTATCGAATTCATCGCATAGAAAACGAGACTGACTATTAGAAACGGGTCTCTTCCTATCCTGTATGACAATATTCCTCCAAGGCCCATTTTATAGGCTGTGAAGGCATTGTGGGCCGCGGGGTAAAAGAATGACGGACAATTTAGCGGGGTTGGGTCAAAAGCGAATTAGGTGAGCTTGCACTCCGGTTTTAACTTCTATTTCGGTTCCAGGCTTGGATTTCAAGGGCAAGCAGACTTAGACGAAGGTCTGCGAAATCAGTGAGGGGGGGCCTTAGTGCTGGCGCACTAAAACAGGAGAGGAGACTTAAGCTCCTCTTTAAGGGTATGGCGCGGAAACGTTAATGGGTTAAAGCCCTTAAGTGCGGAACTGGTCATTCTGAAATTTACATTCACAGACCGCTGGGAGTCCTCGTCCCACTCCTGGCGCTGTGGTGCAGCGGCTAAGCAATGCACCACTGTCCTGCGATGGCAGGTGCTGCCACCCGCGGATACCCAGTTTGCTCTTCTGGAGCAACCTCTCGCGACCAATAATTAATTAAATTGCCACCTGCCACGGTAGGTAGGCAGTTTGGCTCACAATGCAGTGGGCAGGTTGGGATGACGTCACAAGGTCACATGGCCTAGGTGGCACCACTAGGCGAAGCTTAGCTAAAGACAGACAGTGCCGAAATAGGAGACAGGGGGTCCTAGTGCATGCTCGCGCACTAAAATGGGCCCCAGTTGGCGAAGCTGACACATTTGGCTGACATTTATGAAGCTGACATATTTGGCGGCTGTAGCGAAGCAACGTCTATGACGAATAGACCGGTGGGCCCCTTCAGATTCGTTATTCGGCTGTAAATTAAGCCTTAAAGTGTTGGGTCACCGTGGTAGGCGAAATGCGTGGCTAATTGGAGATGAAAGATATAAAATCAGCGTGGCCAGTGTTCGCGCTGAAGCGAAGCAGCGTAGAGATAAAAGCAAGGAACGAGCACATTGCCCTCAGTACAGCACTTAAACGCCGTGATTTTTTCGCGGCACATTGCTCCAGCGCCCAATGAAGTTTGCTCACGAATGTACTACGTAGTGCTCGACTGAAGGGATGGCCACGCCTAAGCGCTAGTGGGATTCAGCTTGCTGGTTGAAATCCAAGCACACGACAGTCGAAAGCGATACCATGGCGAACCATTCTAGCTTTCAGCACTATGCAATGATTTCGCAAATCCCTACTTACCTTAACAGTGTAACAGCAAACCGGAGACGTCTTTGCATTTTTCTGACTTTCCCACCTTGTAGGAACACTCAGCGCTGGCGATCTTGACATCGCTATAACAACATCCTGGGAGAGTGCGACGGTCGTGTGCAGTCCCGCTTGCATGGCGGACGTTTGCAGAGGACAATTTTACACTAGTTTATGGAAACAAGGCTGGACGTATATTGGTTCCTTGTTGTTGTTGGCCTCGGTGCTTCTGTTTAAGTGACTTCATTTTTCCTGACGTCTGGTAAAGTCGGTGCAGCATTTATTCGCACTAAATGGATTCCGTAGGCACAAAAAATTTGCATCTAGACTGTGGCAGCTAGTACTCTCATTAAGTCACAACACTGGGCAACAATGAATAAGAGACGGAGCATTTCAAAACGTATTTTATTCATTACTCATAATGATATAACATTCCGAATGCACTGTATTCAGAAATAGTAGTTTGTGAAGTATATATGTTCGCTCGAGTAACAGCACCAAACTCAAAGCACTCTCATGAGAAACCCGTATTTCGTTGTAACAGTGCAAAACGCACCAGTATGACAAGAAAAAAACGCCACCTGCAAACTTCGGTACCATATTACTATTTTTTTTCTTATTTTCTTCACAATTAGAATAAAGCATGCTTTATGATATGCCATGTTGGATCCAGGTGTCCTGCAAGACTGAAGCATTATGTCTAGTCAGCTAGAGTAATGAAGCATTCTACGACTGCGTCCCGCAATAAAAATGTTCACAGAGGAGAGGATATTTCATTCATTTATTCGTTTATTCCTGCAAGCCATCGTCGCAGGCGAGGATCCTTGCTCAAGAGCAGAAGTGGCCGAGCCATGAGCGGCCAACAGTACGCCACTGTAGCACGCCAGGGTCGTGTTACCACCGGCCGACCTCTCCTCCTTTCCTTTCAATAACATTCCTTTCTCTCTCTCTCTTTCTCCATTGTCGCACGCGAGACCACCGCGGGAGAGAAGTTTCGGAGGATGCCTCTGCACCTACCAACTCAACTTCGCCTTTTCAGTAATTAGATTATTAACGTTTTTCGCGGCCTTTTCGTATTATACATGATATCAAGGCAGCAATGCGGTGAATTGAGTGGAACAGGATGTGTGTCTCGGTCACGGCCTAATCTTACATCGTAATCTCAGCCGCAAGTGAATGCGGGTGGCTAACGGCATGAAGGATCAAATCCGAGCCATGGAACGGATTATTTTATAAATGGCGTTCCATTGGTACAGATCTTAGCACAACAAAAGCGAACGCCAAGTCATTAGTAACATGTAGGTTCCCACCTTGGTTTCGGTTTCGTTTTCCCTATACTCCTTGCACTGTCATCATCGGCTCTTTAATCTCTCTTGTTTGAAATAAGAGCTATCGGGGCTTTTTTATTTCCTCCGTTCGAAGACCAGACGCCAGAAAATGGCGGCGAGGATGGGATTCGAACCCACGTGGGCGTTTGGAGCTCGGGTGACTGATCACTCCCGAAGTATGAGAGCATAATACTTGTTCGTACATCTTTTTTTTTTCTAAGCAGAATTGTTACGAAACCACGCGGGATTTATCTCCTTTTCAAGCTCTATGCTAAAATAAAAATAAATTTCATGCTTGAGTGCGAATTACCAGTTACTTTCCCTATAGGGCTGATCGAATGCAATACAATATGGGCGCAATTTTTTTTTTTTTTTCAGTGCCGTCTTAGCATGCAACGTGGAATATATAGGATATGCGACCTGATTCTGTCTGTGCGAATCCCATATTACCCCACTTAACATCACGCGTTGCGCCATGGATAAAAAGAAATTGAAAATATTTGCCAAAGTGGCGTTCCGTGCATTTATAGCGGCGGGTGAACTATCGGGGACAGAAGTTATGGGAACGCGAGCGCCCCCAGAAAATGCATCGCTGGGGAGACGCTTTTTTTTTTTTATCGCTGTGCACATTCCTGTTCGAAGGGGTGGTCGTCCGAGGATGTCCCCGGAACAGTGTTCCAATCTCCCGGCTTGATACTCCCTTTTATAAAAGGAGGTCAGCTAGGGGGAGCTAGAGGTCAGCTTACTCCATTTTTAATCTCATATAGGCGTATTCGTGTTTAGAGTACAGTGATGCATTTGAGCCAGATGTTGCGCGTCCGGGACACTTCTGTCCCCGGAAGTACGTACAGACTCGCAAGCGATGGGAGAACCGAAACGCCAAGTTTTTCCACGCTTTCGCTGTCGGATCATCCCATGCCAAACCTAGCAGAAATTGCGCTCGACCCCCCTCGATCTTCTCGATAAAATTTGTGGCTCCTTATTGAACCAGCTTAAGCAATTGCCCTTAATAACTTTGGCGAAAAGAATTTACTGGTCATGTGACAGCCCTTCGAATTTCTCAGAGGAGTGCAAAAGTTGGTGTCAGAAAAAAAATTTACAAAAATCAAATATTTTACTTTTGCGCTTGAAAAGTTTTTAGAGATAATAATATGCATTGTGGTTTTTATTCGCACAGAAAAAAAAAGTTGTAGCGCAAATTTTGTCCTTTACTTTTGTGAAAAAAAACGGCGTTTTTACAATTTTTTGTACTCTTTCGCGACATTGGCGAGAAACGCCATTTGTTTCGCCGCTTATCTATGAAATTTACTGTCTAATTAAATGGTTTAATGTATGATACAACACTGTATATTTCAGAAAAAAATGTCGAACTTAAAAAAAGGTGTGCTTCGCAGCGTTTTCGGGCATAATTTTTGTACAGAGGCGTTTCTAGTAAAAATATAAATTGTAGCTCAATTGATAGCTAGTTGCATTGAAATTTTGCTCAGCGATTTTTATCGAAACCTTTTTTGTTTTAAGCGAGAAAAAAAATTGAGGTTCAGCGCTGTACCTCCAGCCATGGTCGGTCCGTACCGCCACTGCACTGCTCGACATGCTTTTGCCAGTTCCCGATTGGATTGCAAAACAGAGTCATACGCTGCCCGCGAAGCGCGCTGCAGCAAACATTAAAGAGATAAGAGTGCCCCAGGGGGCTCTGTGTCGTCAACGGAGCCTATGTGTTGGCCAGCTGGAAAATCAAAATCGTCCCAAGGCGTCATGAATACTGTCGCGACGGCTTAATCGCAGTGGCTGGGTACGCATGACGTAGTGAAACGAAATTATATAGTCGCCACTGCTACATGGGCTGATAGCCAGGCAGCGCAAAAGCGGTGTTTTGATAGCGGCAGCAAGGCAGCTTTAATAGGCTGCGCCCTGTACGTAAGACATGAGCTACTTCGTGACTTCGGGACCGGTTATGAAGACAACACAAGAACCTATTCAAGCAAGTCAATCTGCGGCCTTTGAAAAGCGTCATGGAGGTGAGCCACCATGTTTCAGTTATGTTCCGGCTATAAGCGTAATTTATACCATGCATTAAACCGGAATTGCATGAGGTTATGCTCCTTGCGACGCGACGTACGATGGTGGGCGTGTGCCGCTGGCGCACGACACGAAGCGAAGAACCTTGGCTGTAGAACAGCACGTTTTCATTGTAGCATCCGTTGCTACCGCTTTAACATTCAGTCGCCTCGCGTTATCGAGAATGTAGGACCCTACTAGCGCCCCCATCAGGATTGATAAAAAAAAGAAGGTGGGGTACTAGTGAGAATGAAAATCCCTCTTCGATAATACACAAGCGCAGTGCGCTAACTATATTTTAAGGTCCTAATACTATTAGCTGATCGAGGTATGGCCACATCTTTCCTCTTTCTATCTTTCTACTAGATAGCGGCGGTGGCTCAGTGGTTATGGCGCTCGGCTGCTGACCCGAAAGACGCGGGTTCGATTCCGGCCGCGGCGGTCGAATTTCGATCGACGCGAAATTCTAGGGGCCCCGTGTACTGTGTGATGACAGTGCACGTTAAAGAACCCTTGGTGGGTCGAAATTTCCGGAGCCCTTCACTACGGCGTCCCTCATAGCCTGAGTCGCGTTGGGACGTTAAACCCCATAAACCAAACCAAATCTTTCTACTAACCGCCGCGTAGACTGAGTGCCTATCACGCTCAGCTGCTGACAATACAGAAGCGGGTACGATCCTGGCCCAACAGAGAAATGTGAACGGCGCCATGGCCGTGTTCTGCAGTGCAGTGACGGTACAGGGTGCAGCGCTGAACTTAGATTTTTTTTTCTCGCTTCAAACAAAAAACGCACCGATAAAAATCGCTGAGCAAAATTTCAATGCAACTAGCTGTCAATTAAGCTACAATTTATTTTTGTACTAGGAACGCCTCTGTACGAAAATTATGTTCGAAAACGCTGCACCGCACACTTTTTTTCCAAGTTTTTTTTTTTTCTGGAATATGCAGTATTGTATCATACTTCAAACCATTTAATGAGATAGTACATATTATAGAGACGCGACGAAACATGTGATGTTGCTCGCCAATATCGCGAAAGAGTATAAAAAATTGCGAAAATGGTGTTTTTTGGGGAAAAATAATGACATAAAGCAACACAAAAGCTTTGTGCTACAAATTTCTTGGCTGTGCGATTAAAACCCACTATATATATTCATTATCTCTAAGAAATGTTCAAGCGCAACACTGAAATATTTGCTTTGTTATAATTTTTTAGTGAGACGAACTTTTGCACTCCTCTGAGAAATTCGAAGGGCTGTGACATGACCAGGACACTTGTTCCGCCAAAGTTATTAAGGGTAATTACTTTAGCCGGCTCAATAAAGAGCCTCAAATTTTATCGAGAAGATCGAAGGGGGTCGAGCGCAAACTCTGGTACGTTTGGCATGGAATGACCCTGTTATACGTGAAGACGAGGTGGAGTATTGTAAGATGTGCGCGATGGGGCGAATTTTACAGCTGTTTGTTCTTGAAAATTTTCAAACTTGTTCTCTCGCAAACGTAACGGCATCCTGATTTCTCTCCTCAACCAGATTAAACCGTGACAGCGCGCCACGGACGAGTATTTCTCTAGAGTACATTTAAGAAAACTGCCTGCATACTTCGCACCATACAGGATGTACGTATCGTTCATGCACGAAGCCTTGCTTGTTCAGGATCAATTATGAGGCGTGTCATTCAGTTTACAGCTACACTTACCCGAGTGTTAAGACCCGTCCGTTTTCATAGCGAATTTACACTGGTTTGACTCAGAGTGCAGCCAGTACGGTTCAAAGTGTACAGGCAACGTAGACGTTTGCTATGGCGATCTGAGACAGCTTTACTTTTCTTTTGTTGGGGTGTGTGTGTGTGTGTGTGGGGGGGGGGGGGGGGGGCTCTTGCTGATTACAAAACTAATGCATAAAAGTAAAGACGAAAGCAATTCGTGACATATAAACTGCAAGCTTCAATGCGGAGTGGGGCGACAATTTCGTGCTTCGACAAAGACAACAATGCATCCATTTCGCGGCTATCACATGACCCGTGACCCAAATGTGTATGGCGACGTCCTTCGCAAGCGATCAATACTCGCCCCGAAAG
Organism: Amblyomma americanum; assembly: GCF_052857255.1. Classification (NCBI taxonomy): domain Eukaryota; kingdom Metazoa; phylum Arthropoda; class Arachnida; order Ixodida; family Ixodidae; genus Amblyomma; species Amblyomma americanum. The sequence goes on from NC_135499.1 coordinate 182,358,139, forward strand.
GATAAAAAAAGTGCATTGACAGGCACGCCTCGTGCCTTGGTACACAAACAGACAGGGTGTTAGCTGCGCAGCAGCTTAAGTCACGAAGCACGCATAATCTTACGCCGTGGATTTGCTTTGATATGATTCATGTCGCGTGCTCACACAATCGAACCCTTGAATTGAGCGACGTTCCATCGCTGTAACAGGATTTGCGCAGGCAACATCTGAGTGTTTTCCTGTTCTTTTTCTCTTCAAGCAAAACTGCAAGCAAAAACTATCACTTTTTCCTTGTTGTAGAGTTCGCTCGGTGTCAAGAGATCTACCTCCACACGTACGAAATCCATATTAGCGCGCTGTGGGAGCTAACACGATTAATGATAGACTAATAAAGTGGTATTAGGGAAAGAATATCATACGCGCGTCCTGAGCTAGCTCTACGAAAAGGGGGTACCACGGCGGCTATCTTGGACAAGACAGTATAGTTCCACCACCAGGGCGGCTCCACTTCCCCTCTCCGTCCTGTAAGGACTAAGTGCAGACGCGCGTGAACTGCCGTCAAGTCTAAGCTTGTAACTTCAGTCGCATGATACTGTCTTGATGCTCTGAGATGACGGAATATCTCTTTCCGGTACCGGTATCAGGACAGAGTTGCTGAAATCGTCAAGTTGCCAGATGGACACGAAAAGTGTGCTAACTATAAAGACGCGAATATAGCCCGGAAGTTAGCTCGATTAGTTGTGCGTGAGATTATTTGTAAATTGGGCAACATGTCCGAGAACAAGATATGCGTAGCTTTGCGAGACTACCAGGAAATCTGTGTTCGATTTCCGGAGCTCGGCATGGACACTTCGTTTTTACATTACATATATTAGACTAAAAAGGTTAACCGGCTGAAATTCGAAATAGCCCGAGCCTCTTGACAGTATTGCGCTAAGTGTCAACACATAGCTTTTTTTTAAGTGTCAAGAGCAATAACTCACGTACAATATATAATGCTAAAGCGTTTCATTTCTCTTAAAAGTCCAGCGATGCGATAATTATCACCTAAGAAATGTGCTGATAACTACCCTGCATAAATCCTTCAAAGGACATGCAGCATCTAAACGTTATGGCATGGAGAGGAGCCTTTTGCCTCTTTGTGTATAATCAGATGTTATAGACATCTCCGGGTAGTGCAATGTTATTACGTGCACTTCTGAATGTCAACTCACCATCGTTTACATCGATCACTTGCATTAATACTGATCGCAACCTTTATGTATCTGTGTAACACGTCCTAAGATAGGCACTTGGAATACTTTCACGGCTCTTTCGTGCACTGTGTACATGTAGTTGCTCTCAGTCAGAACGTGGCGCTCGGCAATGAATAGGTCAGGTGGTAATGACTCCTTTGTTGCTAGTTTTCGGTCGTATAAAAAAGTGCTCTTTTTCACTGATGCGCCACAGCGACGTAGCCTGAAGATAACAACAGTGCGACATAACACTATACGCCACTTCAACAACGACCGCTGCATTTTGCAGCTGCACAAAGCCTAACTGTGCGGCTGCAAAACATGCTATAGCTCAATAGCTTGATTCTAACAAACAGTGTTTCGTTAAATCTCCGCCCTCCCAACCACCCCGAGAGAACGAGGCACAGGATGCGGGAGAGCGACGTCAGTCCAACGAGACAACCACACGTCTATCTGTCTGTTCAGGGAGTGTAAACACCGACGGTCATGTGCTACATTCGGCCACCGTTCCAGAAGTTCTGCCCCAGGGTTGCTGGACAGCGCACAAGCCCCGGCGCTCGAAGCAGTTCCATTCTGCACGCATGTTGCAAAGCAACCACCAATACTCAAACGTCCTTGCTGGTGGCAGGCCCAAACTGCTAGTTCAAACAAGCAAGGAATCCGCTTCGCATGTTCTTCAGTAGGACCTGCGCGAAACTAGACCGCCGAAACAAAAAATGAATAAAGCGCTGTTTTGTTTCGTTTGTTTTGTTTCTGTTTTTGGGCACCTAGATCTTCTTGCTCTCAGTCACGTTGTCGAGAGACGCGCACCGACTGTAGCCGAGAAAGTTCCTCTTGCGCTCCACAAGCGCGCACATGACGCTTCGCAAGCACCGGCTCTGCTGGCCATGGCGCGCGCGCGGGTCACGAAGAGGCCAGCTTGGTGTCCCTCTGGGCGATGTAGCCCGGCGGCAACGCAAGTTCCAGGGCTCCGCGGTGGCACGGGGTAGTGCGCACGCTCACGGGCTGCGTCGGCTGGTAGGCGGGGCTCAGGGGTCGTAGGGGAGTGATGATGCGCGACGGAGGGTCAGCCACCCTCAGCGGGTCAGCTGCCCTCAGCGCCTCCGCCAGAGGAGCGGCCGCGCCTGAGGCCTCTGCCACGACCCTGAAGGCCACGTCCGGGTGGATGATGCCCTGGGCGTCTTGCGCTGGAACAATGCATGGGCGCCCGTTTGTGAGCAGTTTGCAGTCGCTGGTAAAAAGAAAAAGAATGGTAGTTTTCGGACTGTTACGAAGAATAGCGCAGAACCTATGGCATGTTGATGCAGGGGCATTATAGAGAGTTATATGTGTGTATATCGTACCTGAGTTGTTCTACACAGATAAGTATATAGTAGCCGAAGTAATCAGGACGATTATGACGGAGGCTGCGGCGCAGAGGAATCAAACATCCCGCCGGTAACGAAAGAGAAAGTAAAGAAATGCTTAGAAGCAATGCAGCAAGGGGGACAGCAGCTGCTAAGGGCCACTAGATAAACTGCAGATCTCTTGAGCGGCGTTGGGAAGATTATGCTAGAAACACAGGCCGTCCTTTATACGCAGTGCCACATAACCTCGAGAAACTGGAATCTTGAAAGAACGCTAACTTTATCTTACTACATAAGAAAGATGAAGTCAAGGGTTTGAAAAAAACACACCGATCAAGCCTACTGTCCGTTGCCTGTAAGGTATTTACTAAGGTGACCGCTAATAGAGTCAGGACAACCTTAAACTTCAATTAACCAAAAGATCATTTTAGCTTTTGTAAAGGCTACTCGGCAATAGACCATATTCACACAATCAGTCAGGCGATAGAGAAATGCGCAGTATAACACGCTCCCAAATATAGCCTTAGTAGATTACGAGAAAACATTTGACTCAGTCGAAACTTCAGCAGTCATGCAGGCCTTACGAAATCAGGGTGTAGAAGGAACGTGTGCAAAAATGCTGATAGATATCATAGCGGCTGAAAAGCCATCGTAGACCTACACAAATATAATAAAATCCGAATAAGGAAGGATGTCAAGCAGGGAGAGGCGATCTCTCCAATGCTCTTTACCGCGTGTTTACAGGAGGTGTTCAGAGACCTGGCTTGGGAACAGTTGGCGATAAAAGTTAATGGAGAATACCTTACTGATATGTGATTAGCTGATGTCATTGCCTTGCTAAGGCACTCAGGAGATGAGCTGCAAAGCATGATCGAGAAGCAAATTAGAATGGCGGGTATAAAAATTAATATGCAGAAAACTAAAGTAATGTTAAACAGTCTCAGAAGGGCAGCAGTTTATGATGCATATAGCCAGGTGCTGGAAATTGTAAAGAAATATTTCTACTTAGAGCAGGTAGTGGCCGCAGGCCCGGACTATGAGAGTGAAATAACTAGAAGGGAATAAGAATGGGGGGTAGTTGGCAGGTACTCACTGCAGGTACTCACTGGTCATGAATGACAGTTTACCAATATCCCTCAAGAGAAAAGTGTACAACAGCTGTATCTTACCAGTACTCACATTTAGTGCAGAAACGTGGAGGCTAACAAAAAGTGTTCAACTTATATTGAGGATAACGCGGCGAAGCCATAGAAAGAAAAATTATAGGTGTAACGTAAAGAGACAGAAAGAGAGCAGAGTGGATCAGGGAACGAACGTGAGTTAATGACATCCTATACTCGAAATCAAGAGGAAGAAATGGGCATGGGCAAGGCATGTTATGCGAGGGCAAGGTAGCCGACGGTCGTTAAGGGTAACGGAGTGGATTCCAAGAGAAGGCAAACTTAGCAGAAAGTAGAAGAGGGTCAGGTGGGCGTATGCGATTAGGAAGTTTGCATAGGGATACGGTGGCCGCATCTGCCATAGGACAGGGTTAACAGGAGGGATATGGGAGGGGCCTTTGTCGTGCAATGGATGGAGTTAGGATGATGCTGATAATGATGTATAACGGATGCCTGTACTAAAATAAAGAAGGTTTTAATAAAGACTGAGTGTCCTAGCCGAGTGAAGAGAACAAAGTGCTTTTGAGAGTCGCGTGGCTTAGTCTGCAGTATATATTTTTTTGCTCTCCAAAGTTGATTAAGTAGTGCCTACTACTCAGCTAACTTTTATATATTGGGCTCAAGAATAAGGTGTCAACACCGAAGTTATATATCGTCCTTAAATATGGCTGGCTGAAATGTTTGCACCACGGTGCCGTTTACGTAGGTTTATTTACTGGCCTTAAATTAAAGCACATGAAATACAAGCGATACCACATGACAGCTGCTGGCGCATGGCTCTCGCCCAGTGCACACGCAAACCTCCATCTCGGACACCGCTCCAGAGAACATCGGATTCTGTTGCTTAGGGCGAGCCCTGGGACGCTCAAGCAGCACCGATGTTACGCTACTTAAAGCTGCGTAAATAGTACTCTGGTGCAAACATTCCAGCCGGCTGTTTTTAAAGGCAATCTGCAGCTTCCGCATGTACACTTTATTCCTGCCAAAAATATTTAGAAAGCTAGATAATAAGTCTTGACTAATTAATTCAGTTGACAGACTGCTGAGAGAGTTTCATGGCCTAGTCATCAGAAGAAAAAAAAGTATAAATTGTCGCGTAGTGGCGACGGCAGTCCAGCAGTTATGAGCACAGTGAAGAGATTTTCAAAAGAAACTTTATTGGGCTGACCTGCGCCCAGAAAGAGCTGAACGACTAGGCTGCGGCGATAGCAACAAACGCGATCGGCGGTCGTCGAGGAACAGAAAATCCCTGCCGCTCGCAATCGCGCTCAATTTAAAGCTGGCTAGGAACCTTCGAAATAAAGCCCTAAAAACAGCTACAAAAACCTCGAACAAGGCAGAAGCAGTTGTGTGTGGGTGCGATCATTCGAGATAAAATTGGTCGCATCTCGCATCACAAAGTGATTAAGCCGCGTTCCGTAGGCATTCAGCAGGAACAAACAAATGTGCAAAGCTTCGCAACATTATAATATAATGTGATCGAGTGCTGAGCACTCAGCTGCTTACACTTGACTAGGGCACTCCGTTTTTTTTTAACCTTGATTACTTTTGGCAGGGACACCCGGTACATACGATGCACTTTGCACGCGCGTATGGTTGTCACTGTTCATGGCAACGTATACGATTAATTAATTCTTCTCTAAGAGTTAGATCAGTCTTGTCTTGAAGGACCATGTCCACAGTAAGCCATAAACAAGTGGGCTAGTTGATATAAAGCCTCTTAGGAAGTGCTCTGTAGCGGTGGCATCACGTCGCGTGATAGTCGTCATGCGGCTGCATGACGTAAGACCTCAGTGTGGCCTCTCAGACGTGCACACATTTCCGTCACGAGCGGCAAGGTCAGCTTGCTGTTCCGGCTAGGCTACGACGTGCAACCGATAAATGGCGTGTGGGCACGCTAGTTGACTTAATGGCTCAGGGGAGTTCCAGCGCACCTAGATCACTGCCTCTACTGCACTGCAATGCTCCGCTCTGCGGACTAGCGTGTGTTGCGTTCGACTAGATCTTTACAGGGGCCTTGAAACACCTTCTGGGGAGGGTGCATAAACTTGCTCAATCACTAAATTGTGCTGCCATGATAACATGAGCCAAATAATACACTTCTACACACAGCAGAGAACCCACAGTCGTACGCAAAAGGTGGCACGCCCTTTCCAGCGATTTTTTGAGGCTCTGGCTCTCCTCCATGTCGCGCTTCAGCGTATGTCGGTTGAAATGTGGCTATTGTTTAGGTTCTTTAAGACGTCACACAGCTACCATCGCCGCGGCCAGTCAGCCGCGTCGCTCCGATGAGTCAGCAAAAGCTCTTCCCACCGCCTCCCCGTCGGTAGCCGGCGGTGGGGCCGAGTGGGTGGGGCCGGTCAGAAAAGGAGCGCCGACCTTTCAGAGTAAAAAAAGTGACGAGAGGAGAGGAAAAGGCGCGAAAACGCCGTAATTCAAATTTTGACTACAGATAACTGAGCTTCTAACAAACACATTCAAAAAATCCTTGCTGGAAGATATTCGTAATGCGACGTCGTTTAAGATCGCAAGTATATCGCAAGTTTATTGAGAGTACCTTTCAGAGCCCGTTTAATGTGCATGCATCGTTCACGCTCGAGCAAAGTGAGCAGTATTGCTAATCACTGAAACATGTCTAGGTATGAATGGAAGGTTCGAGAAAATTGTTGTAACTGCATGGAAGGTGTGGGCAAAAGTAAATGGGTAACACTGCAGCTATCGACGTCCAGCCGAACGAAGGCGAAGTTCTTTCCAGCAAGAGACGAAGGTTCACTTCACTCACTGGTCCTCAGTGCTGCGGCCGGCAGGGCTGCGGTGGGGATGCACAATGTGGGAGACTTGCGGCGTGGTCTCCGGCAGCACACAATGCAGAGTACGGTCATGACCACTGCGGACGCCATTACCACCACGAGGGCTATCCTGCACGTAGCACGAAGAGAATGCACATTTTTTTTTGGTCTTCAGCAGTACCTTGACGTTTCCTTGGCACTACATCTCCAGCAGTTCTGCACAAAAGAGCGTTGCAGCCGTCAACTGGTGATGCTTAGTGCAGAACCACGCTTAGCTCTAGGGGAACTTTTATTTTATGATGAATCAATCGAAAACGCATTAATTTGGGCGGCATGTATGCCAGGTGTTTCAGGAAAGCCGGTCACTAATTTTTAAAACTAGGGTTTTTGAGGTAAAGAGAAGCGTTTTGCGACATAGTAATACCAGTGTTGGTGGACGTCAAAAAATAGACGAATTATGTTAGCTGGTAAAGTGATTAACTAAATTATGATAGTTAAGTTTTTAGCTATTACAGATAGGCATCTGAATACAATTAGAGATTTGTAGCCGGCCGTTATTAATAGCCATATCAGTCTTCAGACATTCGGAAACGCGATTACCCTTGGCGCTGTGGCTCGACAAAATTTGGCTGTTTCAACTAGTTCTGTGTACTGGAGGGGTTGCTTGGACTGCATGCTTTACGAAACCGCATGTATTTGTGTCTTGTGTTGCACATATATGTTTTGTGAGCGTAGGCTTATTTATGCGTTAAATGTACATGCGGGAGAAGAGGCATACATACAAGCACAAGAAATAGGAGAGTAAGCTTACATGCATGCAGTCGTGGCCGAAATTGTTTCACCGTTCGACTAGAGTGTTGTCTTACAAGAACAATCACTCCGTGCCACTGCTCAGCTGTTAGCAAGGTACCAATACTTCCAGACGTTTTAGGCCGCCTCCTGACAGTCGCATGTGAGACAGCGAGAAGTGCTACCCAATATACAGAAGCTCCAGAGCATCTGCAAGCCCATGCTCCCGCGCTACAGATTTGAAAAAAAAAAATCGTTCGTTTCAAGAGAACACTGAAGGCGGCCTTACCAGAAGTACCATGCTGGATGGAGGTACGCCAGGGTAACGCGCGGGGTCCTTTCCTTTACGGGGCTGGATCGGTGTACTGCACGGCTGAGCCGTATCCATGCGCAAACACAACCTTCGTGACCTTGGTGCGGGAAGCTGCAGTCTGCAAAACGAGCACAAAAGTACTAAGCGTGGAATCTGGACCTAATTGGAAGTTTCCTGGCCGCTATGCATTTCTCCGTAAATAAAGTTCAACTAAGAAAATGTGGCGAAACGGCCGGCATATTAAGTCACTGGACAAAGCAGGCCGGCGTTGTCGCCAAAGACGACTAAAGCGTATAGTGCACGGTGAGCAAACCGTCATAAAAACAGTTCTCTGGCGTTATTCTATTCGCATGCACTGTTATAAATACCTCCAAGTTTGAGTAAATCCAAATATGTAAACTAGAAAAAGCCTTTCAGGAGACAAATCTAAATTCATTCGTACGGCCGCCGCCGCGGTGGCTGAGTGGTTATGGCGCTCGGCTGCTGACCCGAAAGACGCGGGTTCTATCCCGGCCGCGGCGGTTGAATTTCGACGGAGGCAAAATTCTAGAGGCCCGTCTACTGTGCGATGTCAGTGCACGTTAAAGAACCCCAGGTGGTCGAAATTTCCGGAGCCCTTCGCTACGGCGTCCCTCATAGCCTGAGTCGCTTTGGGACGTTAAACCCTCATAAACCATGAACCATTCGTACGGCTGCACCCCCAGCAGTAACGATGAACGATTCAATTGTTTCTAAACTGCTCACATCCTGAGATGGTCTTAGCTTCACACTGCGCAAGCCCATCGTAAATGTTTTTTGTTTATACAAGTATAGAAATCATGTGATCCAAAATGCGAGAATTAGCAAACAAATAGAGCAAACACAAAGTGAACGAGGGATGGGGAAGCCTCAGGAAACTTGCAAACGTTTCGACAGGAGGAGCGAGAGATTAGGAGTGGCGTACGAACTGCTAGATGAATAGAACGGCGTTAAAAAATACTCACCCTGAACGCGATTAAAACAAAATTGTGAAGTGCCATCGTACAGATAAGTGCAATAAAAAAGGTGCGCCCATAAGCTAAATTATCGCGCTGATCTGGCCGTTTGAGCGCCGTTAATTTTGCTTAGCCTTCAATAAACGTGTGTGAAACCATGCGCAAAATTTCGTGGACGTTCTCTGAGAACACTTCCAGCCTGTGCATGCAGATCATCATCAGCGCGCTACAAATACCGTTATCCCCAACCTCAGCATGCTTAGCATAGCCGGCAGTATGCGCATCTGAGACCACTAGAGCGGTTATCTGTCCATGTCGTTCGAACTGGTCTAGAAGCGTGCTGACGTGCTTATACATTTTCTTTATCCATGCCATTTCAGTGCCTGCGAACTTAGTTGTTGTCTGCCAATCTTGACGCAGGCCGAAATAATTAGCGAATTTTTAGCTTCGCGAAATCTGTTGTTCCAGTCTAGACAGATCCGCGTGCATCACGCTTCCTCACCGCATTGGCGCAAAAGGTGCGAGTAGTTGTTGCCCGTTTCAGCAGTGACCGTTGCTTGGTCTTTCAGTTCTCTTGCACTGAACCTAATGCAACAGCAGAATAACGGCCTGAGGGCCGAGTTGGTGCATGATGAAATGAACGGCGGCGCCAAAATGACGCTAATAATATTAACACTAACATGTGCGCATGTGGTGTCTCTTCTTGTTAGTGTCCTTGTTGCACCGCCATTCATTTCCTAAAGCAACAGCAGTCGCCAGCAAATCAGCTACATATTGAAAAGTAACCATGCAGCACACGACAGTAGTAATAACCGTCAATGAGGTACCGTTGTACAGCGCGAACTCAGCCTAATTAGGCCTCTGATTTCCCGCCCAAGCTGCATACTGCCGCTGTAGTGGGCCGCTGCACGAGTGTTTCTGACGGCGTAAACTTTTTGTTGGACTCATACCGCCCCTCAGCACGTTTATCACGGATTTGCCGTGGCTCGACCATAACCCCTACTGCTGCTGACCTCGCCAGCCGCCCGACTCCTTTCCAGGGTCCATTTCCACTTCTTGAGCTACCCCTTTTTGAACGGTTCCTTCATGGAAAAGGCCTGCATTCCTTCCTCCGCATGGTTCGGACCTCCTCAGCGGGCCAACCCGTCGGCAGGAGGTTCTACTTCGAGGACTGCGGCCGGCCGTTGTGGCCCTGACCACTGTAGTCGCCAGCTGTTCGCAGCCACGTTTCCATGCCTCTAACCCTCCCCCACAGCACCCCATCTGGTACTACCCCAGTCTTAGGTAGCTCTGTCTTCGCCACCTTCAAGGCAAATACCTCCACTTGGCCACCACCCCCGATCTGGCCCGGCCTCATGACTTGTAACGCTGGGGCTGGAGACCTAATCGTCTCTCCTTATACTGCAGCCTACATCGGGGAATCCTGGGTTCATCTTTATATTTGAACTCTTCATATACCGCGGGGAATAATTTAGCAGCTCGAAAGTTAGAGAGCAGAGCTTCTCAGTTAGGTATGGAGAAATTTGTGAAGTATACAAAGCCAGGAAATCTTACGCCAAAGTTCAAGGTTGGTGGGTGTACAGGCCCAGCCTCGTGTGTGCGTGTGTGTGTGTGGGGGGGGAGGGGGGGGGGGGAGGGGCTACTGGGTTTGAATATCGGTGCCGCAGGAAATCCGCGGTTTTCTCAATAAATTCAAACGTCCCCCGGTCAGGTGCTCGGCTTTCCCATAAGGTAGAGACGCTCGTATCACCTCCTCCTGCAGACTACAACGCGCCCAAGCATCGTACCTTTCCTGTAATAATAATAGTTTGTTTTTTTTTTGGGGGGGGGGGGGAGGAAATGGCGCAGTATCTGTCTCATATATCGTTGGACACCTGAACCGCGCCGTAAGGGAAGGGATAAAGGAGGGAGTGAAAGAAGAAAGGAAGAATGAGGTGCCGTAGTGGAGGGCTCCGGAATAATTTCGACCACCTGGGGATCTTTAACGTGCACTGACATCGCACAGCACACGGGCGCCTTAGCGTTTTTCCACCAAAAAAACGCAGCCGCCGCGGTCGGGTTCGAACCCGGGAATTCCGGATCAGTAGTCGAGCGCCCTAACCACTGAGCCACCGCGGCGGGTACCTGTCCTTTTTTTTTTTTTGGCAAGCGTAAGGAAGCGACGAAGGTAAAGTATACTTTTCGCCGGATTATCGTAACGCACTTCCAATATACTAAATTTAAAATCGCCATCGAATAAATCGTTCTCGTTAAGTCCACATCAGGCAAGCAATGGTCCAGAACTTTTGACGTATTAGAAAAAAAAATGAATCGTGATTTTCTAGGCTGGTGTCTGAGCAATTTTCTCGATACAGACATGCTCCAAACTCAACCCATACCCTTCCAAAGCAACGTTGCCTCAAGTTCCAGATCCGCCAAGCATTCAATGAGCGCTTAAAAAGGGGCACACATCCGCTAACCGCTGCGGACCCGTTTTACTCTATGAGGACTAGCTAAGTTCCACAGAATTCCTCTGCGGGAAATCGCTATTGTGAACTATTATATTTTCTTGACAGAATTTGTTTTCCCGGCTACTCGAACCCCTCACCCACACCATGCGCCTCACTGGCCGAAGCCAAGAACAAGATCGTAGCTGCAACTGGACTCTGCATGAGACTTCATTGATTCTGCTCCTGGCGGCCAATCAAGGCGCCGTGTATGACGGGTTACTTTGATAGATGGATAAAAGCCAGTTCGGATGAATAGCTTTGAATACTGCTTGAGTGGAAGCCGTCCCGCAACAAAGGCCGCAGCACTCAAGAAAACCAGACCAAATTAATGTACAGGATCCGCGTCCACCGCGGCGTCGCACGGGGGTGACGCGGTGGTGTCGCATCGACCGTGCACAGCAGGCAGCCTTGGCCCGTTCGGAGCAAGCATTGGACCCCAGCGCACGTGCCTCGGTGTAGTACGTGACCCGGCAGCGGCGGCAGGTTGATGTGTGTGCGCGGCTACTACACCGGTCTGCGTGCACGTGAGGAGCGAACAGAAATGCTTTGTCATGTTATCTATGTCCGCACGTCTTGGCGCGGAACGACTCACTGGTCCCGTGAGCGCGTCACTCCGCAGTCGAGGGTTTTCAAACACGCGGCTTTTGATGGCTGCGAGCGATCGCTCCTAGAATTTTGACCCCTGTATACCGGGAGATTGCCTCTTAGTAATAGTTCCGAGCCCCTAGTAACGTCCGACGGATGCCCGCAACCAAGCTGTGTTATGGTATAGGGCTGCTTGTCTTTTATTTTTTACTGTTTTGGAGTGCGCGCTCGTGAGACCCTAATATGCTGCAATACCGAGACTGTCGTGTTCTTACACTGTAGTTGCAGACAAACGGGGAAAGAGGAAAATGTCAGCTCCTTCCAAAAAAAGGCGAAGATGTTTAAGTAAGGTAACTTTCTGGGTCATAATATGCTGGCGTAATGTGTTAAGGTTTATGGGGGTTTAACTTCCCAAAGCGACTCAGGCTATGAGAGACGCCGTAGTGAAGGGCTCCGGAAATTTCGACCACCTGGGGTTCTTTAATGTGCACTGACATCGCACAGCACACGGGCCTCTAGAATTTCGCCTCCATCGAAATTCCACCGCCACGGCCGGGATCGAAGCCTCGTCTTTCGGGCCAGCAGCCGAGCGCCATAACCACTCAGCCACCGTGGCTGCTGCGTAATGTGTTTAGTATAGCTTATTATTATTATGTATCACAGGGAGATTATGCCGGAATTGAGCATTCTGGTATTCAAGTGAACCTTGCTGCACTACATGTCACGAAAGTTTGCGTGCTAGGCAGGTCAAGCACCCTGTACTTTTGCACGACGAATATCTTCTCAATAAGGTGTTGTCACAAGTTCACTATAAGTCTGTGTTTCTGAGCGTATGCATAAATCAGTATTTTCGAATCTTACAGCTCTTCGGTGCGGAGGCCACAAAACTGGACATCAGTTTCTCTTTTTTGTTATTTCACATCCTTCTATGTCTTTGGAAATAACGTCGTTTATGCTTCCCAACATATATTTCAGTAATTATTTTCTTCTTTTTTTCCGGTCTGCACCTTTTAACACCGGTCTGTTTAATAATTTGAGCTATAATATACGATGAAAGAAAACATCCTGCAGCCGCCAGACCCCTATTTCGCTCCTGAAATCACGCGCTGTTCTTATCGATCACCGCAACAGCCGGCCAACAACGTTCGTAAACGCATTTAGCGGTCGAAAGGAGCAACTTCCCGCACCCATCGTCGATGTTCTACGGCCGCAAATGCAAAATCACGGTGCAGCGTATGTCATTCACCGCAATACTGGCCACCGTGTAACGGGGATAAGCGAACTCGGGTAGATGCGTTTCGTATATCTCGGGAACACCTTTTGTGCTTTCGTGCCGCGTAGCGCCATCCGACACGCTCTGCCGCTTTACCGCAGTCGCTGTGCCCTGCCCGGCGAGATAGCGTGCCGTCCTATGGAGCACTTTTAATGGGTGCACACAGCGCGAAGTGTTCTAGGGCGTATTGATTTCGGAAATGCTTTCGAGGGGGCTAGTTGGTCGTTCGTAATGACGTAGGGGTGCGCCAACTTCGGAACGGTTAGAGAACACCTTTGTCATTATGATTTCTGAAGGCGCAATGTTGGTGAAACGCCTGCACCTACTTTAGAGCTGAAAGCGAGAAACGGTACTTGCAAGGTTCAGACCACAGACGACGGATTGCGGTTCGCGGATGCTGGTTATCCAAGCAGTCGAATCGAGTATGTTTCTATTCGTGTCGACGGTTGAATCGAACGCTTCGAATTTTTTTTATATTCTGACAATCAGTCGCTCGGAGAGGTCCCACTTCCGTTGGTGTAACGATCCATCTCGCGATATCTGCATGCCTTGTCTTTCTTCCGCTCGTCGCGGTGACTTAGCTGGCGTTTTATTACAGATTCCAAGATCCCAAGATCGCGGGATCGAATTGCGGCCGCGTGGCGACCACCTTTCGATGGAGGAGATATACGTACCTTTCTTTCGTGCCTGTGTAAAAGCGTCACAAGAGAGCTAAAAGATAAACAGCACACATGCGCGTAATAGTTACTCGTATACGCCAGACATTTCCCGGACGCATTGCAGTCGTGAGCAGCCAAATCTAGCGCCGAGAATACAGGCAGAGAGCCCCATCTGCTAAGTGCGAGAGTACACAAAATGGTTATTTGCATGGAAACAGCGCAGCAGACTGGACCAAGAAAGGAAGACACACACACACGGGTGAAGACACGGGTGTCTCCCTTTCTTGGTCCCGTCTGCTGCGCTGTTTCCATGCAAAGAATGTACCAACTAGCCCGGCTTACTCCTTTGTTGGACACAAGATGGTGATAGCGCTGTACAACTGCATGTTAATATAACGAATGAGCTTGCGCAAGCGCTGTCAGAAATGAACGGCTGTCTCTGCCCCGTTCAACGCCCTGCGACTCGAGTTTTGTCTGAGGACGCCTACAACGACCATTCTCACTTTACATTTTGCGGATTACTATATTTCATAGTTAGATGTAGTTAATTGTGCAGAAATTAGCTGCTTCCACGTGTAGCTGAAAGGCGAGCGTACACGAGAATTGGTACTGTCGAGCCCGGAAAAATCGAACTCGAAAGGGATCGCGAAATGGTTCCATATGTCGATAATTCGATGCACAAAAAAATGGCAGAGGCAAGAATACATTTCACCCAGGCTATCGACGCGCTTCTTTAAACGACATGCCGCCGGCCAGCGTGAGAGCAGCGCACTGCTCGCCGTATAGGCGTTGCTGCAGGAACTGCTTCGCATTGAAGCCGCAGTGGACGGTGCTTTGGAACTAGCCACTGCCTATCATATAAGTACTAATAATGCCACCAATACATGTAAATAGAATGTTCTCATTAAAACTAGGGTACGTTTGGTTTCTGCAACGCCTTCGGCAGTGAAGCGCGCGAAGCATTGGCCGGCGATGTGGCTTCACCGTATGGCAGAGGTGTGGCGTGGAAAAAGAGTACAAGAGACGGAGGGCCACCCTCGAGCACACATGTTCGCCTCGTCACGCGGGTGGTTCCATCAAGTGGCCAAAGCCTCGCAGCCCACCCGTCTACGCTCGCGAAGAGTGATCGAACAGCGCCGTTAGGAGAAACGTCACTTGCAAGGGCGCGGCGTAGCGTTCGTTGTATCGAATTGCCGGCGAAATTGCAGTTCGATATATAACGCGACTTTCATATACTTTTACACGGGATTTTTACGGGGATAATCTGCGTTTAGTTTACCAGTATCCCCAAAGTGAAAAGCATAAAGCAACTCTATTTTGCCGGTGCTCAGCTATGGGCAGAAACGCGGAGGCTGATGAAAAAGATTCAACGAGGACAACGCAGCGACATATAGAAAATGATAGGCGTAACGTTAAGAGGCAGCAAGAGAACAGAGTGGGTCGGAGAACAAGCGCGAGTTAATCACATCGGGGCATTTCCTTTCGGCCGGGCACCGGCCTTCGTCTGAAGCCACTGAGCTGCAGGCAGTCTCTTAAATATATATGCGGACGTTATCAGTATCTGAACCAATGACGGGGAATATGTAAGGGGGAAAAAACGACATGCTAAAATGGGGTCGAAATCATGCAGTCGCAAAGGCGCCAAAGTTGTGCATCACTGGGGCTCATCTAAAAAACTAAGGGAACATAGACACGTGGCGAACTTGCAAGATGCAGAATGATGCGGAGCACAGACATGCGTAAAAGGGTGCGGAGCAAAAACAGAAGAAAAAAGAACACGAGGAGAAGCTACACTCCTCATGATAATGCGTGGTCTGCGATATTACACATCCGATGAAATTAACAAAACCACGCGCAAGGGCAGTGACCGACAGTGGCTGCAATCACAATACGTACGACGTCTTGTTGTCTGGTTCGTTATAAAGCATTTTATAAATAGAATAAAAGATGTCAGTCACGTCCTCGCTGCTTTCAAGAAGTTGGTCACAAAAATGGGGCGATTAAGATAGGCAAGTTAGCTTACCTACGCTTTGGTTTATACCTGACGAGACGTCGCTAAACTTGTGAATTAAAAACGATTCTTTGAATGTTAGGTCGTAGTGTGATCGAAACCCGGATTACATGATGATGGCTTTTAATTTATCAAATGAGTGACCCGAAACATTGCATTGTTTAGGTAAGGGCACGTTGGATAAACTTGCGCTGTTAGCTTTATTTATTTATTTATTTATTCACGTTGCCTCACAGGCTCCAAGCATGGAGTATTGTGTGAGGGGGGGATTACATAAATAGGGGTAATAACAGGAGCATGAATGACACGATTATATAATGCTGATTGACTGTTAGTACTCATTAAACAGTAAGAACATCATTATACAATAGTTATTGACGCGTCAGTAATTAGAAAAAATGGCTGTTATTTCGGTCCTAAAAGAAGCTGGATCACGAATATTGACGATGTGTTCCGGAAGACCATTCCAGTGAACAATAGCCTGCGGCAAAGCGGATGAATTGAATGCAACGGTTTTACCTGAAAGGCGTTTGAAGCTGAGATGGTTGTTTAAACGGCGCGAGGTGCGGTGAGGTTGGGCAATAAATATATGGTTAATAATGGTTAAATATGGTTAATAAAGCGCAATATGAAAGAAGTCGCAGTTTGACCAATATATTGAAGCTGGCAGACGGAACATTTTAGTAGATAAATTATATTTTCACTGTCGCAAGTGAAGTTACCTCGTTTATATTTTCTAGCCAGCCAGGAAAAAAAAAAACATTCATGAGCCAGACTACTGGAAACCGAAAGAGCATTCTCGCTGTCTTCGGCTCATAGGCTTGCTGTGAAAGCCACCCCACATGAACCTCATAGCAACTCAGTGTGTAGTAAACACTAACACAGTAACAACGACTGCGGCGGAATTAACACCTGCTGACGTCAGCGTACCTTTTGACGATTGACCCTTCTTTCGCTAACCCGATGAGATGAGACACTGCACTCCATTTCATGTATACTGTCTGTCATAGTTCATAGTACTGTTCATAGTTTTCCTTCAGCCTCAACTCGCGCGCCTTGAACGAAGGAGGCCAGCGACGAGCCAGATTATGGGTGCAGTCGATTGGGAACATTTGATAAGGATAGTGCTTTATAAGTGACGCGTGTGTCTGAGTGTTATCAATCATTCATTCTCGGATGTGTATAACAGATAAGAGACAAACAGCGGCGAGAAAACCTGGTGCAAGACTGCTCACTCCGTCTCAAGCAGCTCAAGCAGCAACCCTCCAGGTATGCGGCTTCTACAGTGCCAGTTTGCTTTGCCGTAAACGTTACGACGGTTGATACAATTAGTTAACCTCCCGTTTACGAAACTCTTGATTCTAAAGCCGGCGCTAGTTTATTCGTTTGCTCAATCTGATTCAGCTCGGACGTCTTAGCCAGCCGCGACGGTTGCTGTGCGATGTCAGGTCACGTTAAAGTACCCCAGGCAGTCGTAATTATCCGGAGCCCTTCACTGCGGCATCCCTCATAGCCCGAGTCTCTTTGGGATGTTGAACCCAACTAAACTAAACTAGTTTGGCTTTACGCGTTTGGTATACTTGCCATTTCAACGGGGGCGCAAGATGCCTCCGCCAGCAGCCGAACGACGGAGCTTCGGGGTGTGCATACAGTAGGCGATGCCGTTTCGTCTGGTGTTAGGGCTCTAGTTGGCACGGCTTAGCAGCGCAGACCAAGGGCGACAAGCGCACACAGAGCGAACCTAAAATAGAGACAGATCCGCCACCGCACAGGGCCGAGCGCCGAGAGGTTCGACTGCACCAGAATCATCTGTCAGAATGCGCTCGCAGCGAAGGCCTCGTGTGTGTATGTCCTGCTGCCTTGACAACGCGAGGGAGCGGAGGTCGCCACGGGAACATAGCAGAACGTAGAGGGCGAAAAAAAAAAATAGTCAAAGATGGCTTGGAGCGGCGCGCGCGCGGCTTTTGCACCTGCAATGTGTCGGGCTGGGAGTGTGCGGGAACCGATCCTATACATTGTTCGCCTCAACTTAAGCCGCACTTGCGCTGGCACCATAGCCATGGAAAACCTTAAGATCGCGAAAGCAGCGAGAAAAAAAAATGCTGGTGTTTTAGCGTTGCTAAGCACGAAATATCGCGCAAAACCACGTTTTTTTTTTTTTTTGCCGGCGGACAGCACCGCCAAGTACCTCTAAACCTGATGGAGGTGTCCCTTGACACAGGAAGCCAGTTATGAGCCTTTGCTTTCTTCAAAATCAACGGAGTCTAAACCTTCCTCTCGTTTTGAGAAAAGTAAAGGCGCATAACTTCCTCAGTTTGTAGGTGGACGCCGCCTGCTCACAGCGCAATTGAGGTATCCACTGACCCCGTGAGCCACTTACACTTGCTACTCAGAGGCCTCACTCAGACAAACACGGCTGAAGCCCTGGGTAGTGCGGCTAGAAATGTTTTCGCTCTACAATACTGAAATTCATAGGCATGCAGCCAGGAATGAAATGTCTCCACGCTGCGATTGGCTATGTGAGGAGAAAGTATAGCGTACTTCCTGACGGCATGCATGTGCCAGAAAGAAAGTAATAACCAAAATTTTTGTGGCGCCTTTCATAGACGAAACCTGTGCGGCGGTGAGTGTTTGCCAAATGGAAACAAGTAGGCCGTGATAACCCCATGTGATCTTCAACAAATCTGTCGGTGCAAGCAGGCCTGTTGCGCTTTGCTTTAGTTGCGGATAAATTCGCTCGGCAAATTTTGAATTCCCTGCACTTAACTATACTGGCAGAAACTGGCATATTGCGGACGGCCGGCTGTAACTGATCCACCGCTGAGAGCACTGATTTAGGGGAAAGTGGTTCGCACGACTTTCTATGCAGATCCTGCCTTTCATAATCTCTGATATTATTTACTGTTCTGTGGTGGCCACCTTTTGAAACACCAAAACTCTCAGAAGGCACCGGCGCTGCTTGCGTCTCCCCAGACAAAAATAGAGCTAAAGAGCAAGCAATGAAACCATATATTCCCTTCAGTCCCTCAAGAACGCAACACTGTCGCGTTTTGCCCCTCGTGTAGCTTGCTGCTAAAATAATTTTCTTAAGAAGCCGGCGACGGGTGGGCTTCTGTCCAGCTCCAACCCGCAAGATCAGCTAGCGCTGGTTGAGCGGGCCAGAGAGGCAGCAAGAGCCATTGGTTTCCTCGACATATACGAACACCACACGCAGCTCAAGACCCCCCAAACCTTAAGAAACTTCCCATTTTTCGGAATAAAGTTTTATAGTACTACAAGACGAGGAGCAACAGCTCTTTAACTTTGCATAGGATAAGACCAATGATTACTTGTAATAAACACTTACGTTAATCTAAGAAGCCAGGCTGATTGATCTGTACAGTTTTTAAAAATAGGGAGTGCTGAGATTCGCGTCTTTTCAAACACTTTCTCATTCAATAAGGCTCAATTCGATGTTTTTTCCTCTCTTTAGAAAGGGCCGAACTAGTCAGCTTTAAAGGGCAACTTCATAGATTTTAGAAATCGATGCGCTTAAAAGGGTCCAGTGTGTATGACCTGTGCATAAAGCCTCCGTAGTACTTTTGGGCTAACACTTGGAATGGTGACGTCATCGCCGATTGAAATCGCGACAGCTTTCAAGCTTCTCCGCAGCGCATAACGCCAAGTGGGGGACGCATGAAGACGTCATCGAAGGTATCTGTGCATTGCCAGCGCATAAACGCCTGCTTTGAAGGGAAAACCAACGCCACTAAAGGCAAAGCCCTCCGAGCGTTGTTTGGTAGCATCCAACGAGGCATGGCAGGGTGTGGCTGACGGCAGCGGTAATTTGAAATCATACCATCCCAGGCGGCGCACTGAACTTCTCCACACTCCTCAAGTGCTTTGAGAAGAAGGGCAAAGTTCACTCGTCGGTTACGTCACTATTTTAAATGCTAGTCCAAAAACAACTGTCACGCTTTACCTACAGCCTGTATAGGTATGAATTCTTGAATATCGCGAAATTCTGAAAAAGTGGTGCAGTTGCCCTGTAAGCTTAACTGTAGTGGACATGCGTTGTGTCATACCAGCTAGTATGACAGCACATCTGGAGGTTATGGGGCGCCAATTACCAAAATGTCGCGTTTTGCCCCACTCTCTTTTGTTCAATAAAACGGAGAGTTGTGCTAGTTGGTGCACACTGTTGGGAATAACAGCGCTGAGAGGAGGGACAAAGAACGAAGAAGACAACAGGACCGGCGCTGAATAACACCTGAAAGTTTATTAGAATAATAATAATAATAATAATAATAATAATTGGTTTTTGGGGAAAGGAAATGGCGCAGTATCTGTCTCATATATCGTTGGACACCTGAACCGCGCCGTAAGGGAAGGGTAAAGGAGGGAGTGAAAGAAGAAAGGAAGAGAGAGGTGCCGTAGTGGAGGGCTCCGGAATAATTTCGACCACCTGGGGACCTTTAACGTGCACTGACATCGCACAGCACACGGGCGCCTTAGCGTTTTTCCTCCATAAAAACGCAGCCGCCGCGGTCGGGTTCGAACCCGGGAACTCCGGATCAGTAGTCGAGCGCCTAACCACTGAGCCACCGCGGCGGGGATAGAAAAAACGCGCAAAATATACTCCTTTGACAACCAAGAGCGCGTGCGCGACGCCAAAAGCCACAGTGATACATCAATCACTTGAACAAAGATACATTAGTTCACAGTCATGAACTGTTACAGAGGGCGTGCTCACGCACGAGTCCGTGTTTTTATGAATATGAAGCGCTTCGCTGATTTCCCTTGTTAGTTCATCTTTGTGTTTGTGCATGATCCTAGTTTTATTAAAAATGGGGGTACATGATTTTTCAGAAGAATCAGTTTGGTTATTCCGGGGACAGTTCCTGTAATGGAAGCTATATTTGAGTACGGAGCCTCTTTCAAAGAAGTGATGTGGTCTCGTAGGCGGGTATTCAAGCACCTTCGAGTATATGTAGGTCTTCCCGCACGTGAACGGCACTTCATACACAACCCCTTCAACACAAGGGACACACCTCAGGTCATGCTTTATCTGGCACCCTCTTTTTGTTTTTCTTCGTTTCCTCTCCCTTAACGCAGCAGCGATAACGCAGCAGCGAATTGCCTTGCGAAAAAAGCTTGGTCACGTCCACCATTCGCGGACGGTTCCAAAAGACAAGAATTTTTCAAAGCAGCCCCTGAAGAGGCAAACTTGACGTAGGCAAACTGTTTCGAGCCTTCACATCGTTCCGCTATCCTTTATTGTTCCTCATGAGCTACGGATTCACCAAGAACACTCATACTCAACCTCGATTCTTGCCGTATATCGAGGGGAAAACGCATTATCCGCATGCAATTGAAAGCTGCGTCTTTACACATTGCTCGCTAAGTTTACCACTGAGAGGTATACAGCCTGTTATTTCTGCGTTTTTCGACGAGAGTGGCTCACGTAGAGATACTATTATCCTAGCGCTTTACCTGTTTGGAATGCAGTGCGGTGATAAGAAATACGAGCCTGAGCCCATCGTGCACCTTAGCGGGCTAGACGCCGCGTTTTCCTCCATCTTCCACATTTATAGTGCCACCGCTCGAGCTTTTCGAACGGCCAATCTAATAGTGCAGTACTCGAAGTGCCGGACTGCTGAGAAACTGTGTTGAAGTGAAGGAAACTTAAACTCGATGAGTTAAGTGGTGCTGCAAATTTTGGCGCGAAATATAGTAGCTAAATCTCACCTCTCTATAACGTTACGAATGATTGAAGTTGGCTAGCACTGAATTTCGCAGCATCTTTGTTTAAACCGAACACGCAAGGACGACGCACAAACACCCGAGTGGATAACCTTGCGTTTGGAGGCTTTGGCTTTGTGGGCGCGCAATTCCCGATTCATTGACGATCGGACCCCTCTTACCCCAGCCATCACCATATCCCTTACATATCCCAGTTTTATCCCCGTATCCCTTACATATCCCAGTTACGCCGCTCCATAAGGAGACTTGGAGCATATTCGTTTCTCCTCTCCCTCAGCACTTGAATTCCGCCACATAGTTAAAGATCCCCAAGTGATCGAAATTATTCCGGAGCCCTTCACTACGACACCTCTTCCTTTCTTCTCTCAGTCCCTCCTTTATCCCTTCCCTTACGGCGCGATTCGGGTGTCCGCCGAGATGTGAGACAGATACTGCGTCATTTCCATCCCCCCCCCCCCCAAAAAAAAAAACAATTTTAATTTTTTTTCTTCTCTCCACTGATGGATGTGGTTGGAGTCAGGAGCCCTCGCTGACGAGCTGGCCATGGTGTATAGTGTTCGCCACGATCCTTCTGGCGAAGGAATACCCCCTCCTAAAATTAAGGGAGCATATTTCTGTCAGACGCAAAGGGCGGATTCACGTGGCACAACGGTGACGCAGCGTCCACGTCATCTCTACGTAGAGTCAGCGCATCCTCGCCGATTCCCAGCGCGCGCATTTGCTTTTATTTATTCTATTTTCTTTCTTCCGACGATTGAGTGAGGTGTACGGCAGTGGAAGTTCGAACCCGACCGCGGCGGCTGCGTTTTTATGGAGGAAAAACGCTAAGGCGCCCGTGTGCTGTGCGATGTCAGTGCACGTTAAAGATCCCCAGGTGGTCGAAATTATTCCGGAGCCCTCCACTACGGACCTATTTGTTCCTCTCTTCTTTCACTCCCTCCTTTATCCCTTCCCTTACGGCGCGGTTCAGGTGTCCAACGATATATGAGACAGATACTGCGCCATTTCCTTTCCACCAAAAACCAATTATTATTATTACTCCTCCGCAGTGCACATGAACGGCGCGTGGCGCTTAGAAGCAGGTGAGCGAGGGGGGCAAAATGTTGGGTAGGCATGACGCTTCTGTGGGATTGCTCTTCGCACAAATGAAATAAATGAGCAAAATGCAGCGGTCGGAGTGCTTCACATACCGGCGAGGGAGCCCAATGCGGGAAACAGCATGCACCATGAAACGCCCTCCTCGTCAGGGCCTGAACGAAGCGTCCGGCTGATTTTCCTGTGGTTCAGCCTCCCCTTGGCACCACCGCCACTGGCGAAGCGCTATAGAACAGAGCTACTTTCGGCCGCTTTTGTGCCTTGCGCCCGTTATGCGAAACGACAATGGCAACGGAAAATCATCGATCCAGCACTGCTAAGCACGAATCTTGTAGCCTCTTTATTCCATTTATTTATTTATTCGTGTTACCCCTATGAAGACCTCACAGGGATGGGGAGCGATATATTCCGGTTATTAACACATCGAAAAATTTAAACATTAATCAATAACAGATAGGAACTAAGAAAAGGAAAAAGCATTTAAGACAACAAGGTCGCTTTGGGCGTATCCTAGGCCCCATGCGAGTGCGCTTCCGCTGCGGCTGATGAGAAGTCTGACTCGACACCCGAGCAATGTGCCATTTTGAATGGAAGGCGATAAATAAAGAAACGGAAACCAAGCAAGTGTGCAGTGCTGCGTTGGGCTTCGCTCCGAGTGGCGTTGCGTCCCTGCCGAGGGGCAGCTGGAAGCCATCATTGAAAAGGCGTTTTAAAAACTTACGCGGGACGGGGAGACCATGCAGACGCTGCATAGGCAACAGGGGTCATGCGTGAAGACGTACCCTGAGGCGCCGGTTCACTAAACCAGCGGTCGAGCTTGAAAGAGACCGTTGGCTGCAGAGCGCAGTTCCCGAAAAGAAAAAAAAATGAAAACTAAAACTCTGACGATGCCACGTAGTCACGATGTAGACTCTGTAACGGTACTGTCGCTGGTCAGATATCGGAGCCTATTTTGACTGCCGTCCATGCGCTCCTCAGGCAGTCCGCTGGCTGCCAGCATATGGTCTCGGGCGCGTGTTGCTTGTCCCCGTTGTACAATGTAACTGCTTGTTTCCCGAGTTTCTCTTCCGAGTATACTGTTTCGGACGACCCATTTTCTCTGACACGGTAGCGAGCGACTGAGTGGCAGCACTCTCACGAGTCAAGAACGTCGTGACCCTGTGACGTCAGAGTGAACCACACGCGAAACTTACGTATTGAAACCGGCCCACTTGTCCTGTACAAAGCTAGAGGTAGAAAAGTAGTAAGTGGTTGTATTAAAATAATAATAAAAAGGAAGGATAAGATTTTTGCTAGCCCCGGCATCTGCCATCGATAGTGAAGCACCTGAGCTGGGGCAGCGGAAATAAAGGATAGCAGGCAGAATGGAGGAATGAAATGAAAGAGGTGAGGGGACAGGAAGAGAGGATAGGGGGAGAGGTAATATACACAAACAAAGCCCATATTTGTTCATGTACGTCAGCGTCACTTTTTTTTTTCACCTCTGACGGAGCTTTGTAAGTGTCGAGCGCGGTAGCTAAAGTCTAGAATGGTGATAACGGCGAGTTCTTTACTTTCCCGAACAAAGAATCGGTTCTGTGCGGAAGATTGAGCAGTTGTAAGAAGTCATTGCGATCCCCTAACAGTCAGGGATTGCATATGCGCCAATACTCGACTAAGCCAAGAGAGAGGCTCGTACGATTCCCAGCGACCTTCGAGCGTTTCATCTGTCGTCTAACAGACGATGCGACAACCTGCACACATCCACTTGTAGGTCGTGCATTCGGTGTGCCGTTCCTTTAAACTCGGAGCTAAAGGGAATTTCGCGATTCAAGAGCTCTTCCACTACTACACGCAAGCAAGCGAGGATATCTGTGCCCTCGAATAAAAGCTATAGGGACACCATTGTGTATGTGATGCACTATACACTGTGTGCAATATAAAGACCTATCCTCTCTGTGCTTTCAGGCCCAGTACACTGGACTCTGCTTTCAATCACGGTCTCTTGAGCTGACGTTATCAAATTATATATACGCATCGCCGCGCAATGATTGTGCGTTGTGCCCCCCACATCTCGGGTCACTTTGTTGTGCGAATAAAAAAAAGCGCATTAGGCAGGCTTCGTAAATATCAAGAGCTGCTCGTCTCTGCCTGTTCTGTCCTTGCCTTCCGGTATGTTTGTTTTTTTTTTGGCATAGTAAGCGGCCCCGCCCGAGAAGCCGGACACCGCCGACTCAGTCCAGCTCATGACATGCAAAGGAGAAGATGGTCGAACGAACGCTGCCATATATAAACGAAGACCAGTGAGAGAAAAAGAAGCTCCTCCTGAGGCCTTTCATGGGCCCACCCATCGCCCGCAGGCTGGCTTGGCGACTCGACGAACTGTGCACCAGAAGAACTCGCATCCGGCTGACCTGAGTCCCGGCCCATGTCGGTGTCCTGGGCAATAAGGAAGCGGACTCCCTGGCTAAAGCGGCACACTCCCCAGGAACTCCGCTCTCCAAGAACCTCTGCTCCTTGGACCTTGCAAGGAGCATAGTGGACCGCCTCCTCCTCCTCGATCACCCTGATCCCAGGGTAGCTAACGGCCATCCCCCATACCCTCTTCCAAATCTCGGCCTGCTCTGCAAGGAGCGCAGCCTCCTCCTGAGGCTCAGGGTAGGCTGCGCCAACATCGGCTTCCGCCTCTTCTGCATTGGCTTCTCCGACTCCCCTGGGTTGTCTCTTCTG